>NC_135810.1:43436965-43740769 GCF_964213995.1 Mustelus asterias
GTGAAGGTGCAGTAACTGAGGGTGAATGTGAAGGTGCAGTAACTGAGGGTAAATGTGAAGGTGCAGTAACTGAGGGTAAATGTGAAGGTGCAGTAACTGAGGGTGAATGTGAAGGTGCAGTAACTGAGGGTGAATGTGAAGGTGCAGTAACTGAGGGTGAATGTGAAGGTGCAGTAACTGAGGGTGAATGTGAAGGTGCAGTAACTGAGGGTAAATGTGAAGGTGCAGTAACTGAGGGTGAATGTGAAGGTGCAGTAACTGAGGGTAAATGTGAAGGTGCAGTAACTGAGGGTGAAAGTGAAGGTGCAGTAACTGAGGGTGAATGTGAGGGTGCAGTAACTGAGGGTGAATGTGAGGGTGCAGTAACTGAGGGTAAATGTGAAGGTGCAGTAACTGAGGGTGAATGTGAGGGTGCAGTAACTGAGGGTAAATGTGAAGGTGCAGTAACTGAGGGTGAATGTGAGGGTGCAGTAACTGAGGGTAAATGTGAAGGTGCAGTAACTGAGCGTAAATGTGAAGGTGCAGTAACTGAGGGTGAATGTGAAGGTGCAGTAACTGAGCGTAAATGTGAAGGTGCAGTAACTGAGCGTAAATGTGAAGGTGCAGTAACTGAGCGTAAATGTGAAGGTGCAGTAACTGAGGGTGAATGTGAAGGTGCAGTAACTGAGGGTGAATGTGAAGGTGCAGTAACTGAGGGTAAATGTGAAGGTGCAGTAACTGAGGGTGAATGTGAGGGTGCAGTAACTGAGCGTAAATGTGAAGGTGCAGTAACTGAGGGTGAATGTGAAGGTGCAGTAACTGAGGGTGAATGTGAAGGTGCAGTAACTGAGGGTGAATGTGAGGGTGCAGTAACTGAGCGTAAATGTGAAGGTGCAGTAACTGAGGGTGAATGTGAAGGTGCAGTAACTGAGGGTGAATGTGAGGGTGCAGTAACTGAGCGTAAATGTGAAGGTGCAGTAACTGAGGGTGAATGTGAAGGTGCAGTAACTGAGGGTGAATGTGAGGGTGCAGTAACTGAGCGTAAATGTGAAGGTGCAGTAACTGAGGGTGAATGTGAGGGTGCAGTAACTGAGCGTAAATGTGAAGGTGCAGTAACTGAGGGTGAATGTGAGGGTGCAGTAACTGAGCGTAAATGTGAAGGTGCAGTAACTGAGGGTAAATGTGAAGGTGCAGTAACTGAGGGTAAATGTGAAGGTGCAGTAACTGAGCGTAAATGTGAAGGTGCAGTAACTGAGGGTAAATGTGAAGGTGCAGTAACTGAGGGTGAATGTGAAGGTGCAGTAACTGAGGGTGAATGTGAAGGTGCAGTAACTGAGGGTAAATGTGAAGGTGCAGTAACTGAGCGTAAATGTGAAGGTGCAGTAACTGAGGGTGAATGTGAGGGTGCAGTAACTGAGCGTAAATGTGAAGGTGCAGTAACTGAGGGTGAATGTGAAGGTGCAGTAACTGAGGGTAAATGTGAAGGTGCAGTAACTGAGCGTAAATGTGAAGGTGCAGTAACTGAGGGTGAATGTGAGGGTGCAGTAACTGAGCGTAAATGTGAAGGTGCAGTAACTGAGGGTGAATGTGAAGGTGCAGTAACTGAGCGTAAATGTGAAGGTGCAGTAACTGAGGGTGAATGTGAGGGTGCAGTAACTGAGCGTAAATGTGAAGGTGCAGTAACTGAGGGTGAATGTGAGGGTGCAGTAACTGAGCGTAAATGTGAAGGTGCAGGAACTGAGGGTGAATGTGAAGGTGCAGTAACTGAGGGTGAATGTGAAGGTGCAGTAACTGAGCGTAAATGTGAAGGTGCAGTAACTGAGGGTAAATGTGAAGGTGCAGTAACTGAGGGTAAATGTGAAGGTGCAGTAACTGAGCGTAAATGTGAAGGTGCAGTAACTGAGGGTGAATGTGAAGGTGCAGTAACTGAGGGTGAATGTGAAGGTGCAGTAACTGAGGGTGAATGTGAAGGTGCAGGAACTGAGGGTGAATGTGAAGGTGCAGGAACTGAGGGTGAATGTGAAGGTGCAGTAACTGAGGGTAAATGTGAAGGTGCAGGAACTGAGGGTAAATGTGAAGGTGCAGTAACTGAGGGTGAATGTGAAGGTGCAGTAACTGAGGGTGAATGTGAAGGTGCAGGAACTGAGGGTGAATGTGAAGGTGCAGGAACTGAGGGTGAATGTGAAGGTGCAGGAACTGAGGGTGAATGTGAAGGTGCAGTAACTGAGGGTAAATGTGAAGGTGCAGTAACTGAGGGTAAATGTGAAGGTGCAGGAACTGAGGGTAAATGTGAAGGTGCAGTAACTGAGGGTGAATGTGAAGGTGCAGTAACTGAGGGTAAATGTGAGGGTGCAGTAACTGAGCGTAAATGTGAAGGTGCAGTAACTGAGGGTAAATGTGAAGGTGCAGTAACTGAGGGTAAATGTGAAGGTGCAGTAACTGAGGGTGAATGTGAAGGTGCAGTAACTGAGCGTAAATGTGAAGGTGCAGTAACTGAGGGTAAATGTGAAGGTGCAGTAACTGAGCGTAAATGTGAAGGTGCAGTAACTGAGGGTGAATGTGAAGGTGCAGTAACTGAGGGTGAATGTGAAGGTGCAGTAACTGAGGGTGAATGTGAAGGTGCAGTAACTGAGGGTAAATGTGAGGGTGCAGTAACTGAGCGTAAATGTGAAGGTGCAGTAACTGAGCGTAAATGTGAAGGTGCAGTAACTGAGGGTGAATGTGAAGGTGCAGTAACTGAGCGTAAATGTGAAGGTGCAGTAACTGAGGGTGAATGTGAAGGTGCAGTAACTGAGGGTAAATGTGAAGGTGCAGGAACTGAGGGTGAATGTGAAGGTGCAGTAACTGAGGGTAAATGTGAAGGTGCAGGAACTGAGGGTGAATGTGAAGGTGCAGTAACTGAGCGTAAATGTGAAGGTGCAGTAACTGAGCGTAAATGTGAAGGTGCAGTAACTGAGGGTAAATGTGAAGGTGCAGGAACTGAGGGTGAAAGTGAAGGTGCAGGAACTGAGGGTAAATGTGAAGGTGCAGTAACTGAGCGTAAATGTGAAGGTGCAGTAACTGAGGGTAAATGTGAAGGTGCAGGAACTGAGGGTAAATGTGAAGGTGCAGTAACTGAGGGCAAATGTGAAGGTGCAGTAACTGAGGGTGAATGTGAAGGTGCAGTAACTGAGGGTGAATGTGAAGGTGCAGTAACTGAGGGTAAATGTGAAGGTGCAGGAACTGAGGGTGAAAGTGAAGGTGCAGTAACTGAGGGTAAATGTGAAGGTGCAGTAACTGAGCGTAAATGTGAAGGTGCAGTAACTGAGGGTGAATGTGAAGGTGCAGTAACTGAGCGTAAATGTGAAGGTGCAGGAACTGAGGGTGAAAGTGAAGGTGCAGTAACTGAGGGTAAATGTGAAGGTGCAGTAACTGAGCGTAAATGTGAAGGTGCAGTAACTGAGGGTGAAAGTGAAGGTGCAGTAACTGAGGGTAAATGTGAAGGTGCAGTAACTGAGGGTGAATGTGAAGGTGCAGTAACTGAGGGTGAATGTGAGGGTGCAGTAACTGAGCGTAAATGTGAAGGTGCAGTAACTGAGGGTAAATGTGAGGGTGCAGTAACTGAGCGTAAATGTGAAGGTGCAGTAACTGAGGGTGAATGTGAAGGTGCAGGAACTGAGGGTAAATGTGAAGGTGCAGGAACTGAGGGTAACTGTGAAGGTGCAGTAACTGAGGGTAAATGTGAAGGTGCAGTAACTGAGGGTGAAAGTGAAGGTGCAGTAACTGAGGGTAAATGTGAAGGTGCAGTAACTGAGGGTGAATGTGAAGGTGCAGTAACTGAGGGTAAATGTGAAGGTGCAGTAACTGAGGGTGAATGTGAAGGTGCAGTAACTGAGGGTAAATGTGAAGGTGCAGTAACTGAGGGTAAATGTGAAGGTGCAGGAACTGAGGGTAAATGTGAAGGTGCAGTAACTGAGGGTAAATGTGAAGGTGCAGTAACTGAGGGTAAATGTGAGGGTGCAGTAACTGAGGGTAAATGTGAAGGTGCAGGAACTGAGGGTAAATGTGAAGGTGCAGTAACTGAGGGTAAATGTGAGGGTGCAGTAACTGAGGGTAAATGTGAGGGTGCAGTAACTGAGGGTAAATGTGAGGGTGCAGTAACTGAGGGTGAAAGTGAAGGTGCAGTAACTGAGGGTGAATGTGAAGGTGCAGTAACTGAGGGTAAATGTGAGGGTGCAGGAACTGAGGGTAAATGTGAAGGTGCAGTAACTGAGGGTGAATGTGAAGGTGCAGGAACTGAGGGTAAATGTGAAGGTGCAGTAACTGAGGGTAAATGTGAGGGTGCAGTAACTGAGGGTAAATGTGAGGGTGCAGGAACTGAGGGTAAATGTGAAGGTGCAGTAACTGAGGGTGAATGTGAAGGTGCAGGAACTGAGGGTAAATGTGAAGGTGCAGTAACTGAGGGTAAATGTGAGGGTGCAGTAACTGAGGGTAAATGTGAGGGTGCAGTAACTGAGGGTAAATGTGAGGGTGCAGTAACTGAGGGTGAAAGTGAAGGTGCAGTAACTGAGGGTGAATGTGAAGGTGCAGTAACTGAGGGTAAATGTGAAGGTGCAGGAACTGAGGGTAAATGTGAAGGTGCAGTAACTGAGGGTAAATGTGAAGGTGCAGGAACTGAGGGTAAATGTGAAGGTGCAGTAACTGAGGGTAAATGTGAAGGTGCAGTAACTGAGGGTAAATGTGAAGGTGCAGTAACTGAGGGTAAATGTGAGGGTGCAGGAACTGAGGGTAAATGTGAAGGTGCAGTAACTGAGGGTAAATGTGAAGGTGCAGTAACTGAGGGTAAATGTGAGGGTGCAGGAACTGAGGGTGAATGTGAAGGTGCAGTAACTGAGGGTAACTGTGAAGGTGCAGTAACTGAGGGTAAATGTGAAGGTGCAGTAACTGAGGGTAACTGTGAAGGTGCAGTAACTGAGGGTAAATGTGAAGGTGCAGTAACTGAGGGTGAATGTGAAGGTGCAGTAACTGAGGGCAAATGTGAAGGTGCAGGAACTGAGGGTAAATGTGAAGGTGCAGTAACTGAGGGTAAATGTGAAGGTGCAGTAACTGAGGGTAAATGTGAAGGTGCAGTAACTGAGGGTAAATGTGAAGGTGCAGTAACTGAGGGTAAATGTGAAGGTGCAGTAACTGAGGGCAAATGTGAAGGTGCAGTAACTGAGGGCAAATGTGAGGGTGCAGTAACTGAGGGCAAATGTGAGGGTGCAGTAACTGAGGGCAAATGTGAAGGTGCAGTAACTGAGGGTGAATGTGAAGGTGCAGTAACTGAGGGTGAATGTGAAGGTGCAGTAACTGAGGGTAAATGTGAAGGTGCAGTAACTGAGGGTAAATGTGAAGGTGCAGTAACTGAGGGTAAATGTGAGGGTGCAGTAACTGAGGGTGAATGTGAAGGTGCAGTAACTGAGGGTAAATGTGAAGGTGCAGTAACTGAGGGTGAATGTGAAGGTGCAGTAACTGAGGGTAAATGTGAAGGTGCAGTAACTGAGGGTAAATGTGAAGGTGCAGTAACTGAGGGTAAATGTGAGGGTGCAGTAACTGAGGGTAAATGTGAAGGTGCAGGAACTGAGGGTGAATGTGAAGGTGCAGTAACTGAGGGTGAATGTGAAGGTGCAGGAACTGAGGGTGAAAGTGAAGGTGCAGTAACTGAGGGTAAATGTGAAGGTGCAGTAACTGAGGGTGAAAGTGAAGGTGCAGTAACTGAGCGTAAATGTGAAGGTGCAGTAACTGAGGGTAAATGTGAAGGTGCAGTAACTGAGGGTAAATGTGAGGGTGCAGTAACTGAGGGTAAATGTGAAGGTGCAGTAACTGAGGGTAAATGTGAGGGTGCAGTAACTGAGGGTGAAAGTGAAGGTGCAGTAACTGAGGGTGAACGTGAAGGTGCAGTAACTGAGGGTAAATGTGAAGGTGCAGTAACTGAGGGTAAATGTGAAGGTGCAGTAACTGAGGGTGAAAGTGAAGGTGCAGTAACTGAGGGTGAAAGTGAAGGTGCAGTAACTGAGGGTGAATGTGAAGGTGCAGTAACTGAGGGTAAATGTGAAGGTGCAGTAACTGAGGGTGAAAGTGAAGGTGCAGTAACTGAGGGTAAATGTGAAGGTGCAGTAACTGAGGGTAAATGTGAGGGTGCAGTAACTGAGGGTGAATGTGAGGGTGCAGGAACTGATGGTGGGTGAATAAATAGGATAAATGAAGTAGCTAAGTAATCTAAATGTATTCTCTGACAGCAGGAAGAAATTCCTCGGAAATGTGTTTGAATCCAGGAAACAGGATGCATTTAATAACAGCTGGATATTGTAACTGGAAGGTGATAGTATTCAAAAATTAGCTTCTGATCTGTACTTGACTTTGTCTCTGAATATATAATTTGCTTCGCTTTTCACTGGTTGAAAAAAAGAATACAAAAACTTGGTTCATATTCATAAATGATTCATAAAATCTACTTTAATTTCTCCAGTGATAGCTTTAGAGTCATTTGTAGCACAAGTTATTCCATTTCCTGGATGATAATGCTTCAATCCTGAAAATTTTAAGCATTTGGTGATTAAGTACAGATTAATTCAGTGGTCAATGGTAACTTGGACTGGTTGGAATAAAAAGTCCTGGTGTTGGACTGGATAAATGCGTGACTATTCTCGTGGTGAGCTGCCAGAATATGAAGACCAACTCTGAAAACCAGCCAAATGTTCAGTTTGTCATTCAGCTGGGGGATGGAATTGTAAAATTTGCTTTTCACAGCTGTGTCAATTTTGAAGCAAGTCTGCTGGTTTCTCCCTGGTAAAGATTCTGGTACTCCTTGGTCCTTTTAAAAACAACTTTTGGATATGAATAAATACAAAGCAAATTAAACTCTTAAAGACCAGGCAGAGATGAAGAAAATCTCTCCACAACATGGAGATGGTGCATCACAACGAGAAATATGGCAAGATGAGGTGATGAATGAGGCAGTGAAAGCAAACAGGATAGCTAAAACGATTTATTTTAGAAGATGATCATTAACAGATTTTCACGAGGACCATGAGTTATCGAAGAAAATGTGTGGATAACCAAAATGTGTGAGCATTTGGTGAGTGATGGAATAAGATGGAAAGACAGAAAATGGAAAGCAGCATAAAGAATCCAACAATATTTTATTTAGCTCGTTTAAGGATTGTGAAGAAACTTATGGGACAGGCTATGAATAGCTTGCGGCTGATTGTGCAGGATTGTTTTGCATGGCATGCAAATTGCATGGCAAATGGACAATGCATCGTCTACTGAAGTCTGCCTATCATGGCAATCACAATGATCATGCTACAGGGATTGCTCAAAGACCAATCAAACAAATGGGTGATCAGCTTGATCTTGGTTTCAGATAAAGCTTGGCACAACATCGTGGGCCGAAGGGCCTGTTCTGTGCTGTACTGTTCTATATCTAGGGAATCAACAGCTGTTAAAGGGCTGCTGTCTGCAATTATCTCCAACCTTTACTTTGCCAATGTGTAAGGTTTGCTCAGATCAGTTCAGAATTGCAGCAAGGGGGAGCAGGGTAGAGCTTTCTTTTGAGCATGATATTATGGGGCTGCTACTTCAGAATGTGCTGTGTATGATGGCCATGAAGGCAAGGGGGCATCATCATTAGATCTTCCATGGGTTTCATGGTGTACGAGCTTCCTTATTGAGTGAGTAGGGGGCGGTCAGCAGAGGTTTTAAACCTGCTGCTCAACTCGCACTTGTGAATTTTGTCACAGTTTGAGTGTCCAATCTTTGCCTGATTTTAGTATTTGGTACTCGAGTGAAGGCCAAAGATTTACTCAAAATCTGATGCAACTTCATTAAAATGGTAGGCAAAACATTCAGTTACAGGATGTTGCTACTGGATCCACTTTGTTCCTTCACAGAAATATACCCCTTACACTGCATATTAATCTTGCCAATTCAGATGAGCAAATAGACTACCAACCCAAGTTACGTGCATACTACTTGTTCATGGACTCATAAAAATGAGATTTCGACTGGGCACTTGAATATCACTGTGCCTTCTAAATTCTATGTTCTTCTAAATTCTAAATATATTTAACACTAAGGAAGTTAGGACAAACAGCCTATTTGATTGGCATCTCATCCACCATCCACCAAGAACATTCATTCTGTCCACCACTGCGCAGAAAGTGGCAAGGGTGTGTAATATTTCATCGCCACCTTCTCAAGGATACCCCATGCATGGATAATAAAATAATAAAAACAAGTATCTTCTTCTGCTGAGGGGGGAAAGTCATACCTAACAAAGTGGAACAAGTGTGAGCTGATAAGAACTTTTCCAATTATCTTCATTGATATTTTTTTAAGGTGAGGACACCATGCAAATTCTTGGTTGGAGTAAAGGGAAAATCAGAAGCAGAGAGAAGACAGGAAGGAAGGGAAGAAGGGAGGAAAAAAGGCTTGCACTTATTTAGCACCTTTCACAACCTCAGGATAATCTGAAATGCTTTACCACTAATGAAAAACTTTTAGAGTGTAAGTCACAGTTGTAATGTATGAGATGAGAATAGCCCGTTTGTACATGGAAAGATTCCATAATCAATAAATCACTAAATAACCCGAGAAGCTGTTTTTGGCATTAACAATTTAACTTATGCCCATGGACAGTATACTGAAGGGTAAGGAAAACATGAATTGTGCAATGCCCTGGTCAAAGAGGTTATTTGGCAAATCTGGCAGCACCATATTAAATACAACTGAAATTCAGAAAGGTGGAAGATCACACTGGTGGGAACCCAGTCACAGTGACACAAGGAAGCAGTCTTCATTGGTAAAAGTAAAAAAAGAAAAGGGGTCATGTATTGGAGAATTTTTTATCATAGATTAAAAAAGCCCATTCAATGTACAGATCATGTCAATAATCTAGCAAAATAATGAAATGTAACTCAAAAAGCATTCGATCACAATTTAAATGATTATTTTTAATTTAGTACAGATCATTGGGTGATGCTAAATTAGGGTAAATTGAGGCACATATAAGCACCATGCCTTAAATGACTCCTTACTTGCTCCATCTTTTCTAATAGTCAATCCCTAAAAATGTAATAAAGCCACAAATGGGATATATATTTCAGTTCAAACATCTGGAAGTTGTTCTATTCTGGAATCAATCCACAAAATGTTTTGATGGCACACAAAGTTGGAGTGGGTTCATAAACTTGCCTTTGACATGACGAGCAAGAGATGCCAGGGTGTCGAGGAGGAGATGCCAAAGTGAAGTGCTATCTCGGCCATGTGCCAATGCAAGCTTTTAGAGCAGGGCGATGTTCCACCAAGACTGAACAGAGAATCTAGCTCCAAAACATGACAATAAATTAAGTGCATTCCCAGTCTGTACTGACTGTCAGTTGTAAAAGACAACAGGGCATCAATACAAAAATTCTTATGTGATAAAGCATTCTTCAGATTGTGCACTATTTTACAATGTATATACATGCATAGAACATTTTCACAATGACAGGGTTGGTCATTTAACTTTCCTTGAGTGCAATGAGATTGATAACACAATTATAGCAGCATTTCATTTACAGTAAATGCATTTACCAGTGAAAGTGGCAAAATACATACAAATAAGTCAAAGAAGCATAAGACTTGAGATTGCAACAAAATCTAAAACTGACAGGCAATAGAGTGAACCCGCCTTGTCATCAATGTTGTTAAACCCTGTCTGTATCGGTTCAATTACTAGTTTATTAATAAAATGAGTTTATACGATCTCATTCTATCTTCAAGCCCTGCTGCCAACAACTGAGCTAATCCCTATTACATTGCAGTCAGGATTTAGCCTCATTACAGATGCATTAAATTTACATTAGCATCTTGTCTTTGGAACATTCATTTTTTTTTTTGCAGATACACCAGATTCATTCTGAGCCAAATCAATACCCATTTTGTGATAATGGAAGCGGTCCAGAGTTTGGTTTCTCCTTTTCACTAGTACTGCTAACAACAGAGCCTAGTTTAGCCTCAAGGATAGCGGTTTACTGATAAAAGCCATAATTTTTATGAGAGTGAAGATTAGCTGATGTCTCTCACCTTTGTGTTTGGAATGATGGATTAGGATGATGGGCCTGATGTTTATTGGGGATTTCCAAGCAGGGCCGGGGGAATGGAGTTCTGGTGGGGAAAGTTCAGGTTTCCCTGAATACTGTGGAGTTTTGACTCCTTTTTCTGTGCACATAATTTCCAATTGGAAGCCACCCTGACTCCGAGATTGGTTGCAAATCGGGGAATATTGTGGGAGAGGACACATTAGAGAAGCAGGAAAGGCCGTATTGCTTAGTGATTGGAGTTGGGGGAGGGGGGTCAGTTGCAGAGTGAAGTGAGTTGGGGTGCGGTTGGAGGTGTTCGAAGACATATCAGCGCAGAATCAGATGATTGAATGGATGTTTGTTATCACAGGAAGGAGTCCGAGTGTGAGGGCACTGACCAGTAATCTCGTGACCAAACATGATCTGTTTGAATAGTGGAACAGATTCGACAGGTAGAACGGTCCACTCCTGCTCCTATTTGCGATGGAGCAATCTAATCATGGGAAGGGAAGCAGATTAAATTGAGGGTGGGAAGCAGTGCAGCTGTTCCTCCTGGCCCACAAGTAATGCTGTAAAGGCACTTAGCACCTCTATGTGGCAGTTCACACATTCTTTCTGCTGCCAGAATACTTGAGGTTGAGGAAATCTGGCCAGTCAGGCTTAAATTGAAAATAGAGATGGTAGGGGTGATAATACTGAAATTTGGTAATGTGTCGGCTCCAACGAATAAAATTGGAGTGAATTGCATCGATGACACTGGCATCATTCTGGGCTGAATCTTGAGCTTCATTGACAAAAGCTTTTATGATTACGAATCACGCCATGCCCGTGGTTGCCTTCCTCTGATTTGCCCTCCCCAGCTCAACTTAATCGCAGCAATCGCTGGGAGCTCCACATAAATGGCTCCCCAGCACTTATTCCACAGTGACTGCAGGGGATGGCAGCCAGGAAGCCCGCACTGCATTTCTCAGAGGGATCCCTGACCAGATGTCTCGATGGCTTGGAGTTGAAATGGGATGCACTCAATCCCTGTTCCAGGAGAAGGTCTCCCACCAAGGTCACCACCCTGGGACGTAGTGGCAGACCTGGTGAGTGCAAGCTCGTTGCAGAAGAGAACGGGGCAGCAGTGCCGCAAAAACATGAACAACCTTCTGCGCTCAGCCAGGGGAAGTGAGCCTTATGTAGTCTTTCTCTGGACCCGCTTGTACACCCCTCCCACCCAGCCACTTCGGTCTTTGCCGGCAAAACAGTCAAAAAGGGTGGACCAACCTCTTGCCCCCTGGATCCACCAGACTCAAGCAGCTCTGGGGAAGCTTCTCAGACCCCACCATTGAAGAGGAGATGGTACTTCACTTCAGCGCACCGAGGACAACACTGTGAGGTTGATGCCCAGAGTGGAGACCTTGGCACAGGACGTGCACTTCATGGCATGAGATGTCCACATCATGGTGGAACACATAGCCTCCATGTCTGAGAGCTGCAACTGCATGGTGCAGATACTGGTGTGAATTCAAGGATTCCCTGCAAGGATTTTGGACCTCACTCCAACAGCCCCTCTATCCTATGGAGGGCACCCAAAGGGATGAGAATCATCTGTTGCACACCCAGGGCCTTCCATCCAGGAATCCCTGGGAATGTCCAGTCTATCTGTGTTCCCCTCCCCCCCCTTCCTGCGAGCGATGCACCTTCAACCCCAAATACCAATGAGGGCAGCACTGCAATACCCGTGCTGCCTGAAAGCAGTCCAGGGCCTTTAAGATCCAGGACCCGACGCCTGGGGATGCTCCATCTCAGGCCACAGGGTGTGGAAGTCAGCAGGCCCCCTCAACCTCATCTGTGAATTGTGGGGAAGCACCTAAACGTAGTGGGGGGTGAGGAAAAGTAAGAAATGGTAGGAACCTGGTTGACATGGGTAAAAGTAAGCACTAGTGTAGAGAGGTCAACACTGTCTTATCGTTACAAATAATAAATCACTCCGTTCACTCACAGAGCCTCCACCCTGCCATTTCATGCCAGCAAGCTCGGCAAACCCAGGGCACACACCCAGTGCTTCACTCCTGTGGAGTGTGTGAATGGCTGTGCTATGTCCCACCCACACTGCGGATAGAGTAAAGAAGCCCCGCTGCAGGCAAACCACCATCCCCCACACCCCCATCCAGCATTCCCAACATCCCATTCAGGCAAGGAGCAAACCAACCACATACACATAGACACACAGATACACACAGACACACACACACACAGACACCACACACACACACACACACACACACAGATACTCACACAGACAGACACACACACACAGACACACACAGACACACACAGGCATACATAGACACACACACAGACACACACAAACACACAGACACACGCACACACAGACACATGCACACAGACACACGCACACAGACACACACACAGATGCACTATCAATCAAGCAAAGACTAGTTTGCATGCTGGAACAAATAGGCTTTTATTAGCAAAAGACTTGGAGCACACCCATGCCGATGAACTGGTCCAGAGACTGAGGCAGGGGGTGGGGAGCAGTCACCTTTATACCTGGACCAGGGGAGAGGAGTCCCAGGCCCGGGCCGGCAGGGGCGTGTCCAGGTATGTCACACATACACACAGGCAATAAGCTAACAGTGGTTTACCACACACACAGACACACACACACAGACACACACAGGCATACATAGACACAGACACACAGACACACACACAGACACACGCACACACACAAACACACACGCACACACAGATACACGCACACAGACACACACACACAGACACACACACACAGACACACACACACACACACACACTGACACACAGACACAGACACACACACAGACACAGACATACACACAGACACACAGACACATGCACACATAGACACAGACACACATACACTCACACAGATACACACACACACAGACACACACTTACACAGGGATATACACATACACAGGGACACACACAGACACACACACACACACACAGACACACACGCAGACACATACACCCACACACACACACACACACACCCATCCATCAGGACTAAAGCATTTCAATTTTGCATCTCTTCAACTGAGCGGGAGAGGCCAAGATGCCGTTGGGGTGCTGATTGGCTGCCCAACTCGGGTGTAAGATGAAAGTGAAAACCTGGCCACATTCTTAGAGGGGCCTGTAGTGCCCGAGACTATTATTACAGCTTCTCTGAACACCATGTTTTGCGTGTTAATTGGCAGAGCATATGCAGCTCTCTCTGTTAGGCAGGAGTCAGACATATCACTGAGGATGAGACGAGTATCGCTGTCTCCTTGTTGCAAGTCATCACCATTCTCCTAAAGAGACAGGTCAATAGCTTCAGCCCCACGCCATTGAAAACGTGTGACCAAACGGTTAGATCATGGTGCAGTACATGGTTAGCTTGACCTTATACCCAATGTGGGAGACCTCACCACCTGCTACTCCTGCTCGTTCCTGAAACGAGAAGTGATTAGGGAATCCCTTGTTCAATGGCCAATTCTGGCCCTGTCCACTCTCTAGTGTTCTTCCTCCTCCTCCCCGGCATCATCTGAGGAGATCTGGCGCTCGCCCATCTCCTCCAGGTCTAGGTTGTCTCCCCTCTGCAGCGCTAGGTTGTGGAGAACACAGCAGAACACAATAAAGTGGGAGACCCTCTGAGGGCTCTGGCAACAATTTAATGAGACACAGCTGATTGTTGAGAGGTCTGCAATTAGCTTTTCAGGTCATTCCCTGGAGGGCAGCCTCATTCTTCAGACTCTTCAGTGCTGTGCAATTAAACAGCCTTGCATGAGAGCGATCAATGCCCTCTCACTGCTGTACCTGACAGTCAGAACTCACAGAGAAGTGCATTTAAACTTCCTGTCCAGTAATCCCCTCTGGCCTCACACCATTGACAGAGTGAGGGTTTCACTGCTTTCACCCTCCCGCAAGTGAGGCCCCATGAGATTATGCCTCATGAGACAGAGTAGTCCCCATTACTGATAACCTCACACTGCCCTTGTTACATGGCCTCTGCCAAAGCAGGACCCCAGGACCTTATAGTCGCACCCAGTACTGCCTCTCTGTTGTGGCCATCTCCCACCCAGCTTGAAGCTCCAACAAGGAAAGGCACCCACTCAGCTATTGTTTGAACACAAATCCAGCATTGGAGGAACCAGGAAGCGATGCCTTCTTGGCAGCCAGCATATCCCTTCAGAGCAAGAGGCGACCCGATATGCAGGGAAGGCAAAATCTCTGAGCAACCCACACACACCACCCAAACCCCTCCTCTCCTGATGGTGACGGTGACCCTCACCCCCGGCCCTGAGCTGCCCTTGTGTGCATCCCCAATATTCTCCCTGACGGCCCTTGCGTTTGGACTGCCCAAGAAGTAATGGCGACCTGAGGGCTCGCCCCCGATATCTCCCTCAGAGGTGACAGTGCCAGGTTCACGCTTTTGTAGAGCTATTATAAATAGTGCCGACGTGACGTGACGCCAACGCCAGCTGAATATTCGGTGTTGGCTCAATATCCGGAGTGCGTGCTCGCTAATGAGACCAAATTAGGTCCGCGCCTTTCCCACGTGTTCCATATCACTCCGCCAATGAGGTTAGCTCAAAATCAGAAAACACGATCTTGCCAGCGAGAATCATGCTTTTCCGACCTCTCTGTATTTTAAGCTCGCCCTGCCATCCCCGCGAACGATGAGTACGGGGTTCGAGCTCCCACCCTTCTCTGAGGCACTATGCCTCAGAGCATTAATTTTGGGACCGCTCACATTTGTACTCCCCATGTCCTAGCACCAGACTGTCAAGCGAAAAAAGTGCAGTCCAGGGAACCCAGATATTGGCCCTCAGTCTTCACCATCATGAAAACAGTACTGCAGGAGAAGGTATGGCTTGTGCCGCTGCGCTAGCATGGGTAGATACTTTAATTCAACATTAGAAAGCCAAGTAGGAGGATCAGAGGATTCAGAGTATCAGGGAATTGGGGAAGCTGGAGGTCTAAAAACATAGCTCAGAGATCAGGGTAGAGCCTGGAAGTCATCAATCTTGGGACCAACAGTTATCAAGATGGTGATGCTCTGT
This sequence comes from Mustelus asterias, assembly GCF_964213995.1. Lineage (NCBI taxonomy): Eukaryota > Metazoa > Chordata > Chondrichthyes > Carcharhiniformes > Triakidae > Mustelus > Mustelus asterias. The sequence goes on from NC_135810.1 coordinate 43,452,126, forward strand.
TCTTACTTTTTAATGTATATTCAATGTTTAGGATGCATATTGTATCAAGGACCTGAAGCAGGCATTAGACCCATTATTTGCATCTGGAAACAGACTGATGCCTGCTTCAGACATGAATAAAAGATGCTGTCTGGTTTATCCCTCACTAATATATGGTGATGGACTCACTTCTGGTTGGAAATTTGCATGCACTTTCTGTCCATCATTCTGGGGCCTTAAGAGACGATTTAATTCCTTCAGTCTTTACAACACAATGTATGCTAAATTTATCAAAGAAAATTATGATGCTCAAAGTGCACTGCATTCAAGCTTCCTAACTATTATGTGATCTTTATAGCCCTAAAACATACCGGGCGAGGCAAGGTTCCTTGCTCTGTGCTGAATTGGGCAATCTCAGGTTAGGTGGTTCATGCAGAGAAAATCACTGACACAACCTTGATGCAATGAAAGATTCACTTTCATTCTGTAATGTTCAATTATTGAGGACCTTACAGTGTCCTTTATCCAAGGAGGGTGAAACAAATTAGATCAGGTTCCTGACCCTAATCAGTTCCTGATGACTGAAAGTGGTTGGAAACCCCAGGACTGAGGGATGATCTCATTCAGCCATGAACATTATGTCAACATCGTGTTTGATACAGCTATGACAGAAGATTGAATAGGAAGAGGGTGCCATACAACATAAAGATAACATTCAGAAAATCGTATTCATCCTGTTTCTGTCACAGTCAACTTGGTTTATTATATTGACTTAGTTCCACATTAGGTCTCGCCTTTTCGCTAAAATAAATTCCAACCAAACATTCTTCCCAGCACAGATGGACAGTCATGGCTTCCCATTCATTATTATTTCATTTAGGCCTATAGAAAATGAAAATCACCATTGAGACGCATTTTATAGCCCCCCCAAATGCACCCCCACCTCCCCCCCCTCCCCCACCCCCACCGCCCCCCCGCCCCCGACTACAAATCACTGGCTAGTTCTGCTAAGCATTTCAGTAGACAATGTCCTTTCCTGTTCTTTCACCAACCCTTTCACTCTGGCCTTTGTTAGCCAGCAATCTAGTTGATTATCCTGTAAAGTAAATCCACAATCGTGACTGCTATGCCCACTCATATCAGTCGGTATAAATGAAACTCTTGATTACGACATCTCGCCAAACAATAAGATCCTTTTCGATTAATCAATTGCACCTAGAAAGGAATATTTGCATGTATATATGGTTTGGATGTTGAACGTCCATTATCAGCTATATATTTTTGCCAACTTAAAATCCACCTCTTAAGAGGAAATAGACCTGAAACCTATATCCCTACGATTAGCAGGCAGTAAGGTTTTATATTCTTAGTGACTCACTCTTTTAATTATAATCATTATTCCTTAGGGGCTGCAGTGAAAACAGCATCATGTTTGCTCACACTTGCTTGATTAGGCATAAACCCACAGGAAATATGAAAGAGAGAGAGAGAGAGAGACTGCAGTGGGCAGCACTTCAATCCCATGTGGACAAACCCATCACCCCTCCCCTCACATCCACCCCCTCAATGAGAAAAGGGCTGCGCAGCAGGACAACAGCAAGGTTCCTAAGCAGCTGTTGTGAAAATGGGGATTAAAATGGATAATTAAAATGCATTGTCATGAGACCTAGATATTTTTATCCTTTAAGGTTTTTGGAAGACAGAAATTAAAACAACATGTGACAGTCGAAGTAAAAAAAGGACTAAGTCTGTTGGTACAGTTATTGATATACAAAGTAGCAATTTTATAAATTGATCACAACTTTCATTTATATAGCACCTTTAACATAATAAAATATCCCAAGGCACTTCATAGCAGTGTAATCAGATAAAGAAAATCTATATTTTCACTGGCGTTTATAGAAATCTATTGTGACAGGGTTGCTGTTGGCCCCAGAAATGGCCAAACAATGCCACGGATGATATTGTGGTGGTAACAGAGACCAGACTCTCAAATAAAGATCAAGACTGGGTACTAAATATTTCTGAATATAAAGCATTCAGGAAGCATATGGAAAGGAAGAAAGGAGGAGTGGAAGTATTTACTAAGGTGTAATTACAATGCTAGAATAAGATAATGTCCTCAAGGGGTCAAGGACAGGATCTAGATGGCTAGAATTAAGAGACAACAGAGGTACAATGACAGAACTGGTGTATTCTATAGGTCCTCTGGAGGCAGAAAGGCAGGTTAATAGGGTGGTGAAAAAGGCATATGGCACACTCGCCTTCATCAATCGGGATATAGATTACAAAAGCAGAGAGGTCATGTTGGAATTGTATAGAACTTTGGTGAGGCAGAGCTGAAGTACTGTGTGTAGTTCTGGTCGCCACATTATAGGAAGGATGTGATTGCTTTGTAGCGGGTGCAGAGGAGATTCACCAGGATGTTGCCTGCGATGGAACATTTAAGTTATAACGGGAGGTTGGATAGGCTTGGGTTGTCTTCTCTGGAGCAAGAAGACTGAAGGATGACCCGATTGAAATTTTCAAGATTATGAAGGGCTTGAACAGGATGGATAGCGAGCAGCTGTTCCCCTTAGTTGAAGGGTCAGTTACGAAGGGACACAAGTTAAAAGTAAGGGGTGAGAGGTTTAAGGGGGATTTGAGGAAAAATCTTTTTACCCAGAATGCACTGCCTGGGAGGGTGGTGGAGGCGGGATATATCACTTCCTTTAAAAAGTACCTGGATGAGTACTTGGCATGCCATAACATTCAAGGCTATGGGCCAAGTACTGGCAAGTGAGAATAGGTGGACAAGTCAGGGCCTTTCATGCGCGGTGCAGACTCAATGGGCCGAATGGCCTTTTCTGCACTGTATTCTGTGATTCTGTGATTCTGTGACACCAGAAAGCAGAAATTATATAGATGAATAAATCTGCAGCAGAATTACAGAAAGGTACAGGAATCATAGAGTAGTAAAAATGGAAGCTGCCAGATATCACTATATAGACTGGGATAGCAAAAATGTCAATAATGCGACAGAGCATGAGAAGAGTTTCTGAAAATTGTATTCAGGAGAATCTTCTTGACCAACATGTGTCTGGTCCAATGAGGAAGAAGGGATTTCTGGTTAAGGAAAATTAGGTGAGTCAAGTAGACAAATGTCAGTAGGGGAGCATTTAGGGAACAGTGATCATAGTATCATATGGGCATAAGAACAAAATTATGGTTTAGATTCACTATGGAAATGGATAGGGATAAATCTAGAATAAATGTACTTGATTGGATAAGCACTGATTTGAATGGGATGAGAACAGATCTGCCTTGGATAAATTGGAATCAAACAATGGGCTGCCTTTAAAGAGAAGATGGTTCAGGTTCAGTCAAGATCCATTGCCATGAATGGGAAAGGGAAGGTGTTCAAAGCCAAATCTCCCTAGATGACAAATGAGGCAGCAAGTAAAGATGAAGCTGAACAGGGATGCATACGCCAGATGTTGGTCGGGTTGGAAACAAGTGCGAATCAGCTGAATATAGAAAGTTCCGGGTATAAGCAAAAAAGGAAAGGGGCAAAAGGTTTGGAGGGAAGGAATGGATGGGCAAGGACAGAGTATGAGAAGAGACTTGTGTCTAACATGAAATAGAATCCAATAGTCTTCAATAGGCATGTAAATATTAAAAGGTTAGGAGGAGCGAGGATGGGGCTGATGAGGGACCAAAAATGAAGTCTGATATATGGAGGGACATGATGTGGAAATGCCGGCGTTGGACTGGGGTAAACACAGTAAGGAATCTAACAACACCAGGTTAAAGTCCAACAGGTTTATTGGGAGGAAACGCCACTAGCTTTCGGTGGCGGTGCCAGAAGGCTGTTATATCCATATTCAAAAAAGTATGCAGTAATAAGCCCAGAAACTGTAGATCAATCAGTTTAACTCTGGTGGTGGGTAAATTGTTAGAAATTAAACAGTCACTTGGGTTAAAGTTAACAGTCACTTGGACAAAAGTGGATTAATTAAGGAAAGCTAACACAGATTTGTTAAAGGGAAAGCATATTAACAATTACAATTGTAAAGGGTGTGCAAGACCAGAGGGACCCGGGATATATATGCGCAAATTGTTGAAGGTGTTGTCGTTGAGAAAGTGGTTAATAAGAAATAAAGGATTGTGGGCTTCATAAATAGATGCATGGAGTACAGAAGCAAGGAAGATATGGTGAGCCATTATAAAATCCTGTTTCAACCACAACCTGAGTATTGCATCCAATTCTGATGCTCAGCCCCTGAGGAAAGATTTGAAGGCTTCAAAGAGAATGCAGAAACATTTATAAGAATGGTTCCAGGTTTGAAGCAGATCAGTTACATGGATAGATTGGAGAAACTGGAATTATTCTCCCTAGAGAAAAGAAGGTTGAGAAGAAATTTGATAGAGGTTTTCAAAACCATGAGGGATCTAGACCGAGTAGATTGGGAGAGACTGTTCCCATTGGTAGAGAACCAGAAGACACTGACTTAAGGTGAATGGCTAAAGGATTCAACGGAGACATGAGGAAACATTCTTTCACAAAGTGAATAGTTAGGACCTGGAATGCACTACCTGAGATTGTGGTGGAGGCAGATTCAATCATGATTTTTAAAAAGGGAATTGGATAATAAGGGAAAGAAGGCACCTGAAGGGAAAGAAATTCCAGGGTTACAGGGAAAGGGTGAGAGAACAGGACTAGCTAAATTGCTCTTACAGAAAGCTGACATGGTCTCAACAGGCTGAATAATTTTTTTTATGTGTTGTAATCATTCTTCTCATCTGCAAACCTCTCCACTGGAAACAAGTGAGTCTCCTAGCACAGGGCCTAAAGGAAGATCGATCCTTCAGGATGCTCAGGCTTTCAGGCAGGTTGTTGATGATATTTGCATCTTCATGGATTAAGACCTCCTTCCCAGTGTGGGTACACATTACCAGTAACTATCAAGGTGGCTGCTAATGGAAGGCAACCACTATCCCCTCCTCCAGGTCCCTTCCTCCCTCCAAAATGATGTATTCTCTTCTGTAAGGAGGGAATGCAGAGATGTATGAAAACTCGCAATGGTTGCTGTGGAAAGGAGAGAAGGGATTAAAGTGCAGAAAATTCTGCTCTTTGGGCCGGGATTTAAAGTGGGTAAGGGGGCCTCACCCATTAGTTGGAGAGCTGGTGAGAAGCCTGCGTCTCTTCTGTCGGAGAGACCTAATGAAATGAAGTGCCTGTCAGGCATTTAACTGGCTAGTGTCAGCCCTTCCCTGGAATTTGGCACTTCAGGGAAGGAATTTCCACCCAAAGAGCTGCCGGCCACTCGGACATGAGCAGCCTTCCATTAACAGCAGTGCCATTGGGAATGCTGATTGCTTCCAGAAATGCTCAAAGGACTTGACCAGGAATCGTCACTGGTTCCCTGAGCACAGAGGAATGGAACAGGATGGGGACTATGCAAATGGAGTTGCTAGGAATTGGGGGTGGAGAGTGCAGGGAAATCAGAGAAAAAGGCAGGCAGATGGTTTACAGAGCTCTTCCCCTTCTCAATATCAGATTCATCAATCAAGTACCGAGTGCAAGTGGAATATCCCACCCACTCACCCACCCACCCCTAGGAAGCCACGAGCGAACCCAATAAGTTTTGCCAGGTGGCCTCAGAGACATGGGAGAGCTATGCAACTCCCATTTAATTCCTGAGCCACCACTGAATTTTGTTAGGCTGAGGGATAATTGGTGTTAAATGGCTCATTAATGAGCCTAACTAACATCCTGTCACGAGCAAAGGAGTTGTGCGCAGAGACCCCTTCTCACCTCTGACTTAATCCCAAAAGGATTTCCAGCTGCCGGCAGACTGACGTGTCTCCCACTCAATTTAGTGCACCAAGTCTTACCACGACAACTGGATGGAACTCCACTGTGATTGTATTCTATGAACATGTCAATCTGTAGTTACAAGTCTTACCAGTGATGGCACTGTAACACCAGGAGGAAAGCTCCCATGATGGTGTCAGTGAGGTTCTTGGGTAATATTGACTCATCAGCCTGAGTTGAATCATGCCATACTCCCAAAGCTGGCTGAAAAACATAGAGGGTCAATGGGTTGGTGTGGAAAATTAAACATTTGGAGACCACCATTGCTGACTCAAGGAAATAGTCCTCAGCGAGATGGGGAGCAGGGGGGTTGGGGGATGGTGGTCTGAGGTGACATTGATTGTGGAAGGAAGGAAATAAGTACTCCTGCTTTGTCTGGTTTCAAAAGGAACCTTTTTAAATTAGAAAATAACTTACACAGATCTGTTATGACCCTGGACTCTTTCTGCCACCAGCTTTACATTTGGATTTTGAGACTAGTGTCATAGCTATGGTCCTGATCTGGTTGGAATGTGAATGACATCATCAGATCCCGAATTCCCACATGAATGAGGACCCATGTGGCTGAGGTGGGCATCTTCAGCATTCCCAAAAAAGTGGCTTCGCTAGTTCAGAGCAAGATTCCTGGGGTAAAACCTCAAGATATCAGACCCTGCCATAATCCCAGCGTGACCTACCAACTTCATAAAACACTTCCCGTTCATTCATCCAGTTCACTTTCTTTATTCTTTAAAAAATGAACTTTATTTTGTACAATGACCAGATCCCAGATGCATGGGCGAGGAACATCGCCAATAGGTGACTTTGGCTCTCCAAATGTTCCTATTCCACTCCATCGGTGTTAGCGTTGGAAAATCCTGCCCCTGGGATAAATATACATATATCTCATGCATTTGATGATCATGCATTGCACGGTAAGTTAAATCCTGTACATAATTTGAAGTGATAATCATAGGAATCTATGACTTAATTGGCCTGAATACTTACATTTGAAAGCCCAAATAATTGCAAAGATTTGACAGACTTCAGGGCCTGGATTTTTGCCAAGTTGGGGATGATTCAGGAACCCTTTAAAAATAGCAGACGGGTCCTGATTTCAAGATTCCTGACCCAATTCCCAGGCTACATGATTTTTATGAGTGCTTTTAAGGGTGTGGGCTGGTTCCAGTTATGAGCTGCACCCTGCAATCCCAACCTGGCCGGCTCCAATGTGGCGATAGGTGTATCCTAGTCATCCACAATTTTCATGGAGCCAGACCAGATACTCAATGAGTCGTTGTTCACGGCACCTCAGAGTGAACCACAGTGTGCAAGAGGGGACATTTAAAAGGTGAGTAACTCTCAACAAAAAATATATAATGCGGCTTGGCAGAGAGTACAAAAATCCAGTACTCTGACTAAACACCTGAGCCTGAGGGAAAAGCTTGCTAGATTGGCCGCTCTGGCTCTCTGATATCTGCTGTCAATTTCATAAAGTTTATTTACACAACCTTATGAGGTTTTAGTGGTTGTAGTCTTAGCTATTGAGACTTTGAAGGTTCAAGACACTTTTATTGGGCGATACTGAAACAAAGTTTTTTTCACATATTAGAAAGTAACAAATGCCTGACTTTTTTAAAGCACTTTATTGTCATTTTAGGGGTCATTGGTTCTATACAGTGTATAGTGGGTGAATGGACATAGAAGTGCCATAGTTTGTAATGTGGGCATGAGGAGCCATGGGGAGTGGAGAGACCATAGCTTGGCATGATGGGCATGAAGTGGCATGGATGAGGCATGGGGTGTGTGTGGAGGTGAGTGGTGAGGGCTAGAGGGCCTTGCTGCTTTTATTCTGCTGGGGCAAAATCCCACAGCACTGAGGCAGGCCATTTGAATAGCCCCATCTGTACCCTGTAGCAATGATGGTTGCCTCTGACCTCTTTTCTGCATCAGCTGGTCCAACTACAGTTGCCCTCAGCAATAAAGATTCCACCTTTTGGGCGCATTCTCCCAAGGCTGCTGGGCTGAGGCGGGAATTTTCTCAACTCCCACTATCTGCCTCAGTGATGAAGATCCAGGCCCAAATGTTAAACTTTCTGTTTACCTGAAATGCTTATTTGTGGCCTGCAACTTCAATCTTTGAAGCAGTGGTGGGCTACCTGTGGCTCGGGGCAATGTGCGGCCCATCTGGGTTCTGAGTGCAGCCCACAAGACATTTTGTTGACCGTTGCCCATACGCAGGGTTGCCACATTCTGCTGATTTCCATCCACGCGGTCTTTTTTCCTACTAGTATTTCTGGAGTGATATGCACATAAAGCAAGGGCAAGTGAGATAAGGTGCACATTGATTGCCCACAATATTGAGCGTGAGAGCTGTGCACTCCCTCTGCTTCCAAAAGTGTAAATACTTCTTTTGTTTTTACCATTTCAAGTTGATGATAGTTTATTAATATATGAATAATAAAGTATTTTTAATAACTTGTTCATAGAGTCATGGTTAGTCAACAAGCCGATTTCAATCTTGCGGCCCACTGAGATGAAGGAGGGCCACTTATGTGGCCTACTCACTAGCCTAGGTTGTACATCACTGCTTTGAAGTCTTTGGAACACTACATTTCTCTCATCAGACTGGAAACTCGGAACTCACCCACAGCGGTGTCCTTGTTGTAGTGTAGAATAGCATAGATCTCAAATCAGATACCGTCTTAAGCTTATGGATGGCCCAATGGAACTTGTCAGAATGTGCCTTTATGCGGCCAGCTCATTCTTAAAACGTGCATTGGAGGTGAGTGACAATAGAATACTTTTTGTCTAAAAGTGACTTTCTGGGTTATTAAGGTATGTGTATGATATGAAAAACAGCAAAACAAGTCCTAAAATATGCCATTCTTAATATGATTAGGATGAATTGAAGAAAGGCTTAAAATTGAAGAATATTTCATGTGTCAGTAAGTGCAAAAGCAACTACAAACAAAGCATTACTTGTCATTATTTGTAATGCAGAAACGTTACTCCAGCTCTTGAAAAGTTAAAATATCAATATTTCAGTTTTATACGCAGCCCTTGCAGTCTTATCTCAAAGCAGGAAACATCAGTGAAGATCAATTATCTGTTCTGTAAACACACTGTGAATTCTGTCTCACTAGTATTACCTACACTTTCTGTGATAAAGATCAGGAAATATTTGGTCTCATTTATCTAAATGTCTCCACCTGCTACAGTTACTGAATTTTACCAATCTAATAGTTAATTAAAGTCACAGAAACTTTTAAAGGTTATTTTTCTTTTGTCACAATAATATCCTGAGGCAATTCATCAAGATGCAAGGCAGCAATTCCACTAAAACAGCAAAGAAAAATCCATGGATATTTTGGGATTCAAAGGAGATGCTGAAGAAATGTCAACATGTCCCTGTTCCACATTCTTTGACACTGAATAGTGAACTATTAGTGAAGACCTTTGAGGACCCTGTGTGATTGAAAGTGATTGACTGGAACAGAAGTGCAAGATGTTGAGACATAAGCAGAACAAACAGACTCTTCAATGAGGAAAAGAAGGTTATATTTATGTTTGTGATTTAGCTCTCTCAATGGATTATTTTGCTGCAAAGCAGCTTTAACCCTTGATGAATTGCAAACTATCCACCTTGGTTGTAAAACCAAATACCACTATGCGTCCCGATATTGGACGTCTTTATATTTAACACCTACAATTCCAGAAAAATAGCACTAAAACAATGGCCCAAATCCCATTTCCTCTCTTCCTCTTTATAATGGCATACACCATCATGCATATGGCTGAAAAAAGACATTTTGTCAAAGCTTTTTGTCTTGCACTCATCAGGACAATCACAAGAATACCAATAGCGGGGGGACACAACAACTTTATATTCTATGGTAAGGGACTGTTGATTGGTTGGCAAATGGATGCTGATTGGTAAAGGCATTGCCATGAAGAATGCACCAATTAATAGTGCCTGACAGTTAACTGCCAAATACTGTTAAAAAATTTAAACCAGGCAGCTTGACTCCAATTGCCCCAATGCCTTGACCAATCAGAGTCAAGCTTTCTGGTTTAACACTTTGAACAATGCTTGACAGTGAACAGTCAGTAGTTATTAACTGATGCATTCTCCATGGCAGCGCTTCTAACAATTGGAGTCCACTTGCGAACCAATCAGCAATGTCTTCCAAAATGGTATAAAGTATTTGTTTTCCCCGACACAAGGCAGTGGTTAGCACTGCTGTCTCACAGCATCAGGGTTCAATTCCAGCCTCAGGTCACTGTCTGTGTGGAGTTTGCACATTCTCTCCATGTCTGCATCAGTTTCCTTCGGGTGCTCCGGTTTCCTCCCACAGTCCAAAGATAGAACATAGAACAGTACAGCACAGAACAGGCCCTTCGGCCCACGATGTTGTGCCGACCTTCATCTGAAACCAAGATCAAGCTATCCCACTCCCTACCATGCTGGTGTGCTCCATGTGCCTATCCAATAACCGCTTAAATGTTCCTAAAGTGTCTGACTCCACTATCACTGCAGGCAGTCCATTCCACACCCCAACCACTCTCTGCGTGAAGAACCTACCTCTGATATCCTTCCTATATCTCCCACCATGAACCCTATAGTTATGCCCCCTTGTAATAGCTCCATCCACCCGAGGAAATAGTCTTTGAACGTTCACTTGATCTATCCCCTTCATCATTTTATAAACCTCTATTAAGTCTCCCCTCAATCTCCTCCGCTCCAGAGAGAACAGCTCCAGCTCCCTCAACCTTTCATCATAAGACCGACACTCCAAACCAGGCAGCATCCTGGTAAATCTCCTCTGCACTCTCTCCAGCGCTTCCACATCCTTCTTATAGTGAGGTGACCAGAACTGCACGCAATATTCCAAATGTGGTCTCACCAAGGTCCTGTACAGTTGCAGCATAACCCCACGGCTCTTAAACTCCAACCCCCTGTTAATAAAAGCTAACACACTATATGCCTTCTTCACAGCTCTATCCACTTGAGTGGCAACCTTTAGAGATCTGTGGATATGGATCCCAAGATCTCTCTGTTCCTCCACAGTCTTCAGAACCCTACCTTTGACCCTGTAATCCACATTTAAATTTGTCCTACCAAAATGAATCACCTCACATTTATCAGGGTTAAACTCCATTTGCCATTTTTCAGCCCAGCTTTGCATCCTATCTATGTCTCTTTGCAGCCTACAACACCCCTCCACCTCATCCACTACTCCACCAATCTTGGTGTCATCAGCAAATTTACTGATCCACCCTTCAGCCCCCTCCTCTAAGTCATTAATAAAAATCACAAAGAGCAGAGGACCAAGCACCGATCCCTGCGGCACTCCGCTAGCAACCTGCCTCCAGTCCGAAAATTTTCCATCCACCACCACCCTCTGTCTTCGATCAGATAGCCAGTTACCTATCCAATCGGCCAACTTTCCCGCTATCCCACACCTCCTTACTTTCATCATAAGCCGACCATGGGGGACCTTATCAAACGCCTTACTAAATGTGCAGGTTAGGTTGATTGGCCATGCTAAATTGACCCTAGCGTCAGGTGATTAGTGGGGTAAATATGTGGGGTTACTGGAATAAGGCCTGGGTAGGATTGTGGTCGGAGCAGGACTGATGGGCCAAATGGCTGCCTTCTGCACTATAAGAATTCTAGGATTCTACGCATTCTATGATGACATTGATAGTCTTGCAATTGTCCTGTCATCTGCAAGACAAAAACCTTCAACAAAATGTCTTTTGTCAGCAATGCTCAAGTTCTGTACTACCAACCAATATTTGTACACTATTATGCTTTGAAAGAGGGAGTGGAGACAGACAGAGATTCTGGAACATTCCTGCAGATTGGAAGGTAGCAAATGTAACCCCACTATATAACAAAAGAGAGAGAGAAAAAACAAGGAACAGTTAGCTTGACATCAAAGAACAAAGAACAAAGAAAACTACAGCACAGGAACAGGCCCTTCGGCCCTCCAAGCCTGCACCAAACATGCTGCCCGACTTAACTGAAACCCCCTACCCTTCCGGGGACCATACCCCTCTATTCCCATCTCATTCATGTACTTGTCAAGACACGCCTTAAAAGTCACTACCGTATCCGCTTCCACTACCTCCCCCGGCAACGAGTTCCAGGCACCCACCACTCTGTGTAAAAAATCTGCCTCGTACATTTCTTTTAAACCTTGCCCCGCGCACCTTAAACCTATGCCCCCTAGTAATTGTCTCTTCCACCCTGGGAAAACGCTTCTGACTATCCACTCTGTCCATGCCTCTCATAATCTTGTAGATTTCTATCAGGTCTCCCCTCAACCTCCATTGCTCCAGTGAGAACAAACCAAGTTTCTCCAACCTCTCCTCATAGCTAATGCCCTCTATACAAGGCAACATCCTGGTAAATCTTTTCTGTACTCTCTCCAAAGCCTCCACATCCTTCTGGTAGTGTGGCGACCAGAATTGAACACTATATTCCAAGTGCGGCCTTACTAAGGTTCTATAAAGCTGCAACATGACTTGCCAATTTTTAAACTCAATACCCCAGCCAATGAAGGCAAGCATGCCGTATGCCTTCTTGACTAACTTCTCCACCTGCATTGCCACTTTCAGTGACCTGTGTACCTGTACACCCAGATCCCTTTGCCTATTAATACTCTGAAGGGTTCTGCCATTTACTTTATATTTCCTATCTGTATTAGACCTTCCAAAATGCATTACCTCACATTTGTCCAGATTAAACTCCATCTGCCATCTCTCTGCCCAAGTCTCCAACTGATCTATATTCTGCTGTATCCTCTGATGGTCCTCATCGGTATTCGCAAATCCACCAACCTTTGTGTCATCCGCAAACTTACTAATCAATCCAGTTACATTTTCCTCCAAATCATTTATATATATTACAAACAGCAAAGGCCCCAGCACTGATCCCTGAGGAACACCACTTGTCACAGCCGTCCATTCAGAAATGCACCCTTCCACTGCTACCCTCTTTGACCGAGCCAGTTTTGTATCCACCTTGCCAGCTCACCTCTGATCCCATGCGACTTCACCTTCTGCACGGTCTGCCGTGAGGGACTTTGTCAAAGGCCTTACTGAAGTCCATGTAGACAACATCCACTGCCCTACCCTCATCAATCATCTTCGTCACTTCCTTGAAAAACTCAATCAGGTTCATGAGACACGACCTCCCCTTCACAAAACCATGTTGCCTCTCACTAGTATGTCCACTTATTTCCAAGTGGGAATAAATCCTGTCTCAAAGAATCCTCTCCAATAATTTTCCTATCATTGACGTAAGGCTCACAGGCCTGTAACTATCTGGATTATTCTTGTTACCCTTCTTAAACAAAGGAACAACGTTGGCTATTTTCCAATCCTCTGGGACCTCCCCTGTAGCCAATGAGGATACAAAGATTTCTCTCAAGACCCCAGCAATTTACTCCCTTGCCTCTCTCAGTATTCAGGGGTAGATCCCATCAGGCCCTGGAGACTTGTCTACCTTAATGTTTCTCAAGATTCCCAATACCTCCTCCTTTTTGATCTCAACATGACTCAAACTATCTACACATCCTTTCCCAGACTCATCATTCACCAAGTCCTTCTCTTTGGTGAATACTGATGCAAAGTTCTCATTTAATACCTCACCCATTTCCTCTGGCTCCACAAATAGATTCCCTCCCTTGTCCTTGAGTGGGCCAACCCTCTCCCTGGCTACCCTCTTGCTTTTTAAATATGTCTAAAAAGCCTTGGGATTTTCCTTAATCTGGCTGGCCAATGCTTTTTCATGACCCCTTTTAGCCCTTCTTACTCCTTGCTTAAGTAGAAGGAAAATTGCTAGAATCGATTAGAAAGGATGTGATCCTGAGAAAATAATGTTAGAATTGGACAGAGTCAACATGGATTTATGAAAGAGAAATCATGTTTGATAAACCTGTTCGAATTTTTTGAGAATATGACTCGCAGAATAGATAAAGGTGAACCAGTGGATGTGCTGTATTTGGATTTTCAGAAGGCTTTCGATCAGATCACACACAAGACTGGTAAGCAAAATGAGAGAAAATGGAATTTGGGGTAATATGCTGGCATAGATTGAGAATTGGTTAACAGACAGGAAACAAAGTGTGGGATCTTCTGGACCTGCATGCTGACGGTATTTAACAGTATCACCAAAGTCAGTAGACATTTTGCTGGCTTACCGCAGCGGGACCTGCCATGCTAGGGCCAGAAAATCCCAGCCAGAGAATAGAAATAAATGAGTCATTGTCAGGTCGGCAGGCTGTGACAAATGGAGTACCACAAGGATCAGTGTTTGCGCACCAAGTTGTTCACTATCTATACTAATGATTTGGAAGCGAGGACAATATATAATATTTCCAAGTTCACAGATGACACAAAACTAGGTGGGAATGTGAATTGTGGGGATGATGCAAAGAAGCATTGGGGGAGGCACGGTGGCACAGTGGTTAGCAGTGCTGCCTCACAGCTCCAGGGTCCTGGGTTCAATTCCGGGCTCGGGTCACTGTCTGTATGCAGTTTGCACGTTCTCCCCATATCCACGTTGGTTTCCTCCAGGTGCTCCGGTTTCCTCCCACAGTCCAAAGATGTGTGGGTTAGGTTGATTGGCCATGCTAAATTGATCCTAGTGTCAGGGGGATGAGCAGGGTAAATGTGTGGGATTGCGGGGATAGGGCCTGGGTGGGATTGTGGTCGGTGCAAACTCGATGGACCGAATGGCCTCCTTCTGCACTGTAGGGATTCTATGATTCTATGAAGCATGGAGAGGATTTAGATAGACTAAGTGAGAGGGCAAGAATATGGCAGATGGAATATCATGTGAAAAAATGTGAAGCTATCACTTCAGCAGGAAATTCAGAAATACAGAGGGCAGAATTTTCCAGCCCTGCCATAGCCATTCAGAGGTTCATTGATTTCAGCAGAACTGGAAGATCTTGCCAGCAGTACAGACAGGATAATTCCAGCAAGAGGATTTCTTAAATGGGGAAAGATTGGGAAGTGTTGGTGTCAAAAGGGACCTGGGCATCCTTGCTCATAAATCACCAGAAGCTAACATTCAGGTGTTGAAATGGAAACTTTCCTGCTTCTTGACTGTGATAGAAAGACTCAACAAAATTCGTTCCAACTAAATGACTTAGTCTTTATTTACGAAAGACTGCATGCAGGTTTGGCTGAAATCTTGAGTTCAGAGAGCAGTTGGTACAACTTGCTAATTCCTCCTCAATTTCGCAATTACACAAAGAATCAGTTCAGTATTTATACATAATCATTATCAGTTTGCGTGACCAGAGCATATTCAGGAATTCGATTAGTAATAGAATCATAAGCAATGTCATTAATCATGTCATAACTTGCTGACCTCCTAGAACTTTTTGTGTCATCATTCATACCCTTATCTTATCCTTTGATGGAACAGAAAAAGGTCGGTGACTCCTTCATCCCTGACCTTATCTCGTCTTATTCATAGAGCCTTAAGTTATGCGGAGTCAACCTTATCAAGTCTTACAAGTGTCTAGCATTTTGAAATAGCTTTGGCCAGCCGTTCTTATATTGTATCAAATAGCTGACCAATTTTCCCATCATGCTATTCCTTAGTTCGTACAACTTCATATTCCCTCCTTTTCTCATATCATGACAACTAATTAAATAGGTATATCCATGACCCGATTAAAAATGCATTTACACAAGCAGCCAAGCAATCCTATCCCCAGTAGCAGTAGTGGTAGTAACATGAAGGCCTTAAAGATCCAATCAAATAATCCATGACCCAGCCATCCTAACCAAACCGGTGGGTCATAATCATGAAATTCACGGCCAATCTTTTGAATTTGATCAGCCTGTCTCTTCATATGGTCGGCCAGGTTGGTGATATTTTCAGAGGCATCTGGGATATAAGTACAGCATTCCTGACCTACAATGGCGCATGTTCCTCCCTGCGAGGCTAACAGATAATCCAAAGCCAGTCGATTTTGTAATGCCACGGTCCAGACAGCCACCAGCTCAGCCGAGACCTCGGCCAGTGCCTGTCCAGTTGCCCTGGCTTCTGCCACTGTTACGTTTGCCAGTTGTTCCAATGCTGAGGCCATAAGAATCAGTTAGTTGGCTGCCCTGCCCCTTGTTAGATAGGTTTGCTACTGGTCCTTGCCACTCAGCTGTAAGGTTGCATCTACTTTACCCCATCAACTTTCCTTTCCCTGATTTACTAAAACATAGGGAACCTCGCACATCATCCGAGGGGAAGGTAAGGGAGGGTGGAAGCAAGGCATGATTATAAGCAGGCTGGTACCAAGCCGAAAACCTAGTCATTTCATAGCCAGCCGCTTTCCATTCTCTCATATCTCCCCCGATCCCTGTTTGATTTTAACGTAGAATCCATTCAACTGTCTCTGCTATCTGGAATGGGAGGGATTGGAGAGGTATTCCTTCCCTTGAATGGATGGGGATGTGGGTAAAAACCTAACACTTGCTTACATTCAATTTTTCGGCATAAATATATGACATATATAAATAGGTATTGGCATGCAGTCCCCGGGTAGTTCGCTTTTTCACTACCGAGTGGCCATTAAGGCCAAATAGTCCAGAAAGTCCAAAAAATATAATCATCATAGAAATCATAGAAACCCTACAGTGCAGAAGGAGGCCATTCGGCCCATCGAGTCTGCACCGACCACAATCCCACCCAGGCCCTATCCCCACATATTTACCCACTAATCCCTCTAACCTACGCATCCCAGGACTCTAAGGGGCAATTTTTAACCTGGCCAATCAACCTAACCCGCACATCTTTGGACTGTGGGAGGAAACCGGAGCACCCGGAGGAAACCCACGCAGACACGAGGAGAATGTGCAAACTCCACACAGACAGTGACCCGAGCCGGGAATCGAACCTGGGTCCCTGGAGCTGTGAAGCAGCAGTGCTAACCACTGTGCTACCGTGCCGCCCAATGAAGATCTTCATCCTGTGTTCGTATCTGGGTTGGAGACAATCTTCTTGCAGTTGGATAGGTGTATCCAACTTAAATGTCCTTCAAGCTTGACGGAAGTCAGTGTGGTCAGTAGTACTTGAAAAGGTCCGCTCCAGTGTTGTCCAAGCTTCTTTCTATCCCAGTTCTTCACCAATACGTAGTCTCTGGGTCCGATCATTAGATATCGAGGGTGGCTGTCCCTGCTGTCACTGGGAGGTGTGCCTGTTTCACCTGTGAGTGGAGAAACTTCAGAGAAAGTGTTAATTGCTTCAAATAATTCTGCATCTGTTCCCCCATTGCATGGAGGTCTACTCCCTCCAGGGGTTTGTCATGGACATCCCAAGGAGTCCTCATTGGCCGACCGTAGACTATCTCTGCAGCTGACAGTCCGGTCCGCGAATGTGGAGTCACCCGCATGTGAAACAGTGCCAAGGGCAATACCTTTAGCCAATTTAACCCAGTTTCTTCAGTCAATGTAGATAATTTTTCTTTTAAAGTCCCGTTGGCTCTTTCCACAATTCCAGCTGCCTGCGGATGATATGCGCAGTGCAGTCGTTGTTTAATTACTAGTGCTTCACACAATTCAGTGTTGATCGGAGCCACAAAATGTGGCCCATTATCTGAGCTCACCATTTTGAGTACCCCAAAATGGGGAATAACTTCTGTCAAGAATAACTTCACCACCGTATGTGCAGTACAATTTGTGGTGGGGAAGGCTTCAATCCATTTACTAAACACATCGATTATTACTAAACAATATTTATAGCAATTTACTTTTGGTAATTCAATAAAATCAAGCTGTATACAGGCAAAAGGACCATCTGGCAAGGGAGTGGTTCCGGGAGGGCATTTAATGCCTTTACCCTTATTATTCCTCATGCAGATGAGGCATCGATCCAGCCGCGTTTGCGCTGCTGTATTCAAATCTGGGTGCCACCAAGTCTTTAGAAGTAGCTGTACCATTCCCTCCTTGCCGAGATGGGTACAAGAATGCAAATAGTCAATGAGTACCGGTAATAAAGCATCCGGAATACAAACTTGACCAACTGGGGTAAGCCAGAGGTCCCGTGCCAAGGAGTGCAAACACCCCATTGACTTCCATAGTGTGCACTCAGAATCAGAGGCGTCCCTCTGTAATTGTTAAACCTCAGTTATCTCTGGCATGCCCTTCGTTCCCAACGCAGGTACCCGATTTAGAGCCTGATTACCCCCAGTGGGAACAATCACAGAGGCCGATACAGCTGCCGCCTTGCGGTGGATAAAGGGAGGGTCGAGGGCTCAACTCCTCCTCTTCCTCCGTATCGCCTGAATAGGGAAACAGCGGCATGCCAGAGCAACTGGGGGGATCCTCCTGTTGTTTAATCTGATGGGCGAGCCCAAACTGCCTGTCACCCGATGCTTTCTCATCCCAAAGTTCACATTCCAATTTTAAAGTTTCCCAATCCTTTGATTTCCCGTCCACACATTCATCAATCCCTTTTTTACGGACGTTATCCCTCCAACTCATTAATAGCGATTGTTTGTGGCGCCGAGTCGATTTTTTTTTCCATTTTGAAATTAAAGTTTTCCATATGGAACCTGCATTTTTTGTCCAAATAGCTTTTTCTGCTGCAGTGCAATTATCCAAGTTCCATGTGCCGCCGAGTGGCCAAATATCGTTACCCAATTTACTGTTTAATGCGGCACTCAATCGACGTAAATTACGTTCCTGAGCGGGGGACTCAGAACACATAAAAAGCAAAAGAGAATTTCCCCCTGTTTTGTCTAAACTCTGTCCCATAATGTCAGTATACTGTGCCCCTGGCAAAAATGTTAATAAAAAGAATTCCTGGTACCAAAGTCAAATCACAGGATCCCTGACCCAAACTAAGCCTGTGTAACCCTGATCCGGATGTAAAACAGGATCAAGGGTTCCCTGACCTTAGGCTAGCCACAATTGGGTCCCTGACCCTAAACACTCTATCGGGTCCCTGACCCGAAATACTCTACTCACAGTCCAATTTAGATTCGAATACCATCACTTGTTAGTGTCCTCCGTCAGGGACGAGGGGTCCTAGCACCGATCCGAGAGAGAGAGAGGGAGACCAAGGTGAATCTTACCTTGTGCCGGCG
Organism: Mustelus asterias; assembly: GCF_964213995.1. Classification (NCBI taxonomy): domain Eukaryota; kingdom Metazoa; phylum Chordata; class Chondrichthyes; order Carcharhiniformes; family Triakidae; genus Mustelus; species Mustelus asterias. The sequence continues at coordinate 43,471,050 of NC_135810.1, forward strand.
TCCGTCTCTTCCCTCCAGGTTGTGGCTCGATCACTTCTTCAGTCCCCCACGGAATTCACTCAGGGTATTGGTTTCTGCTTCGCAGCGCCAAATGTTGAAGTGGAAACTTTCCTGCTTCTTGACTGTGATAGAAAAACTCAACAAAGTTCGTTCAGACAAAATAACTAGCCTTTATTTATGAAAGACTGCATGCAGTATTGGCTGAAAACTTGAGTTCAGAGAGCAGTTGGTACAACTTGTTAATTCCTCCTCAAGTCTGCAATTACACAGAGAATCAGTTCAGTATTTATACATAATCATTATCAGTTTGCGTGGCCAGAGCATATTCAGGAATTCGATTAGTAATAGAATCATAAGCAGTGTCATTAATCATGTCATAACTTGCTGACCTCCTAGAACTTTTTGTCTCATCATTCATACCCTTATCTTGTCCTTTGATGGAACAGAAAAAGGTCGGTGACTCCTTCATCCCTGACCTTATCTTGTCTTATTCATACAGCCTTAAGTTATGCGGAATCAGCCTTATCAAGTCTTACAGGGGTCTGGCATTTTGAAATAGCTTTGGTTAACCGTTCTTATATTGTACCAAATAGCTGACCAACTTTCCCATCATGCTATTCCTTAGTTCGTACAACTTCACACAGGTGTAACAAGCAATTAGGAAGGCAACCGATATGTTGCCTTTATTGCAAGAGAGTTTGAGTGCAGGTTTAAAGAATACTCGCTGCAGTTGTATAGAGCATCGGTGAGACTGCATCTGGGGTATTGTGTACAATTCCTCAGGAAGGATATACTTGTCATTGAAGGTTCACCAGGCTGAATTCTGGGATGGTGGAACTGCCTTACAAGGAGGAATTGAGGAAATTGGGCCTGTATTCTCTCAAGCTTAGAAGAATGAGAGGTGATCTCATGAAATCATTGAAGCATACAAAATTCTTACAGGGCTCAATAGGGTCAATGCATGAAGGATGTTTCCCCTGGCTGGAGGAACGAGAATCAGGTAACACAGTCTTAGACGAAGAGGTAGTAGTGACGAGGAGGAATTTCTTTACTCAGTGGGCTCGTGAATCTTGAGATTCTCTATCGCAAAGGGCCCTGGAGGCTCAGTCAGTGAATATATTCAAGACAGAGATTGATAGACTTTGAGATATTAAAGATACTAAGGGATTATGTAAATAGTGCCGCAAAATGATATTAAGGTAAAAAATCAGCCATTATCTAGTTGAATTGGCAGAGCAAACACAAGAGGTTGAATGGTCTATTCTTGTTCCTCTGTTCCTACTGCAACTTATGGGACTAAAAGGAAATGTGGACCATATTTAAGTTCCCTTAATGGGGAAGGTGGATGAGAGCTTTGCATGTGCCCTCACCAACAACTTATACTTATATAATACCTATAATGTAATAACATTTTCCAAGGTCATTCACAGAGACATTATAAAACGAAATATAACACCAAGACGCATAGAAGATATTAGGTCCATTAGGACCAAAAGCTTGGTCAAAACGATAGGAAAAATATGAAAAACAGTAGCATATTTATTTGGAGACAGCTGACATTGAACTTTTTCCTATTGCATATCCACTTAAAGGTCTGAGTAAAATAAAGTCCTTGTAATCAGACCAACCCAGCAGCGGTGAGGCTTTCTTTTGAAATGCTTCACTTTTTTCAAGCTGTTTGAAGGATCGCCGCAGATCCTGAGGGCATCTCTTTGAAAGCTTGGTCATAATTCAACAGTAGGAGGTCTGCTTATCTTGTATTGCAGTGAGCTGACTGAATACAGGCGCTTGTTGTTCTACTAGGTAATAAAGAACGCACCTGTTCCCCCCTCCCCCTATCACCACCACCCACCCCCCCCCCTCAACCCCTCCCCCCCCCCCCCCCATACCTCCCCCCTCACCCCCATCAGGCATCCCCTAGTCCATTTTACATTAAACCCCGTCTGACTTTGGAAGAGGAAGTGTGGACTGTTTGTGTCTTTTGAGGATGCCCCATACTGCATTAAGGTGTCCCTTGATCTCTTTGTTAAGACTGTTGCATTAAGATTCCATTGAAACGCAAGTCGCTAAGGAAGTTACACTTGGTTGGTTACTTCAGCCAGAGGAGTACTTATGGAAAGGGGAAGGGAGAAAGGGATTAAGGGACGACTGGGAGGAGAAAAAAAGCAGGAGTGAACTGAAGTGAGAAAAGTAAACAAGAGAAAGACAGAGGAAATTAGGGAAGCGAGGCTGTTTCAGACCCTGCCACGGTTACCTGACCTGTTAAACTCGAGTTCTTTATTGTTTCTTGTCAGGAGCTTGTCAGATCAAAAAAAGACACTTGGAGTGACATAAACTAAAATTACAGTTTCAATTTCATCGCATGTGAAAGTGTTACATTGTCTTCAAAGCAGTTGTAAACACAGTGCATTTTCTCTTTCTCATTTCATTATTACTCGTGATTGTACCAGTTTTCCCTATAAATATGAGGGAGCAGCTGTAAAGCAACCTTTATTTGTAAAGCACCCTTAATGGAGGCAAATGGCCCACAGTGCTTCAGCAAGGTATAAACTGACAAACCTGGATGCCAAACCAAAAAACCAAATATTAGGAGAGGTTAGCTTGGGTGGCGGGGAGAAGGTGGTAAAGTGGACTAGTAATCTGGAACCCCATGATAATGCTCTCGGGACCTGAGCTTGAATCCCACCATGGCAGATAGTGAAGTTTCAATTCAATAATTATGTCTAACCATTATCGCTTGTTGCAAAAATGCATCTGGTTCACTAATGTACTTTAGGAAGGAAATCTGCCATTACCTCATCTGGCCTACATGTGGTTGACTCTTAAATGCTCTCTGGACAAGCAAGGGCAATTAGGGATGGGCAATGAATGCAGGGCTAACCAGCAATGCCCACATCCCACATAAGAAATGAAGAGAGGAGCTTTAAGAAGGTGGAACGTTATAAAGGGGGAATTCCAGAGGGTAAGAGCTGGACAGCTGAAGGCATGACCAAATGTTGGGAATGCATCAAGGCAAAAGCTGGAGTAACCCAGCATTCTCCAACACTTAGGGACCTGTAGGACGGAAAGGACCAAAACCATGAAGAGATTCAAACCTAAAAATGAGAATTTAAGGGAAGACACATTGGGAAACTGAAAAGCAAAGTAGTTCAGCAAGGATTGAATTAATCCTCTTTTGTAAACTCATTATCAATTAATTGCCCTATTTGAAAGGGGGATTACTGACCCACTGTAACAAAAAACAAGGGAAATTAATAACAAATTAAAATGTCAACCCTGCATTTGATAAAGCACTGCAGCCTCCGCCCTCCCCGTGCCCCATCCCTCCCACATCCATTACACGCACACACACATCCTCCCCAATCCCACCAAACCCACCTCCAGTTTCCACTAGTCTCAAGTGAAGGCCTGAAGTTTACTGTTGGAAATCACATGCTCACTCTCCAGGGACACCCAACCATAGACATTACCCTGGCTGAACCCAGCCAGTCAAGTCAAAGAACCCCCTAAACTACCCACTGACTGGAACTGGTGATGGGTGAACAGATCCTGTGCAGATAAAATATGTACAACAAAGTTGTTAAGAGATGAAGTTTATGGAGAGTTCATGGTGGGAGATCTGCTGAGTGGTCAAATCCAGAAGTGGCAAATTGGAGAAAAAGGTTTCAGTGGACGATTGGCTGAGAAACAGGCAATATCAAGAAGGTTAAAATAAGTGATCTGTGTGATAAAGAGGAGATACGGTTGGATGCATACCTTGGAGTCAAATAAGACACTGAGGTTTGGTTCAGCCTGAGACAGTGGCTGGAGAGAAAGATGAAATTGGTGGCAAGGGTATAAGGCTTGTTACTGGGATCAAAGACAATAGCTTCAGTAATTTCAATGTTTAACTGAAAAGATTTGTGACTCACCCAATCGAGGTAGAGCTGGGTGTTAGCAGTGCACATGCAAAAGCTGAACCCAATTATTTGTGAGCGGCACGGTAGCAGAGTGGTTAGCACTGCTGCTTCACAGCTCCAGGGACCTGGGTTCGATTCCTGGTTTGGGTCACTGTCTGTGTGGAGTTTGCACATTCTCCTCGTGTCTGCGTGGGTTTTCTCCGGGTGCTCCGGTTTCCTCCCACAGTCCAAGAATGTGCGGGTTAGGTTGATTGGCCATGCTAAAATTGTCCCTTAGTGTCCTGAGATGCGTAGGTTAGCGGGATTAGTGGGTAAATGTGTAGGGATATGGGGGTAGGGCCTGGGTGGGATTGTGGTCGGTGCAGACTCGATGGGCCAGATGGCCTCTTTCTGCACTGTAGGGTTTCTATGATTCTATGATTTGGATGGTGTCACCTAGGGATTGGCAGCATGTGAACGAAGAAGAAGTGGCAACAGATAGATCACTGGGTATCCAGAGACAGGGAGAGACAACGTTGCTGCAGTTGTTTTGGCTAAAATTGGATTAACAAATGTGGAACCAAATGAATACAGTCAAGTTAGGCTGGGCAATGGAGGAGGAAGATAGTAGACTGATGTTTTCCTCCTTCTGTCAGACTTCTTTGTAATGTATTGCAGGCATAAAGTGGAAGAACTGTGCTTGTGGAGGAAAATCAAACCAACAGGCATTTTTGGCCTGCAATAGAAGATTGTTGAAAAATAACATTAATTATATATGTTGTTAAACAGGTCAGGGCATAGACTCATAGCAACAGTAACTGCCAACCACCCACATTTGACTCAGACACCAGTTCAGAAATTGTGATACTAATGAGATTGAGGAGGAAGCACAAGATCTAGCACAGAATTTACAGCACAGAATTAGCCCATTTGAACCAAATTAGCAATTCCAGTGCTTAGGAATCACCCTACTGTACTTAATGCTGTTAACATATCCATCCATTTATGGAAGGATGCCAGTGCAATGGTTGATGAGGGACCAATGTGAAGAGGGTGAAAGTTCAACTTGTTGATGGCCACTCCCAAGTTAGCCACAAATGCAAAACTTAGGTGTATTTTGGTGTTAGAAAAATAGAAAGTGCTTTGCATTTACATAACATCTTTCCCATCCACTGAATGGTCCAGTGGATTTCTTTTGAAACACAGGCAGGATTTTGCAGTCATGCCCACCTAAGACCGGAACTTCCCGCCTGAGGTCAATGGACCTTTCACTTGTCCATCGCATTCTCCGTCCCGTCCATGACAATTGAATACAGGAGTTGGGACGTCTTGTTGAAGTTGTACAAGACATTGGTAAGGCCACATTTGGAATACTGTGTGCAATTCTGGTCACCCTATTATAGAAAGGATATTATTAAACTAGAAAGAGTGCAGAAAAGATTTACTAGGATGCTACCGGGACTTGATGGATTGAGTTATAAGGAGAGGCTGAATAGACTGGGACTTTTTTCTCTGGAGCGTAGGAGGCTGGGGGGTGACCTTATAGAGGTCTATAAAATAATCAGGGGCATAGATCAGCTAGATAGTCAATATCTTTTCCCAAAGGTAGGGGAGTCTAAAACTAGAGGGCATAGGTTTAAGGTGAGAGGGGAGAGATACAGAAGTGTCCAGAGGGGCAATGTTTTCACACAGAGGGTGGTGAGTGTCTGGAACAAGCTGCCAGAGGTAGTAGTAGAGGGGGGTACAATTTTATCTTTTAAAAAGCATTTAGATAGTTACATGGGTACGATGGGTACAGAGGGATATGGGCTAAATGCGGGCAATTGGGATTAGCTTAGGGGTTTTTAAAAAATAATAATAAGGGCGGCATGGACAAGTTGGGCCGAAGGGCCTGTTTCCATGCTGTAAACCTCTATGACTCTAATTCCCACGGTGGGCAGAACCAGAAGAATTAGGCAACAGTCACAATTGTTATTTACATAAACGGATTAGTCAATATCTTCATAAGTAGAAAATTAATTGAGATAATCTATTTCTCGTGTATTGACTAAAGGATGAATACTGCCCAGGAGACCAAGAGATCTCCCTGCTCCTCTTTACATAGTGCCATTGGATCTCTCGCACAGGCAAGCAGGAACAGAAGCAAAATACTGCAGATGCTGGAAATCTGAAATAAATCTAGAATATCCTGAAAGTACTCAGCAGGACTGGCAGCATTTGTAAAGAGAATATCAACTGATGTGGCAGACAAAGAAACATTTACATGGAATATTTCTTCGAACTCAATCTTTATTAAGGCTAACAAGCACTCAATGAACATGAACTATTCTTTCCTTAACTTGCTGGAATGCCGCTTACCCTTAAAGTACTCAATTGACACTTAAACTTGCCAAAATAGTGATTATTTATTGCAACAAAACAAGACTCACAGCTTGACCTCTAATACTACCCATTGCAAGGTGAGGTGAGTTAATCAGGCTCCAAGTCCTGGACTCAGCGTACCTTCCTTCATGCGTTGATTGTTCCTGCAGATCGATGCTGCTGATGTTTCCGATGTTTCTTCTTTTTCCCATGTTCTTCTGGCTCTGTGTCATGATGCACATACACACCTGGCTCGAGTTCTGTTGTCTCATTAAGATTTAAACTCATTAGTAGAAATAAATAGGGTACTCCTGTTTAACCAAGTTAAGTTAATCAAGATCCCATTGTCCTCTGGAACACTCCTGTCTGACCAGCTATTGAGTCTGATGACCTCTTTGTTTACTGTTCTTTCTGTTTTCATGCTTGTGCAAAGTTGACTTTTTTTTCCATCATGTTCTTGCAGACATTTCACTGTTAGCCCATCAAGTCCACAAGAGAGAAACAGAGTTAATGGGGGGAATTCTCCACACCCTGTGATGTGTTTGTGGTGGTGGAGGTGTCCCACTGTTGGCCTGTGGTGGGATATTCTGATCCCACGGCTGTCAATGGAATTTCCTAATGAATCTACCCCTGCCACTGGGAAACCCACGACAAGGGTTTGCCGTCAGCGGGACTCAAAAATTGCGCCGACAAGTTCAGCTGGAAAATTCCGGCAATTATTTCAGGTTGATGAACTTTCAACAGGCAAGCCCATGATCAGGCCTTGTAACAACATTGAGCACTCTATGGTTATCATTCCAAAAATCTTCTCTGGGGAGTACTGGATGGCCATTCACTCCTCCCATTCCAAAATATTGTCCAAAATGTCTGTCCAACAAGGGCACTAGTTTGCCCATGTACTTCTTTGTAGTTATTTTCCACTAAGGCATCGGGATTGTGCAAAGATGGTTGCATTATTCAGCATAAATCACTGAGGATTTAGCATTTCATTGTTCTATCTCCAGCAAACAGCTGGGTCTACTTGAAGGATATGCAAAAGGCACAATTAATTTTACTCCACTCCTTGGGAATTTACAAATTTGGTCGAGCTTTAGGTGCCTGCTACCTGATTGGTTGTTTCAGAGCTTTATGTAGCTGAGTGCAATGCTTCCGTCACCTACATTATAGATTCATGCTGAGCAATGCAACTGATTCCTGAGCTGTCCCCTGGTTATCGTCACGGTGGCACAGTGGTTAGCATTGCTGCCTCATAGTGCCAGGGACCCAGGTTCGATTCCCGGTTTGGGTCACTGTCCGTGTGGAGTCTGCGCGTTCTCCCCGTGTCTGCTTGGGTTTCTTCCAGGTGCTCCAGTTTCCTCCCACAGTCTGAAAGATGTGTTAGTTCGGTGCATTGGCTATGCTAAATTCTCCCTCCGTGTTCCCAAACATGTGCCGGAGTGTGGTGACTAGGGGATTTTCACAGTAGCTTCATTGCAGTGTTAATGTAAGCCTACTTGTGACACTAATAAATAAACTTTAGTTGGTGCCTCAAAGAAATCTGAGCAAGGAAAGTGCACTTCTACTGCTACTTCTGTGTAGTACAAATCACACACTGTCCCTGCAGTTGTCTTCAATCAAATAGTGCATCTCATTCCCAATCTCTTACCTAAGACTGCACCTACTTCTCTTCCATAGCTAGTTAATTAACTGTTGCAATACAACTGTTGGCTGTGAGCCCAGTTTCTCCCATGCTCAGACTGCCCTCAACTCCTCCTATTGCATGGTATTCACAGTGGTTGCGACACCCATAAGTTGAAATAAAACAAAACTCCTGCGTCATGTTTACTTCAGTCATTGGTATAATCATACTTAAAAATCCATGCTTATTAAACTCTAGGCCTGCCCTCGAGCTTTATTTTAAAATTCATTCCTGGAATGTGGGTGTCACTGGAAAGGCCAGTATTTGTCACCCACACTAGTTTCTCCTGGAAGACTTTAGGTGGATCTTCTGCAGTTTGTAGTGGTTTGATACAACTGAGTGAGTGGCTTTCTTGGCCACTTCAGAGAGTAATTAAAAGTCAACAACACTGGACTGCAGTCCCCATAGCTGAATATACCCTTTCTGATTATTTGCCATCCTTCATTATTCTGAATGAATTTTTAGGAAAATCGTTTCTTTTCAGGCCATAACAAGTAAAAAGCTGCTTTTCCCCCTCACATTTCATTACAATTTATGAACTCATTTTTGATTTGGAGAAATGCTCAGAGAACACCAAGCACATATCTTTGAGTTTTCCATTGGCAATATGCCACTTTTTGAAAACTCATATCTGCATTTTTACTAATCATATCAAAGGAAAGCAAATATAGTCCCAGGTGTGTTCAGCCACAATGAAAACCTTTTATTTAAAAGAAATCTTTCTTTATAGTCCCTTAACAAGGCTCTCAAAATGACATATTGGCATTTCAAGCACTCTGTGAATTTGTAGAAACGGTGTCAAAAGTGTACAAGGACGTAAGTACTACCACATTAGCTGCCTTTATAGTGGAATCCAATTCAAATTAAAAATAGATCTTACTGGAAAGCCCAAATAATTTAAACTTGGAGAAAATTCAAACAAAAGCATATCCTTCAGAACTGAGGATTCGCAATTTTTTGGTTTATAAACATTGCAGCAAAGCATGATCCAACTAAATCCCTGGGCTTGTCCAGATTTGTCAATCCTACCTCAGCTGGCAAAAGCCATTCACAGTAGCAGCAAACAAATAAAAGCAAAAGATGTAGAAGAGACAGAAGGATGGTGAGATTAGCTTTGCATTGCTCTAGCATAGTGCCTGCACAGATCCAATGGAATGAATGGCCTCATTTTTTACTGCAAACGTTTAGATTATTTGACATCATTGTGGTTTGTGAATTTGAGATTCCACTTCACTTACCTGGGGAATTAAAACCACAATTTTCAGCCACTCCGCCCAATCGCAGCAAAGCATAGGCCAAATTCTGCTGTGGAAATAATGTTGACGTTGTTAGCACTTACTGTTATCAAGCAGTGAGTCAGGCAACCCATTCTGACAACTGCGTAAGTCTGGACTTTGCTGTCTGACAGGCTCTACTCCTCCATATGCTCTAACACTATCTTATATCTGATTCATTGTTCAAGTACATTGAACAGCCTGTTACTGAATTGTCTGAAAAATTAGATCCTGTTCATTCCACTGTAAGTAACTTTTTAACAGGAGGGTAAATCTTAATTACTGCCAAACATCCTCACTGACACTGAAAAGTAACTCCAATAAGTATAGACTCTCATTCCTTCATGTTTTAATCATTGTTGGAGATTTTTAAAATATTCTTTTTAATAAGACTTTATTTTTATTTTTCTTTGTTACTTTTATCTGTAACTCTTAAAATTTCTTTATTCCTATTTGGGTTGTTGCAATTGATTTGATGTTGAATTCTAACTCACACTTCAGGGTGGCAGCTGGTGACTAGTGGTGTGCCTCAGGGGTTAGTGCTGGGACCACAACTTTTCACAATATACATTAATGATGTGGAGGAAGGAACTGAAGGCACTGTTGCTAAGTTTGCAGATGATACAAAGATATAGAATCATAGAAACCCTACAATACAGAAAGAGGCCATTCGGCCCATCGAGTCTGCACCGACCACAATCCCACCTAGGCCCTACACATCCCTACATATTTACCCACTAATCCCTCTAATCTATGCATCTCAGGACACTAAGGGCAATTTTAGCATGGCCAATCAACCTAACCCGCACATCTTTGGACATATGTAGAGACCAGTCAATAAAGAAGCATGCAGGTGGTATTGAGGAAGCGGGAGGGCTGCAGAAAGACTTGGACAGGTTAGGAGAGTGGGCAAAGAGGTGGCAGATGGAATACAATGTGGAAAAGTGTGAGGTTATGCACTTTGGAAGGAGGAATGGAGGCATCGACTATTTTCTAAATGGGAAAATGCTTAGGAAATCAGAAAGGGACTTGGAAATCCTTGTTCAAGATTCTCTTAAGGTTAACGTGCAGGTTCAGTCAGCAGTTAGGAAGGCAAATGCAATGTTAGCATTCATATCGAGAGGGCTAGAATACAAGAGCAGGGATGTACTTCTGAGGTTGTATAAGGCTCTGATCAGACCCCATTTGGAGTATTGTGAGCAGTTTTGGGCCCTGTATCTAATGAAGGATGTGCTGGCCTTGGAAGGGGTCCAGAGGAGGGTCACAAGAATGATCCCTGGAATGAAGAGCTTGTCGTATGAGGAACAGTTGAGGACTCTGGATCTGTACTCGTTGGAGTTTAGATGGTTGAAGGGGGATCTTATTGAAACTTACAGAATACTGCGAATACACCCTGGATAGGGTGGACGTGGAAAGGATGTTTCCACTAGTAGGAAAAACTAGAACCAGAGGGCACAACCTCAGGCTAAAGGGATGATCCTTTAGAATAGAGATGAGGAGGAATTTCTTCAGCCAGAGAGTGGTAAATCTGTGGAACTCTTTGCCGCAGAAAGCTGTGGAGGCCAGGTCATTGAGTGTCTTTAAGACAGGGATAGATAGGTTCTTGATTAATAAAGGGATCAGGGGTTATGAGGAAAAGAATGGGGATGAGAAAAATATCAGCCATGCTTAAATGGCAGAGCAGACTCGATGGGCCGAGTGGCCTAAATTCTGCTCCTATGTCTTATGGTCTTATGGTCTTCTGTGTTGCTCAGTAACAATCCTCCAATCTGATTGATTAAGAGATCTACAGTTGCATTCTCTGTTTACACAAATCCCTTGTAGAGAGTGCTGTTCCATTTTGGAACTTCAATTTGCAGCACATTCTAGCACAAGATCCCACTGACAGTCTTTCTGCAAATGTGTAGTTAACAGCCGACGCTGTTTGTTTCTCACTGAGAACAAAATCCAACCCAATTCACTCCAATTGCTTTGTCTGAACAGATTGTGCAAAATGTTAACATCTTCTTCAAACCTAAGCTAATCTTCAAACACACTAACCATCATTGGCCATTTCCACCTAACATAGTTCATCTGGACTGTCCCTCTGGCTTTCCACTGCCACCAAATTCCTGTCCTGATTTGCAGATGACACAAAGATGGGTTGGAGAATGAGCTGGGAGGCGGATGCAGAGATGCTTCAGTGTGATTTGGACAAGTTGAGTGAGTGGGCAAATGCATGGCAGATGCAATATAATGTGGATAAATGTGGGGTTATCCACCTTGGTAGCAAAAACAGGAGGGCAGATCTGAATGGTTATAAATTGAGAGAGGGAAATGTGCAACAAAACTTGGGTGTACACCAGTCGATGAAGAAGCATGCAGGTGCATTAGGCAGTAAAGAAGGCAACTGGTATGTTGGCCTTCATAGTGAGAGGATTTAAGTATAGGAGCAACGATATCTTGCTGCACTTATACAGAGCCTTGGTGAGGCCACACCTGGAATATTGTGTGTAGTTTTGGTCTACTTATCTGAGGAAGGATGTTCTTGCTATAGAGGGAATGCAGCAAAGATTTCAGGGATGGAGGGACTTTCATATGAGGAGAGTTTGAGTCAGGTGGGATTATCTTCACTGGAGTTCAAAGAATGAGGGGGGAAATCTCAAAGAAACCTATAAAATTCTAACAAGATTAGACAGGGTAAATGCAGGAATGATGTTCCCGATGGTGGCGTGTCCAGAACCAGAGATAATAGTCTAAGATACTGAGCAAACCTTTTAGGACTGAGATGGAGAAATTCTTTCACCCAGAGAGTAGTAAGCCTCTGATATTCGCTACCACAAAAAGCAGTTGAGGCCAAAACTTTGTATGTTTTCAAGAAGGAATTAGATACAGCTCTTGGGGTGAAGTGGATGAAAGGATATGGGGGGAAGGTGGGATCAGGCTGTTGAGTTGGATGATCAGCCATAATCATAATGAATGGCGGAGCAGGCTTGAAGGGCTGAATGGTCTACTCCTGCTCCTAGTTTCTATGTTTCTGACTTGGATTATTCCACTGCCTTCAGATCTCTCATCTCCCACAAACTCAAACTCATCAAAATGAAAGCTGCCCCACCCTCCCAAAATTCTATCCTATGATTAGCCCTATCTGGACTGACTTCCTGTTCTCTCCCATCATTTTTCTCAAATCCCTTCATGCCCTGCCCTTATGCATCACCATTTCAAGATTTTCATGCCCCCCATTGTCAGCACTTTAAGGGCCTCTGACCCTCGCCCTTCGTGCAGCCCCTGCTTTCTCCTGATTATTAATGGCTCCACTCTCTGAGACTCTCTCTCAAAATGCCTTTATCTCTTCATCTCTCCCCGCTTCCTTTTATGATCTCCTCAAAATCCACCCTCAAACCAGCCTTTCTGGCACCTGCCCAATTTTTCCCTTCATGATACATGTTTGCTGCCTTATTTCAATTTGTGAAAGCCATCGGGACGTATTTTTCAAAGCCAGAAAAGGCCTTCTCAGAGTAGATAGGAAGAAACTCTTCCCATTAGCAGACGGATTGAGAGAGAATTGGATAATTATCTAAAAAGAAAAAACGCATGGCTACGGTAAAAAGCAGGGTGTGGGATTACTTGAGTTGCTCTTGCAGACAGTCCAACAGATACAACAGGCCAAATGGCCTCCTTTTGTGCTGTAACCGTTCTATGATATTATGATACTTTTAAAGGCACTTATAGTAGTTGTTTTAGTTCCACTGAACTGCCTTGAGCTGCTTCAGATTGTAAACTCGATGTGCCAATTCGGATTGTAGTATAAACGTTTGTTGCACAGTCAGAATACTTAACATTCTTCTGTGTGCTGTTTAATTTAAACACATGGGGGGCAATTCTCCTAAACGTGCTGAATTGGTGGGAAAACTGTTCTAGATCACGACTGTTTTCTCAGTACAACTTCACATTCGAATCTCCCTACTCTGTGCAATGCAGAGGTCACAATCGTGAATGTCATTAAAAACCCGGCGGGGGCGGGGCCTATTCACGCCAGAGTCTGACAGTTCTGGAACTCTGCGCATGCGCAGTGGTCCCAATCTGGCAGTTTCCCCATTTGCTAGCCAGCTCGATCACTCGCCCCCACAACAATTCCCGGGACGGCCCTGGCACCACCCCCCGTCCCGGAGTGCCCTGATGTCTAGCCCATCATCAGTGGTGATCCCCCCACCCCCTCACCCTGGCAGACCCCCCCCCCTCCCCCCGCTGACCCCCCCTCCAGGGTCAGACCCTCCCCAGGGAGGCAGGCCCCCCCCAGCAGAACACCACCACCCACCCCCCCAGTCCGCCCCAATCGCTGCCCACCCTTCATCCCAGACCGATCGCCATGTAGAGTGGCACAGGACCCCCCATCTCCACCGATCACCCCTAGGCCCCACCCACAATAGGCCCCACCCCCTTGGCACTGCCCAATGCTTGGTGGGCAGTACCAAGGTACATGGGCATGGGCACTTTGCCCCTTGGGCAGTGCCAGGGGGCACAGGCTGGCACTGCCAGGATGCCCATGCCACCCGACCCCCTGGGAGGCCCCGATTGCCCACCTTTCATTCCGACAGGGACTCTCGCTAGTTCCCCAGACGTGGGGAGCTAATCTAAAGCCCACTGGAATGAAGTACTCCTGGCGGGGTGGGAGATTCAATCCGGACTGGCAAGTTCCTGATAATGACATATAAAATACATTTAAAGTACATTAAAAAAGGATTCAAATCACTTACCTGTCCTCCCGCCGGTTTCCAGTGTGGTCTGATCTTCGACTGTTCTCCGGCTCTGGGAGATGCGCGTGCATTCCCGGCGCTTGCGTAAATCCTGGAACAAGGCCAACGACGCGCAACTCCCACCTCAACCCGCCAGAAAAGTTGCAGGTCGCAATGGGAGAATCATTCCTGTGAATTCTGCATGAGAATAGCAGGAACATCGTATGAGAGTGTTAAAGGTTTGTGTATGAACTTTATTGATTGGACCTATTGGCTTTTTATTTGTGGTAGCCTACATGCAGTGTGAGAGTGTACAGGTTAATATGACCACATTCGTCATTCTGTTTGCACACAGTGATGGAACTGTCATGTCACACCTCATGCAAACAATTGGCAGTACAACTTTCTGTGGGAGCCAGCGCTCGGGTCAGTATAAGGTGTTGTGATGGAGGATCATATTAGACAAAGTGTTGCTTTGCTGACTGGACAGATGCCCGCAGTCGGATATCAGAAAAGGCATTTCCAAGGCCACAGAGTGGTTGCTGGGTTAGTGATACTGGTTTGCATTATGGATGGGATTTATACTGTTGCGTCTCTGAATCAAGGGATGGTTCCATACAAGAAAAAAATGTATTACCCTGCACGAGTAACCAGAATTCTCTTTTAACTGGAATTCGGGGGCCAGGTTTGTTTTTGATTGGAGATGTTGAAAAGTCACCAGTAATAGTTATTGATGGCCTGTTCTTGCTCTGTTTTCAGCCTCCTATTGCTCTGCAACACCATCTCCCCTTGGCGCCACACACTCAATTCGCACACTTGAGCACCTCTCAAAACTTCAACACCCACATGATCGTCTTGAAGCTTTATTGTTGGATGAAAACATTGAAGTGCCGGTTAATCAAATATGTCCATTGGCATATTTGATTAACCAACTCCTTCCATTCCCACAGCATACCGGATAACGGAGATTTTCCTGTAGTAGCATTTTATTCAATTAGGAACAAAACGCTGAATTTAAGCCAGAGTCTGGCAATATTGATTCCTCTCTGACGCAAGTGGTACATTTGATTCAAGGACAAAGAGAACAAGGTGATGTATGTGGGAAATGGAGTGCTACTCCCAGTAGTCTGGGGAGATACTACTTCCCAGAATCTCCCCAGTACTGGGGAGATATAAATGTTAAATTTATATCTTAACAAGTTCAACTACTTTGTATAACTACACACCACAGTTGTGTGATATTTCTGAACTTGAATCCTAATTCGAATTAAACACAACAAAAGTGGCCGGGCAAAGGATGTGTTGCAGCTGAGGCCACCTGTGTGATCCACAGCTACAACATCTGCATTAAGTTCCTTTGGTTGTGGAACTTTGATTCTAAGTTGATGAGTTGAAGTCCAAACTTCAGGCACTGCAATGCATCAGGGAGGAAGAAATTTACCTGGCCAGCTTGTTCCAAGAGTCAGTCACATCCTTTAGGCTTTTGGTCTTTGAATTTTGTCTGTTGTCAGGGACAGGAAGGTTTGACTGTGAGGGAGGAAGGCACGGGAGATCCACTAGGTAGCAATGGAGAAGTCTTAGCCTTTGCAATTTTCCAACAGCTTCAAGGTCCTTGCAACTTGTGTGGATGAGAGCAGGGACTGCAGGGAGGACAAGCAAACTGACCACAGCGTTGTGCTGCAAGAGCCAATGAAATGGCAGGTGTTAAAAGGAATATAGATAGCATAGTTAGGGGGATAGATACTGATCTCTGTAGCCAGGAGCATGAAGCCCGAAGGCTGTGTTGCATGCCTGGTGCCATGTTGAGGACATCCCCTCATGGCTGGAGAGGCAACTAGAGTGAGAGGGGAACAATCCACATGTTGTGATCCATGTGGGGACCAACATCAAAGGTAAGATTTTTCTGAGCAGCCAGGGATTAAATTGAAAAGCAGAACAACAAAAGTAATAATCTCTGGATTACTATCTGAGCCACGAGCAAATTGTCACAGGGTAATTAAGATTAGGGAATTGAATGTGTGGCTCAAAGTTGGTGTGGGAGAAATGAATTTTAATCACTGGGGCATTGGTACCAGTACTGGTAAAAGTGGAATCGGTGCCTTCCATGGAACTGTGCTGGGACCAGTGTCTGGTGAATCATATAACCAGTGCTGCAGAGACAAAATAGTGGGGGGATGATTCACATGAGAGGAGATTTGGAAAGTTAACGAAAAAGGATAAGGCAATAGTGTAGAGTAGCGATATGGGTAATGGTACCCAGTCTGATGTATGAAGCAACAGGAAATACAAACATATGAGTGCATCAGCAAAAAGGTCAAAGTGTTTGCAAAATGATGACGGCTGGGACCTAAATGTTCAAGGGCATTTGGCATTTCAGAAAGACAGGAAGAAAAGGAAAAGGAGGTATTGTGGCTCTGTGAATAAAGGATGAGATCAGCATAGGAGTGAGAAATTATTTTGGTTTGGAGGATCAAGGTATAGAATCAGTTTAGGTAGTGATAAGAAAGAACAAATGAAATAAGTCACTTTGGGAGTAGATTATAGGCCGACTAACAGTAGCTACACTATAGTACAGGGAATAAATCAAATAATAATGCAGGCTTGTATGAAAGGTATTGCAGTAATCATGGGAGATATTAATCTTCATATAGACTCAACAAATCAAATTGGCAAAAGTAACCTGGCAGATGAGTTCATTGTGTATTCAGTAGAGTTTGAGAACAATACATTCTAGAACCAATCAGGGATCAGGCTATTTTAGAACTGGTAATGCACAATGAGATAAGATTAATTAGTGACATCATAATAAAGGATCTTCTGGGTAAATGTGATCATAACATCGTAGAATTTCCCATTCAGTTGGAGGGTGAGAAATTTGGATCTGAAATTAGTGCCTGAAACTTAAATAAAGGCAACTAAAAGAGTTTGAATATAGAGTTGCTGAAAGTGGAATGTGGAAATAGGTTAAAAGTTAAAATGATAGCGAAGCAGTGGAAGACATTTAAGAAGATATTTTCTAACTCTTAACTAAGATATACTCATTGAGAGAGAAAGATGTTATGAGAAGAATTCACCACCCATGGCTACTTGATTAAGTTAAGGATGCTATCAAAATGAAAAAAATATATAGTAAAAGGATGTAACAAGCAAGTTGGATAAAGCAGAGCCAGTAGATGTATTTGGATTTCCAAAAGACATTTGATAAGGTACCACATAAAAGAGTACAAGAAAGAGTTCATGGTTTTAATCCTCATATTAGCATGGATACAGGATTGGCTAACCAACAGAGAGTTGGGATATCAGGGTCATTTTCTGGTTAGCAAAGTATAGTGCTGTAGCGACCAGTGGTGTGGCCTCAACAATTTACAATCCATATTAATGACCTGGATTAAAAGACAGTCTGCCTTGTCGTCAAATTTGTTGATGACACAAACAGATGTAAGAATAGTTGTGAGGGGGTTAATGGAGAGTCTGCAAAGTGATATAACAAGGTTAAGTGGATGGGCTAAAATTTGGTAGGGGGAGTGTTATGTGGGAAAATGCAAGGTTGCCCATTATGGCAGGAAGAACAAGCAGAATATTATTTAAATAGAAAGACACTACAGAATGCTACAGCCCTGTAGACCTGGGTGAGACCAGGGTGTATTTGTAGTTGAATCGCAAAAGGTTAGCACATAGGTACAGCAAGTAATTGGGAAGGCAAATTAAATGATGGTATTTATTGCTAGGGTGATGGAATATAAAAGTAGTGAAGTTTTGTAACAACTATACAGGGCATTGGTTAGACCACACCTGGAATACTGTGCGCTGTTTTGGAATTTAGGATTATGGAGAATAGCAGAAAAATGGAGTTAAGGGCACAATTAGACCAGATGTGATCTGATTGAATAGAGGAGCTGGTTCAATGGGCAGAATGGTCTGTTCATACTCCTATTTCTCACGTTCTTATGAAAAGTATGCATCTGAAATCTTCAATAGCATTCCTGCTGCTGAACATGAACTCAGTACGAAAGGAAAACACAACAGGAAAATTCAGCTGGACACAATTCATATTCATTTCCCTTATTGCACACAAACTTGTCACTGAAGCCGCAAGGCCTCCTCCTCACCACAGGCTGAGGCAAGAATTTTAAATACAAACATCAAGAAATTCTGTTGATTCCTCGTGTCCCCTCATGACATGCAGTAAATGTATCAAACAGATTCCTGCGAATGTTGAGAAACAACTTGACTTTTATTGAAGCTCCATGTTTCTCCATAGCCTGAGGTAACAGATGGTGAAAGAAATCTCTCCCTCTTACGTAGAATTCAAGATATCAAAAGCCTTATACAGGCAGAGTTAGAGCAGCATTTTTCTGGTTTTGAAGCAGATAAAAAGACATACCACCACCATAGCTTTAATGAAAGACCGAGTCAGGAAGCAGTTTTTATGGCATCTTAAAAAAAAAACAGCAGGTGGCAAAAAAGGAAGATAGATCTGGGATGGAGATGTAGGATGGAGACCCTGGGAGTAGCTCTTTCACCCGGGACCACCACCACTTCTTTTCATGCATAGATTTAATATAAATCCTTCAACAATAAAAAAAAATAGACTTAGAAAGATCTCCAGAAAGGACCATATGGCAGCGAATATTAACAGGAGTCACATTATTTTTATGCAGTCTGAAGATGCATGCAATTTAGTCTGAGAGAGATTTGAGAATGTGAGTCTCAAGTGTTTGACAGGGGGGTGCATGAAATAAATTTCAACAATTACCCTGGAATGTTGGGGAGCTGCATTGTTTAATACTTCTGTGGGTATTACATGATGAATGCCTGAGAATTGTCCACTTCATGAAATACCCATTAATGAGCGATCTATTGGTGAACACCAAGTTAATTATGAGTTTTTACTTGGAGTAGCTGTCTGCCTTTATATCAGTACCCAGGCCTTCAGATATTGAAGCACTTCACATTTTTCAGGGACAATTGCCTTTGAATGGAGAATGACAAAGCTCTGATCTTCTTTGGCCTTTACAACTCCCACTGTGTAATCCCTAGCAACTCTGTCACCAAGGTAACTCAAGAGAGGGTGCGGTAAAGGGGGAAAGAGCGTGAAATCTGATGTCATCCTTCACAGACTTGAGAGGAGAAAAAAACAAATCATCACTGTGTTTAAAATTGACTGAGAGTTATTGTTTTTCACTAATACATCCACATGTCTACAAACATAACCGGTTCAAGTACTTACCAAGCAGAAACCACACAGGCTACAGTGACAGAAATTAAGAGACAATATAATTCTATCATAAAATGCATTGTAAAGTCCCTATTAGTTGTGAACTGTAATACAAAGGATATAAAGACAATGAGATTCTCGGATGTACAACACTTTAAGTGTGAGGGACTGTTAGGGATTGTTCTTTTCCTTGATAGATTCACAAGACAGCTTGTCAGTGTGTGTGTGTAACCGATGCTAAGTCAAAAAACAGCTGATGCGCTGTTTCTTTCTCAAAGGGCTTCAATTTCTCAGTGATATAAAAGATGTTTTTTATCTAACAATTTCACTTGAAGTCGGGGAAGGTTTTTGCAGTAATCCCAGTTTTTTCTCAACAAGACACAGGTTTACTGACACCTGGGGTTACATTTTTAGAAGTTTGTTTAAATGAACAGAAAAACTAAAAATTAGACATGCTTAGTTTGGTGTTCCATTCCCCAATCTGTGTTCCTCTTGAGCAAGTCCCACCACTGGGAGTGGCGTTTCTGAGAATGAACATTATGGTGTTCGTGCCATAATGGCAGTGCCAGTATGAAAGGGTTCTGTTTTGCTTTGATGCTGCAATTTTAAAAGTCACCACAGTCCCACATCACAGCCTGACCATATACCAAAAACAAGAGGGGCAAGACTTGTTGGAAAAGTTAATTTTCTTTTTCATTACTCATTTCCTGGTTCTGCATTGCAAATTTGATGTTAATAAAAGCAACACAACAGCAGTAGATTGGTCTTCCAAAAAAAATCAGGCTAAGTTATTTCTAAGTGTAGACTGCAGTGGATGGGAATTGAGGTAGATACATGAGAACAAACTTGGAATCTAAACATTTAATTGTAGGATGAACAGAATATAAAGTAGTAAGGAATTCTATGGTTAACATTCTAACCATAAAATTATTCATGAAAAAATAACATGCAAATACATTGAAACTAACTCATCACTCATATTTACAATTTTCATTGTGATCATTACTGCATGTTAAACATACAGAATCAACCAGAACATTCGCCGTGTAACGAAAAACCTTTGCCACCTCCACAAGTCTGGGGAACTGCTGGAGTATTACTTACAAGAGGGCAACAGAGCTAATGAGCAGCATGAATCTAATTCAAAGCTTAGCCTCTGCAACTAGTGCAAAAGAATAAAGTTGAATTGCTGAATGGGTTGAAGGCCCTTTGGACAACAGAGCCATTTGAGAGTAAGCCATAAAAATGTCTAAATCTACAGGCTCATTTCCACATGCATGCATATTCATGACAAGAATTATATTGACAAAAGCAGCAAAATAAAGAATAAATTCAAATACATTATTTGAATCAGAAGTTTTGTATTAGCACATGCCCATTCATATTTTGAAGGCAGGATTCTGTAAAAGTTCAAATACCTATTATCTGTTGGCTTAACTAAGTTGATTAGCTTAAATATTCCATGGAGAAAACTTAACCAGAGAAAAGCTACTTCCCTTCACTTAACGGGTAAGAAAATCTACCAACCACCATGAAACAAATAAAAATCATTCGTTCTTTTCAGTCCCACTGTGAGAAACTTTGCACTGGAGCAGGGTGTAATATAAAAATATACAATTAATGCATATTTAAAAAAGTTAATTGGACGTTTTTATAAATTCACACTCTAGCACAGAGCTTCACCTACTGGGATTGTAAATTGAGAATCTGAAACAGAAAATGCAACAGTACTTGTGATCTTGGCATCCATTTCACAAAATACAACATGAAGAAAACTTTACAGGAATAGTAATGATTTGTAAAATAGACTTTTAGCTCTGTCGTATTCATCACATGATGAAAAGCTTTTTTTATATTCATGGGATATGAGCGTCACTGACAAGACCAGTATTTATTGCCCATCACTAATTAACACTACAGGTGCTGCTTTCATACCAAAACGCATCCTTGCTGTTCATGCTCACTTCTGACACAAGCCATGCCAAACACCATCTTGGTGAGGAAAATAGTGCAGATGATGAAAGTGTGCATTGGCAGCACAGTGGTTAGCACTGCTGCCTCACAGTGCCAGGAACCCAGGTTTGATTCCCAGTTTAGGTCACTGTTTGTGTGGAATCTGCACATTCTCCCGGGTCTGCGTGGTTTCCTGCCGGTACTCTGGTTTCCTTCCACAGTCTGAAAGACCTGCTAGTTAGGTGCATTGGCCATGCTAAATTCTCCCTCAGTGTATCCGAACAGGGGCCGGAATATGGCGACGAGGGGATTTTCACAGTAACTTCATTGCAGTGTCAATATAATTCTACTTGTGACATTAATACATTTTTTAAAAAGTATGCAGAGAATATCAGTCAGCAGATAATTCAAGACCAGCGGTTCCATTCTTAATCTCGCCACTCTCGTCAATTCTCACCTAAACATGGACAGCTGAACACAGCAACAGGACAGATCCCTTCCATCAATCCCTCCCAATGTTGTTTAAAGGGGTCATTAACTACATGCAAATACGTTGCTTATTAATCATTTGGAAATGTTAGGTAGTTTGTGGAATTGATTGCAGTTGGTGAAGTCAAGTGGCTGTAAGTGGTCTTGCACATGGTTAAGTTCTTGGTTGAGGTTGCATGGGCTCTTAACCCTTAATGTGGAGCATCTTAGTGGCTGCCATTAGCTGTAGCAGAGGGAGAAGGAATGGAGACAGAAAAGAAGAGTGTAAGCCACCCACAGAGGAAGGACAACGAGGCACAGAAGGGCTCTCAGCAGGTGGCCTTATTCACCAGTGGTCTTCAGTGAACACTTTTCTTCCCTCCATTTAAGTCAGGAGCAGTGTGTGCATATCTGTGGTTTACAGAGGAGACACTCGAAGAACTCTGACACCTCTTGGAAGCAGACCAGCAATCTCAGAGCAGGGTGAGGGTGCCACTGCCAATGGCTGTGAAAGTGATCATGATCGTGAATTTCTTTGTGTTAGGATCTTTCCAGGTTGGAAAAGATATAATATCTCCCAGCTCATGGTCCATTGCTGTGTCAGAGAGGTGATAGAGACAGAGGCTCTTCGTGCCAGGAGAGGGGGCTTATGTTCTTTCTGAATAGAGAGAAGCAGGCAGAGTGTGCCTGTGCCAGGATATTGAGTCGCCCATGGTGCAGTGTGCCTTCAACTCCATACATATAGCTTAATGGGTCGTGCATCTAATTGCTGAGATGTACCACAATTTCAAAGGTGAATGAATGTTCATTTGGTGTTCAACCATGCTCAACACATCATGGCAGTGAATGCCCACTATCCTGGCAGAAGAATAGTGTTCAACCTGTGTCAGTCCATTGTAGTTCTTGGGAATCTGAAAGCATAAACACAGAATTGTATCTTTGGGGCGACAGCAAAGGGAGGGAAAGCAAAAGGTTCATGGTTATACTATCTGCAACTTCTGAATCAGAACAGATTGTGGGAGGAAGGAGAGTGGGATGCGAGGAGGAGGATTAAATACAAACATATGTCACCTTCAGCGGTTACAGTCCCACTTGTGGCCACAGCCTCTGCCTTGGATACACCAATGATGGAAAGCACCATCTCCTCCATGGGATCATATCATGCAGCTCTAATTGTTAAGCACTGTTGCCTCTGAATATAGGCCACTTGGTCTTGCAAGAGAGAAGGATGTGTGTCAGTGAGATTTGTGCAACATATTTGAGTGATGTGCCTGCCGCAATTGAATATAAATTGTGTACAATAGTTGTGCATAACACTTGGGGAGCAGCAAAACTACACTTGTTGATACCCCGAGTTTCATTAACGGTTTTGATTTGATTTGATTTGATTTATTATTGTCACATGTATTAACATACAGTGAAAAGTATTGTTTCTTGCTATACAGACAAAACATACCATTCACAGAGAAGGAAATAATTCAGTGCAGAATGTAGTGTTACAGTCATAGCTAGGGTGGAGAGAAAGAGCAACTTAATGCAAGGTAAGTCCATTCAGAAGTCTGACAACAGCAAGGAAGAAGCTGTTCTTGAATTGGTTGGTATGTGACCTCAGACTTTTGTATCTTTTTCCCGAAGGAAAAAGGCGGAAGAAAGAGTGTCCGGAGTGCGTGGGGTCCTTAATTATGCTGGCTGCTTTGCCGAGGCAGCGGGAAACGTAGACAGAGTCAATGGATGGGAGGCTGGTTTGCGTGATGGATTGGGCTACATTCACGACCTTTTGTAGTTCCTTGCGGTCTTGGGCAGAGCAGGAGCCATACCAAGCTGTGATAAAACCAGAAAGAATGCTTTCTATGGTGCATCTGTAAAAGTTGGTGAGAGTCGTAGCTGACATGTCAAATTTCCTTAGTCTTCTGAGAAAGTAGAGGCATTGGTGGGCTTTCTTAAATACAGTGTCAGCATGGGGGGACCAGGACAGATTGTTGGTGACCTACCTAAAAACTTGAAGCTCTTGACCCTTTCTACTTCGTCCCCATTGATGTAGACAGGGGCATTTTCTCCTTTACGCTTCTTGAAGTCGATGACAATCTCCTTCATTTTGTTGACATTGAGGGAGAGTTTATTGTTGCCGCACCAGTTCACCAGATTCTCTATCTCATTCCTGTACTCTGTCTCATCATTGTTTGAGATCCGACTCACTACGGTGGTGTCGTCAGCAAACTTGAAAATCGAATTGGAGGGGAATTTTGCCGCACAGTCATATAGAACTTTCTGGTTGTATCACAGCTTGGTGTATAAGGAGTATAGCAGGGGGCTGAGAACACAGCCTTGTGGGGCACCGGTGTTGAGGATGATCGTGGAGGAGGTGTTGTTGCCTGTCCTTACTGATTGTGGTTTGTGAGTTAAGAAGTTCAGGATCCATTCACAGCGGGAGGTGCTGTGGCCCAGACAACGGAATTTGGAGATGGGTTTTGTGGGAATAATAGTGTTGAAGGCTGAGCTGTCGTCAATAAATAGGAGTCTGACATAGGTGTCCTTGTTATCTAGGTGTTCCAGGGTTGAGTGCAGGGCCAGGGAAATGGCGTCTGCTGTGGACATGTTGTGGCGGTAGGCAAACTGTAGTGGATCCAGGCAGTCCGGGAGGCTGGAATTGATTCGTGCCATGACTAACCTTTCGAAGCACTTCATAATGATGGATGTCAGAGCTACCAGCCAATAGTCATTAAGGCACGCTGATTGGTTTTTCTTAGGTACTAGGATGATGGTCGTCTTCTTGAAGCAGATAGGGACCTCAGATTGTTGTAAAGAGAGGCTGAAGATGTCTGTGAATACCCCCGCCAGCTGATCCACGCAGGATCTGAGTGCACATCTGGGTACCCCATCCGGGCGAGTTGCTTTCCATGGGTTGACCTATAAGAAAGCTGCTCTGACATCTGCAATGGTGACTCCAGAAACAGGTTCATCCAGGTCTTCCAGGGTGGAGGGCATGCTCTCGCTGCCCTCTTGCTCAAAACGGGCATAGAATGCATTAAGCTCATCAAGGAGGGGTGCGTTGGAGCTGGCAATTTTACATGCCTTCATCTTCATCTTCTACTGGTTTTCCAGTATTTGTGATTATTTTGTTAATACGCATTTGTGAAATTATTTCATGAGGGGACACCTTTATTTGTCCAATTTGGTAAATTTGGATTGAAGCATCCATCCACCCACCACTGCCAGCCCCTCCATCCTAAAACAGCACATTCTTGTCAACAGAGGTACTAGAAATCATTTACAAGGGGAGCAAGTGAAAAAAAAGGCTCATGAGAAACTGCTTCACTGATATACATTGAAGGGATCCATCTGCAAAGTGTTGTGGTAAGCAGTAAGCGAAAGAACATTTCATGATGGGATTGGTTTGGACGCAATTCAAATGCAATATTTCATGGTCAAAGTTGTTTTCATATTTTCACACTTGATGCAAATGCTTAGCTGGAGGATTCATGGAGTCACAGAGTCATTCCAGCACAGAAAGAGACCATTTGGCCCACTAAGACGATGCTGGCTCCATGTAGAACAATCCAATTAGCCCCATTATCCTGCTCTATCTCCAAAGCCCTGCAGGTTTAAAACCCTCAAGTGTGCATCCAATTTCCTTCTAACAATGCTCATCATCTCCAATGCCACCACCCTCATAGAGAGAGTTCCAGATTGATTAACAGACTGACTAGCCACGATAGAAATACCTCTTCCACTTCTATAACCAGCTTTATAACAGTCAATAAGGAGTTTAATCCAATGCGGGAGGTAGATTTTATGAACGCCAACAAACCATGCAATGATGGGGTCCCTATATCCACCAAATATAGTAAACTGCAGATGTTAACCAAAATTGAAGAATCAAGCCAGTAGGTAAATGGCTAGGCCCAATTCTCAGCCTATGGGTCGATTTTAAAACAGGGTCATTGATGTGCTGAGCTGGATGTATTTCCCCTGAGTCTCCTTGGGCCCGATTTTACCATTACGTCGTGCCCGAAAACGGGCGCGAAAACTTGATAAAGTTGAGTGTGATTTGCGCAATCCGCGCCTGCGTCCGCGCAGATGCCCACTTTACCAAGGCCCGAAAATGGCCACGATGTCAATTTAAATGCAATTGTATGCATTTAAAATGACTTAATGAGCTGGACGCCCAATCTTACCTGCATTTCCCCCTTTACAGGCATTCGCCTGTTCAGATTCGGCGCAAAACAGACATGCTCGGCAAAGGCCTGTTTTGGGCGCTCCAGCTTCTGAAAAGGAAAGTTCAGAGCTTCTGGCAATTCTCTAATTCAGATCGGTGGTGGGGTGGAGGGAGGGAGGCGGGCTAGATCATTCTCTGTTGGGGGGGAGGGAGGCCCGATCATTGTCTGGTGGTGGGGGGCGGGGGAGGGGGCGGGGGTTGGCTGGGGGGTGGGAGGGGGGGTGGGGAGGCCCGATCATTCTCTGGTGGGGGGAGGGAAGGAGGCCAGATCATTGTCCGGTTGGGAGGGGGGAGGAAGGAGGCCAGACTGTTGTCTGGTGGGGAGGAGGAGGTGGGGGGAGGATGCCAGATCATTCTCTGGTGGGGAGGGAGGCCCGATCATTGTCTGGTGGTGGGGGGGGGGGGGGGGGTGGGGAAGGAGGCCAGACTGTTGTCTGGTGGGGGAGGAGGAGGTGGGGGGAGGATGCCAGATCATTGTCTAGTGGGGGGGTAAGGGGAGGTGGAGGCTAGATCGCTCTCTGGTTGCGGGGGGGGGTGGGGGGGGGGCAGTAGGAGGGCCAGATGTATCTCTTGTGCGGGGGGAGGGAGGCCAGATCATTCTCTGGTGGGGGGAGTGGAGGGAACCCGATGGTTCTCTGGTGGGGGGAGAGGGGGGAGGGAGGGCCAGATCGCTCTCTGGTGGGGGGAGGGGAGGGAGGGCCAGATCGCTCTCTGGTGGGGGGAAGGGAGGGAGGGCCAGATTGCTCTCTGGTGGGGGTGGAGGGGGACGGGGGGTGGGGAGGGAAGCCAGATCATTCTCTGGTGGGGGGGAAGGGGGGCCCGATGGCTCTCTGGTTGATGGGGGGGGGAGGGAGGGCCAGATCATTTTCTGGTGGGGGCGGGAGGGAGGGCCAGAACACTCTCTGGTGGAGGGGGGGGGAGGAGGGAAGCCAGATAGTTCTCTGGTGGAGTGGGGGGAGGAGGAGGAGGGAAATGGGCCAGATCGTTCTCTGGTGGGGGGGGGGGGGGTTCCGCTGCCACTCTGCAGGCGATCAGTGGGGGGAAGGGGGTCAGGGGATTGCGATCGGTCTGAGTAGCGGGAGGGTGGGTGGATAAGGGGGACAGTTATGTTGTGGGGGTGGAGAGATATCTTTGGAGGTCATCACTCCCGGGCCGCTTTATCCGCTTTTTGCGGCCCGGGAGCAATGTGATAGGGGCGCGTTTTTCAAATTTTTTTTCACTGCGCACACACAGGTGAAGGCTCCAATCAGAGCTGCAGCGGTTCAGGTGCGATAAGCCTCGCCCACAGCGCGATTCAGACCCATGATTTTTTTTTCAGGCTAAGTGCATATGGGGGCTCCTGGGAACAGTTTTCCAAGTCAGATCTGAATTGCGCCCAGATTCAGCACTTAGAATCAAAATGGTAAAATCGGGTCCCTTGTCCCCCAAATTGACTGACTCAGGCTATCTCAAAATGTGTGTTAATAATCGTCCCTTATCACAACCTGGCTTCTGTCAGGTGACCATAGCATCTATTTTCCCATTGTCCACACAAATGGTCCCTGATGACTTAAAAATTGACATACAATCCTATTTGAGCTTCAGCCATTTGCACCTCCTTATGACAAATTGGGTTTCTCCACACCACCATTTTATGGAATTCCAGTCTACTGCCAAGATGTCTTTAGGGCTATTGTGAATTAGCAGCAGGCATTAAATCCACAGGAAAGATCTGTTACTATTTTCTCAACGGAATATTCCAAAAGGTGGAATGCATTTTAATGTCCTGTCCAGACAAACAGGCTAAATTCCAACCTTGCGCATTTCCATGTACATTTGCAGACAAGAAGGGAGGTCACCTGACCTCTCAACTCCACATATTTTCAAAGCAGATTGTCCATTCTCCATTTTTTTCAAAGTAACGAGTCCATTTTTTTCATAAATCCACAGGTTGCCTGTCTGGGCATGCTAGAATTAAGATCTGATATTCTGGCCTTATTCACCAGGACTATTTGGAACTTGTTTGAACACTGCACGTTCTGACTCAGAGGCTACAACTGAACAAAAGACTTACTCCCATGCTCAAAGTGATATAGGTTGAAAGAAGCCACACCAGATGGATTAGCAGGCTGGTCACAATGGATAGCACTACTATTATTCGTATAATCATGCCTGCTAAGGGCCAAGGTGAAGTGTTGCCATTGGCCCAAAGTAAACAGAGAGCTCGATGCAGAGCTTTGTCATCTGTTGTAAGGACACATTTAAACATTTAACCTAACTACAATTTTAAAAAGACAGTGCCGATGTGCGATGAAGAAAGCCAACCTTAATATACTCTGCTTGAAATATTACTTCCGTGAGCGAGTGGTAGACCTATGGAACAGCCTCTCCTGGGAGGTGAAGGAAGTAGTTAGTATTGATTCATTCAAATGCAAAGCAGACAGATTTCTTTCAGAAAATTATATTTTTGAATATGGATGTATGAGTAATTTGAAACATGGCATGTGGTAAATGTTGCAGGCTTAGGAGAAAAAGGTGACCTTGGGCCTACGGTTTTCAAAATTCTCCAAATCTGAGGTTTTTCTTACCTCGTGTCTGGGCCTATTGTTGTCTAATAGATAAAGATTAATTACAGTGATTAGTTAACTCCATTATCATTGTATCAGACAGTGACAGGGTTGACAAGATAGCAAATTAAATGGACTGTGGTCCTTTCATGTCTTGCAATATATGCTATATGCACACTCAACGCATGTTTACTTAAAAGCAATACAAGACTAAACAAACCAAAGCATCCTGCTGAAAGCAACTTTAGTTTAGTTGTCTCTTATGTTGGAAAATGAGTGATAACCAAGTGTGGGTGGTTTGGTATGAAATGAGATTTCAGAATAAAGCAAGACTGCAGAGTCACTGTAAGATTTGTTTGACATGTTGCCTAATATCTAAGTAATCTTTGCTTTCATCCACAGTAAATCTCCAGTTAGTGACTCTGAATTGTTGCTTCAAACTGCCAATAAATAACATCACGTGTTTGTCCATTCAAGTGCTGTCATTTAGCTTGATAGGTGCTTTGTTCTGAAACAGGCTAATCTTTTTTTTAGCTTTCTTTCTTTTTAAAGAAAAAGTATTGTTCAGCACAGCTAGCCATGTAGCTGCCTTCGTGTCAGGTCATGCAGGCTCTTAGCAGGCTTCTGTCAATGGTATCATCTTTGATGATCCCTCTGACCTGCCTTGTGGCCAGTAAGCATTCCCATTTTGCCTGTGTTAGTTGTCCATTGACATGAGACATTGCTTCAATATTGGTGAGGTCAAGCAAGGCCTTAGGCCAGCAACTAGAAAACTGAAGCTATGCATGAAGTCTTCAGCCAGAGTGTGGACCAGTCATTCTCTGGGTACTTCAATAGTAAAATAGACAGTGTATTGGCCTGGATTTAGCCCCGTGTACGATCAAAATACAAGTCCAGACTTAACATTTGATTTTATATCAAATGTTGACAAAAGAAAATAACTGCTGGGCCCTGAGGTGATGGATTAAGCCACATTTTAAACAGAATGAAGTCATTCATCCCCATTATTTGCCTAGAGGTATACGGGTGTGGGAAGAAGTGTCTGTGGATGGGCTCAGGCTTGATTTGCTGTATACAGTGGAAATGCTTTAACGTTAAAGTGTACATCTTTCCAGATGTTCTCAGCCTTCACTTTAAGATCAGCATTTAAATGTTACATGAGGCCACTTAGATAACACTGTGCCAAATCAGCACATTACACATGACTAGAAATGCATTTATAGTCTTGATGGGGAATAGCTTTCAATTACGAGAGCTTTCTTTATCCGAGCTTCCTGTTGCACCTCCTGGATCAAATTTATGCCAGCAAAGAACTTAAGTACTGCCTCACTTAAGTGAGCTAAACTGCAATAGAAACAAGGAAGGAAAACTCAGTAGAACTTTATCAATAAAAATAATAACTGCATGACAGAACTGAGTTGTTCACTGAAAAGCTAACTACTTAGTGATGACAGCATGTAATAGGCTCATGGGTTATGTTAGACAGATTCAGTAGGGAATTTGAAATCACACTCTTTTGTGTTAATACTGGACACATTATAGTATTCCTATGATTCTCCTTGTTTTTTTAAATAAAGGTGTTGATCAAATTTAAAATAAACTCATTAAGAACATTGTTAAAGAAATGAGAAATAGAATTTCATCTGAGCTTGTTATCGCTTAAACCAAACATTCAGAAGATATTCTGACAGTTCAAGATTGGAAGAACATTTTTCCCCAGTTTTTCTGAGCGTCATTGTGAGTTGATGCACATACATGAATTCTGAGAGGCGTGCGATGCTGTGGTTCAAAGCAGAGCAGTAGAGCCCCCTGCCTAGGTAAAGCATTTAGAGACCCATGGTGAGAATGGTAACACAGACAGAGGAGCAAAAGCCATTGACCATGGGACCAATGATGATGGATAAGAGAACGAGAACAGGTACAAGCACAGAAATATACAAGACAAGGATAAAACTAGACAGGGTGAAAATGAAAGGAGGCAGTATTCATTGGCTTCTTTTAGTGAGATACATCTTGTATTTATCTGAAGTTTAATGTTTAAGCGGGAAGTACATTCCAATAGATTACTTCCAAATTCATCAACTTTATACCTGAACACTTGTTTTGATGATGAGGAGCTGTGTCTGAACTTGCCACCTGCAAGGCCAATAGCTGTGATTTTGACAGAAGATTGATGGAAACCTCAGAGAAACAGTGTAGCAAGTTTACGCCAGTTGTAGAGGGTTTTTGCCAACGCACCAGCAACAGAATGCCCATGGAGATTCTACTCTTTGATTTTTTAGCACTCCTGGAGTCAGCATTGGATGTTCTTTCCTGAATACACCTAATGATGTATATCAGAAAATGGTACCTGCAATTTAACATTCAAATCAATGGATTCACTGTTAGGGTACTTTCAGAAAATTGAGCCCATTATTAAAGAGTGACCACTGACAACCCTGCTGACCTGCATCATTGATGAAGACACAATAACTGACCCTGCAGTCAGCTTTGCAACGCTGATATCATCACATTCACTATTGACAACACAGCCAATCTCTGTCATTGATGACGTTGCAGTGAAAACGGAAGCTATGCTGCCTCAGAGTATTGACTGCTGAATGATTGATTAAGGATTTAGATTTAGTTTATAGGAAATTAGGTTTCAGGATTAAGGCAGAATTGAGGTTAGGAATTGGGATTAGAGTGAGGGTTTAGTGTTTTATATTTAGTAGTTGACGTTAGAACTTATGGTTGCATTTATGGCTAGTGGTTAAGATCAGGAATTGGGGTTAGGTTTTGGGGTAGAATTTGAGGTTAAGTTTATGATAATTTTATATGGTTAATCGTTATGGTTAGAAAGTGCCATTGACATCAGTTACTAGATTTGTCTACTTTATCCTTATTATTAAATACTGAATTCTATTTCTGAGACATTAGCTGGAATTTTATGGCCATTCCTGCTGACGGGACTTCCAGTCCTGCCAACAGTGAATCCTGCCGGGGTTTCCTGGCAACTTGCAGTGCATACAATGGGAAACCCTGTTGACAGCAGCAGGACAAGAAGATCCCACCGCTGGCCATTGGTGGGCCATCTCTGCCACTGCAAAGCACGTCACAGGGGGCACGGAAAAGCCTACCCATCATGCATGTAGCCTGTTTTAATTCATTATGTCACTGGCCAGAATATAATGTCCTATAAAGAATAGCATCATATGAAAAAAACTCTGCTTTTCTGCTACTTCAAATATTGCAAAGTATAAAATATTATAAGGCTAAAAAACTGAGAAACACCTTTACTACTTGTATATCTCCTTTTAAAATCTTCAGGATCATGAGACAGTTTAACAGAATATATTCCTCCTTTGCCTATCATTAAAGCTGAACTTATTAAAGGAGATTTCTGGGCACTGCTTAGCTTTTCATAACCTTTGACCTCAGCCTTTTCATTAGTTTTCTTTCTCATGCAAGATAAAGTTTCTTTCCCCAGCAGCAGCCAATATTCTATTACTGGAAAGGAAATCAATTTTAAAGCTTTAAAAAAAACGTGCTCCTATTTAAAACCTTAATAAAAAATAAAGGATACAGGGATTAGAATTTAATTGTCACTGCTAGGCCCATGTGAGCTGGAAGTAGGGAGAGATCACTGAGTCCAAAGAGGTAGGCCTGAAGCTGAGTCTATATATAGGTCATTTAAATAAGTCTGGTGAGCTGCCAAGTCTGCTGTGTGTACCCAGGCCTCACCCATAAGGATCGCCACATTGATGTGGCAGGGAACGATGTACTTTCCGATGATTCCTTGATCAATGCCATTCGGAGATCCTGTCAAGGGCACCCATGGCAGCAAGGTTGGAATGAGGTGCCAGACAAAATGCAGACAAAAGCCCTTAATGGCAAAACAGGTGAAGGGAGGCTGTGCGTCCATCAGAAGGCTGTAGTGACAAGGTAGTCCCAGTCACTGTAGTTTGACACATCACCAAAATCTGACCACCGACCCAAGAAGGTCATGTGGACAATGATGATGCACCAAGTTCCCCACATTAAATGACATCATGCGCAGGCTTCTACAGGGTCCATCTGCCAAAACCTTTGGTAATGGAGAATTGGTGATGGAAACAGGGCTGTGGACTTGGGAGACCCTTGTTAAGAATCAGTACACAAGAAACAGATGCATGAACATCGATGGACACCTGTATTGTGACAGATATATCTTTAGGCAGCAGTTCTGTTCAGTAAATCACCCAAAAGGGGAGAACACTAGAGAAGATGCCCCAAAAATAGGCTGTCCCACAGTATTCCCATAGGATATCCAAA
Organism: Mustelus asterias; assembly: GCF_964213995.1. Classification (NCBI taxonomy): domain Eukaryota; kingdom Metazoa; phylum Chordata; class Chondrichthyes; order Carcharhiniformes; family Triakidae; genus Mustelus; species Mustelus asterias. The sequence continues at coordinate 43,503,650 of NC_135810.1, forward strand.
CCTAGCAGGATCACCACCTTTGTGGTCAAAGAAGGAAAATGCTAAACTTTGCAACTTGAAATGTTAGGACACTCTTGGATAATGTCCAGAATGACCATCTAGAAAGAAAAACTGCAACCATATGAGGTGAGCTATCAAGACTGTAAAATGACATTGCTGGTCTCAGTGAGAGCCATCTTCCTGGAGAGGGACAGCTGAAGGAACAAGCAGGGTCATACATCTTTTACTGAAAAGGAAAGGCTGACAGTGACCCTTGTGTCCATGGAATTGGTTTTGCCATCCAAAATATGATCTTGCACTGCCAGATCTCCCCAGTTGTATAAATGAATGGCACGTGATACTTGAATAAAAGCAGAAATGCTCAAAAAACGCACAGCAAGTCTGGCACAATCTGTGCAAAGAGAAACAGAGTTAACATTTTGACCTTCAGAGAATTATGTTTCAGAGACTCATTCTCACTCTGGCTCCATAGAAAGATAGGTTTACTAAATTTAATTTACACTCATAATAGTGGCCTCCAGCTTCACTTCAAAGGCCACTGGCTAGAAGAACCAAGCAAAGCAAATCCTACACCTGCCTCTCTTGATGCAGACAAGTTTTTTAAATTCTTATTGACAGATTCAAGGGGTCCACGGTTAGTTTAGGGTGGCTATTTGGGTTGCCTGCAAACTTGCCTTTCGTAAAATACCAACACCTAAGACACAAATACTGATTTAGCCCAGAAATGTTGCATCCTGTAGTCGATCCCCTTTGCCCAATGAGGTCCAATTTTTACTGCACATATAATGGCCTTTTCTTTACATTGGAGGGCAAATGTAATGAAACTGTGCTCACATTGTATCTTACTGGGAGTGCTTACTGGGAAGTCCGGTGCAAAGTAAATGAGCTGTGCAGAAATTGCATCTATTAATTTAACAGACAAAATATCTTGTAGAGCCACTTGACCTTTGTGTCTGAAAGCTTGATTTCTGCTCTGATAGTCAAAGCTCAGTACTGTGTTTATTTCTAAATGGTGAAGAGCTGAAAATAGTGGCGGTCCAAAGAACCTCAAGGATCCAAGTGTACAGATAATTAAAACGTTATGGACAGGTACAGAAAATAATCAAAAAGGCTAATAGAAATGCTGGTCTTATATTGAGAGGATTATGGTCCAAGACATTGTGCCACCACTATCAAAGGTTCTGGTCAGACCACACCACCCACAGACTGCAATCAGTAAGAATAGGGAACAATGCCTCCTCCATGATCATCCTCAACACCAGTGCCCCACAAGGCTGTGTCCTCAGCCCCTTACTATACTCCTTATACACCTATGACTGTATGGACAAATTCCTCTCCAACTTGATTCTCAAGTTTGCTGATGACACCACCGTAGTGGGTCGGATCGCAAACAATGATGAGATGAAGTACAGGAAAGAGATTGAGAATCTGGTGAACTCCCTCAATGTCAACAAAATGAAGGAGATAGTCATCGACTTTAGGAAGCGGAGTGGTGGACATGCCCTATCTACATCAATGGGGACAAAGTAGAAATGATCGAGAGTTTCAAGTTTTTAGGTGTCCAGATCACCAACAACCTGTCCTGGTCCCCCCCATGCCAACACCATAGTTAAGAAAGCCCACCAATGCCTCTACTTTCTCAGAAGATTAAGGAAATTTGGTAGGTCCACTACGACTCTCACCAACTTTTACAGATGCACCACAGAAAGCATCCTTTCTGGTTGTATCACAGCTTGGTTCTGGATCCTGCTTTATCCAAGTCCACAAGAAGCTACAAAGGATCGTGAACGAAGCCCAGTCCATCACTCAAAGCAGCCTCCCACCCATTGACACTATCTATACTTCCCGCTGCCTCGGCAAAGCAGCCAGCATAATTAAGGGCCCCACGCACCCCGGACATATTCTCTTCCACCTTCTTCCGTCGGGAAAAAGATACAAAAGTCTGAGGACACATACCAACCGACTCAAGAACAGTTTCTTCCCTGCTGCCATCAGACTTTGATTTGATTTGATTTATTATTGTCACATGTATTAGCATACAGTGAAAAGTATTGTTTCTTGCGCGCTATACAGACAGAGTATACCATTCATAGAGAAGGAAACGAGAGAGTGCAGAATGTAGTGTTACAGTCATAGCAAGGGTGTAGTGAAAGATCAACTTAATGCAAGGTAAGTCCATTCAGCAGCAGGGAAGAAGCTGTTCTTGAGTCGGTTGGTACGTGACCTCAGACTTTTGTATCTTTTTCCTGACGGAAGAAGGTGGAAGAGAGAATGTCCAGGGTGCATAAGATCCTTAATTACGCTGGCTGCTTTGCCGAGGCAGCGGGAAGTGTAGACAGAGTCAATGGATGGGAGGCTGGTTTACGTGATGGATTGGGCTACATTCACAACCTTTTGTAGTTTCTTGCAGTGTTGGGCAGAGCAGGAGCCATACCAAGCTGTGACACAGTCAAAAAGAATGGACCTACTTCACGTTAAGTTGATCTTTCTCTACACCCTAGCTATGTCTGTAATACTACATTCTGCACTGTCTCCTTTCCTTCTCTGTGAATGGTATGCTTTGTCTATATAGCGTGCAAGAAATAATACTTTTCACTGTATGCCAATACATGTGACAGTAATAAATCAAATCAAATCAAACCTGGAGTACTTTGAGAAGTTCTGGGCACCACATGTTTAAAAGGATATAATGGACTTGGAGAGAGTGCAACCTTGATTTATCATCAATGATACCTGGGTCCAAGGGTTAAATTACAAGTCAAGATTACACAAAGTAGGGTTGTATTCACTAGGATCTAGATGGTTAAGGGGTGATTTGATCGATTCAAGATATTGAGGGGAACACGGGGAGAATTTTTTTTTGCTGATTGGCTACTCTAGAATTAGGCGAAGTTGTCTAAAAATTAGAGTCAAGCCTTTCAGGACTGAAATTAGGAAAACTTTGGCACGTAAAGGATAATAGAATAGTAATTGATGCTCAATCAATTGTTAATTTTAAATCTAGGATTGATAGACTTTTGTTAACCAAAAATATTCAGGGTGTGGGGAAAGTGTGAATTTATGGAGTTCGGTTGTAGATCACCCATAACTAGATTAAATGGTGGAATGGCCTCAAAGGGGAAACACAGTAAGAGTTTTAATAACACCAGGTTAAAGTCCAACAGGTTTATTTGGTAGCAAATACCATTAGCTTTCAGAGCGCTGCTCCTTCGTCAGATGGAGTGGAAATGTGCTCTCAAACAGGGCACAGAGACACAAAAATCAAGTTACAGAATACTGACTAGAATGCGAATCCCTACAGCCAGCCAGATCTTAAAGATACAGACAATGTGGGTGGAGGGAGCATTAAGCACAGGTTAAAGAGATGTGTATTGTCTCCAGACAGGACAGCCTGCAAGTCCAGGAGGCAAGCTGTGGGGGTTACTGATAATGTGACATAAATCCAACATCCCGGTTTAGGCGGTCCTCATGTGTGCGGAACTTGGCTATCAGTTTCTGTTCAGCGACTCTGCGCTGTCGTGTGTCGTGAAGGCCGCCTTGGAGAACGCTTACCTGAAGATCAGAGGCTGAATGCCCATGACTGCTAGGGACTGAAAGGGAAAAACAGACTATTCCTGTTTCATTGTTCTTCGGTGCACTCATTTGTACTGTTACCTTGCAAGTTTCAACTCCTATTTCCTATTAATTGACTTTTATTTTACACAGACAGTTAGAAGGTGTGGAATGTAATGAGCTCATTTGAACTCTGTAGAGGATGTGGAAAAAAAAAACCTCGACAGTGCATTGCTTAACAAATTTGTACATTTGTTCCATAGAATAATTCCACAGAAAGAATAATTGGCCATATTCAACACATTAACTACAGCTTTCTCCTTATGGATGTAAGATAAATACAAGGCTGCTTTTGAGCATTTTTGGTTGATAAGCATGATAAAGATAGAACCATAGAAAGGTTATAGCATAGAATGACGCCATTCAGCCCATTGTGTCTGCACTGAGTTGAATTTGAATGGTGCCTTTCCAGTAGCAAAATCTCTCAGGCCACTTCACAGGAGTGAAATTAAACAAAATCTGATGCCAAATCAAATAAGAATATATGAGAATATAGGATCGACAACTTGGTCAAACAGATGGGTTTCAAGGAGGACAGGTGGAGAGGCAGAGAGGTTTCAGAAGGAATTACTGGTGCATGGAACAAAAGTCATTGCAGATGATTCTCTGGCTATGACTGGACAAAATCAGACAGGTACAGTTCCACCCAATCAGAAAATGGTGGTGAGGCATTAGAGCAGAATTTTGTGATCAATTATAACAAATACAGGTCATGGAAGACAAAGAGAGATATGTTACTTTTGTCAAGCTCAACTAGGGTGCTTTGCTACTTTGGAAGAGCCATTTTGGTACAATGATAATGGCGGAAACCTAATTGGTTTTTAATAGGTTTGGTCTGCTCAGCATGGAGTAGGGTAAGGAGAAATCCGATGTGTTGAAAATTATGAAAAGTTTTTCAAGATTGAATAATCTAGTAGTAGGGGTTTAGTAAAAGAACCAAGAGTTGTTGCAATCTGAAATGCTTGGCTAGCAAAGGTGGTGGAAGCATATTCAATTGCAACTTTCAAAGGAGAGGAAGAGTGGGACTTGGATCTTTGTGGACATGTTGGAGAGAATTATCCCATCTCGCCCGCCATACGAATCATAGCAGGTGTGGGGGGGTGGCAGTGGGGTGGGGTGGGGTGGGGGGGGGGGGGGGGGGGGGGCAGTGGGTGGGTGCAGACCATGCAAAGGTCCATTGACTTCGGGTGGGATTTTCCAATTTTGAGGTGAGCGCGGCAGGAATAGCTTGTTAACTGTTGTAAATCCTATGCAATACAATATAATAAGCACTACACTCTTATACTGTACCACACTGTTACACCTAAGTATTGCCTGTAAAATACATCTTGCCGGTAAACTGTCTCATAAAGGAATCCAGGTGATGGTGTAAATATGGGACAATCAATATTATTGGTCCCCTTCAATTTGTTTGTCATTTCCAGTGACTGTAACCCTTCAATTAACCATGCAGTTTAACATTCAACATCTGCTTATGCCCAAGTCCTTACTCAAATACAGGGAAAGCCACCTCAAAATGCACACCGATTGGAAATCTCACCATTTAAGGTTGGTAGTAGAGCCTTTCTAAAAGAAAAATTGTCTGGCAAATCTTTCATTTTTTATAAAAACATGAGGGTGGGTTTTACAAACCCATTGTTGCAAATGCAAATGACCTAATATCATGAACATCATCCCTTCCTTTCCTGGCTCTGTTCATCCATGTTAATGTCAAATAAATTTTCTCATCAGTCACTGTTAAAAGGGTTGTGTGACAGTGGATCACCTCCTAAAGGAAGTCAGTACTGTATGACTGTATAAACATTAATCAGGGCAAAGTGGTCTCTTGGACTGGTTTTCATCACATAAGGGAGCGGAGAGGAATTTAAGATCTTTGGCCTTAATTTAACTGAATTTATATCATTATTTTCATCTCACCAGAGATTGCTGGGTTTTTGGATGGAATGGGAGCTCGGGATAAGGATTGTATATATAGTGGTGCACAAAGTGTCACAGTTGGATGGATCTGTGGATCGTTTCCTGTTCTTCAATGTCTGTATGCTCGCAACTTTCATTAAAGCTTGCAACGCGCTGTCAGTGAATCAGTGCATAAACACTCTGCAGAGAAGTACAAAGATTTTACATCACAGCAACAGGCCACTGTCTCCAACCAGTCTTCCAACCAATCTACACCAAAGTTTGTGTTCCACAGATGCTTCCTCCTACTCTATATATTTCAATTCCCTCATCACCATGTCCTTCTATTCCATTGTCTCTCGTGTACTTATCTAGTTTTCTCTCAAATACATTACTTCTATTCACCTCAACTACTCCAGAGGGCCACTCACTACAATTCAGTTTTGAAAGTGTGGCCCGAATTTCCCCAAAAAATGGCAAAAAGGCACGATTCACTTGAAGTGCTCCCGCTGGCGTGAAAACGGGAGTGAATTGTGTTGCTGCTGGGAATATCTGTCAGGCAGGACTCCTTCAACTGATGGATGGAAATCTATACATCCCGAGAAAGCTGCTGGCCAGCCCTGCTGTTCAGAGATCGAGGTGCCCTTTTTAAATGTTGCCCCAATCTTAACATTCACGGTCGGGTCCCCCTCCTTGTCAAAATCTGAAATGGTGCCCCCTGCTGACGAGGGGAGCACTACCAACCCCTCAACAAAGAGGGGCATTCTCCCTCCCCACCACTCAAATAATGGGTCACCCCACCACCTCCCCCACAACACATAGGCATGAGGGTGACTTGACCCGGCCCCCTTGTCAGGGTGTCAGGGGGCAGTGCTAGCGCACCACCTTGCCATGTCTCTGACCACCTGGGGCTACACTGGCCTCCAAGCCCCTAGCATTGTCATCACGTCTGGTCTCCGTATTTGGAAACTAGTAATGATTCCCACCGGTATGACATCACGCCAGCGAGTGGGAACATATTCCTGGAAGATATGGTATTAAGCCGGTTCTGAATATTTAAATACCTTTAAGTGAATGGTATCTGGGTTCACACCCTCACTGGGTGTGAACCTGATGATGTCACCAGTGAAGGGGTGGGTGGGGAAGACCTCATTCTGAGATCTCCCTGGCCCAAATCCTGTCATCCTTCTCGCAAGAGCTTCCCGCCATAACGGGATTTGCACCTGCATAGAACAGGGCTGGAAAATCACCCCCTGTATCTTTGCTAATTAAAGTTTATCCCAGGCTTAACTGTTAATACAGGGTGAACGAATGAGTGTCTACCATCTCCCTGTGACTTCTTTTTCTTCTCTTCCATGTCTAATGAGGCAAACCATTTCTTCCGGTGCTTTATGTCCAATAGATCATGTTCTGTGCTCTGCATCCACTGTTTAGGTGAATAAATCATTGGCCTGACTCGGGGACAAGCTGGATGCAGTGGGGGAGTGCCACTTCTCCATTCACAGCAAACATGAGTACGCAGCTGGATAGCAACCCAGTACTCAGAGGTCAGAGTTTTGGTCTCCACTCTCCAGGGCTATCTGCAGTATGTCTCAAACCCACAACCTTATGACTCAGCAGTTGGAATGTACTCACTGAGTCAGTGCTCACTGATCTGTGCATCATGAAAAAGAAACCATATATACTCTTGTTCTGAACATGAGCCGTTATATACTGCTTGGTGAAGTGGAAAAGGAAAAAGTTGAGGGGAGGGTTGAAGGAAAACTATAGTGTTTCAAGATAGCTGATGTTCACAGTGAAGGTTTGAAATATTGAACCATAGGAAAACCATGGTGTATTTGAGAGTTCCTGTCACAATCTGTGAAAGAGCAGTTAGTGCACTTTACATGGTCAAAAGAACATAGGGATCACCTTACCATCCAGATGCCATTCTCATGAGTATTTTATTCTATATAATATACATTGGTGCCAGAATTTGATGTTAAGGATGGAAATATGTTACTCTGCAGTAAGTTGAAATAAAAAGTGTCAAACAAGTCAGTGAATTACTTCGCTTTTTTTGTGCTACTGCACAAGACCAATTTCACCAACAGCACCCACCACAACCTCCCACCCTGTCATATGTTTCCAAAGTAGATCCAGCAGTCAGAAGCTTTTAACTTTTCCATTTTTATCAATGTGTCACCTAGCAACAGAAGGGGAGGCAATGGCCTGGTGGTATTATTGCTAGACTATTAATCCAGAAACTCAGCTAATGTTCTGGGGACCTTGGTTCGAATCCCACCACAACAGATAGTAGAATTTGAACTCAATTAAAAACATCTGGAATTGAGAATCTGCTGATGACCATGAAACCACTGTTGATTGTCAGAAAACCCCATCTGGTTCACTAGTATCCTTTAGGGAAGGAAATCTGCTGTTCTTACCTGGTCTGGCCTACATGTGACTCCAGAACCACAACAATTAACTCTCAACTATCCTCCAAGGGCAACAGGGGATGGGCATTAAATGCTGGCCTGCCCATGTCCCATGAATGAATAAAAAAAAGGTTCCAGCTCCCATTGCACAACACTAAGACATTCCAACCTGAGACTGAAGCTTTCCCTGTGCCTCTTACACAAGGTCAGTCAATGGAAAAACTGTCAATTCACATCTAGGCCGTGGCTGCCAGTTCAGTCTGTTGCTCCCAGTTGAAAGGGCCTGAAGAAACTCAATGCCTTAGGAGGTGGTATTGAAACAATTATGTGCCATTTTCCTGTTTCCGCTTCGTATATTGTTGGAGGCACATTTATATCAAAATAATTACTCTAGGAATGGTGTCATATTCAATAACTTCATATAAATAGCTCTATGAGAAGGAAGTACAGGCAATGAATTAATAGTTCAACAGTATTCCCTTTAAGCAAGCATTTTAATTAACTCATATAACCTGTCATACAGTAACTAGCAATCTCAATTACCTGCGTGTTGAAACATGAATGTACAAATATGCAAATATATGCACTCAGATGCAAACCCACTTGTCAGTTTGTTGGCCAACGGGAGCAATTTTGCCTGTAAGTCACAAAATTGGGGGCTGAAACTCTATTTTAGAGACTGCAGCACATAATCTAGGCTAACGTTCAAAGCATTACTAAGAGAGTACTAAACTGTCATAGATGTCTTATTTCTGATAAGATATTAACCGTGGCTTCATCTAGTCTCTCAGGTAGAAAAAAATACCATGCCATTATTGACAGAAAGCACAAGAGTTCTCTCAGTGCCCTGGCCAATATTTTTCTCTCAATCAATGCCTAAAATACAACAAATTATCTGATCTTTTAAATGTACAAATTGCCTCCAGCATTTCCTACATTGCAACAGTGCCTGCACTTTATTGTCTGTAAAGTGTTTTAGGATTCCCTGAGGTCCTGAACAATGCTATATAAATGCAAGTTTTTTCTATCTTCCGTTACACATGCACAAAGAAATGTACACATGGACAGGCACATGACCATGCACAATATATGCACATGTACATACATGCAGGCAGTGTCAATGGAGCAGCAATCCCATTCAGGTCTTATTAAAAATGAGCCACATTATGAACAAAAGTTAACTTTAATGGTAATTGCACACTCATTATGCTTAATGGACTATAAGAGCTTTTCTGTAAATACAATGCGTCAGTGAAAAGAATGAATAGTTCAATTTAAAATGAGATTGGGTAAGAAGAATCTCTGTGCATTACATTGTGCCAGGAAGCTGTCAAGTTAGAAATATCCATTTAAACTTTTGTCCTTGAGTGATTCTGATGGTACACCACTACAGTTTGGTGCATCTTCTTGACCTACTTTCCTTCCTTTATGATGACTCTTGCTGGGGCCAGCTGCATCAGTGGCAGCAGTTCTGCAGAGTTTTACCCAAGAGGCCGTTCGACACATGTGACTTGAAGCATTGAACATAAGATGTCTATTTTGACCATGAATAGTTTAACACCTGAATTTCATTCTCTGCTCATCCGATGTTCACACATACGTGCTAAGCAGGAGGGCCCAATAGAAGGCAATCAGGAAAGGGTTGATTTCCTGGGTGTCCAGATCAGGTATGCAGATTGGGGCCCTACACCACTGCAGGGCTGAGATCAGCTGATTTAGCATGGACCTTAAGTCTCCAAATGGAGATCTTCCCAGTCTATAAGGCTCAGTGTAATGGTAATGAGAGTAAATAAGTTCAGAGAGAAATAATAAACCAAAGGGCATGGGTCTAATTTTAATTATGTAACTGCCCATGTTTTGAGTCAGTTTAAATCGTGCCCCCTTAGTTTAAATGTCATAATGGCAAGCTGCTGCTCGAACTTGGAAACAGAAATCGAGGTAGGACTTCACAGGAATGCAGTAATTTGTTTGGTTGGTAAGTATTGCTGCTTCGGGATGAGGATCTTCAGTTAAGAAGATAAATTGGAGAAATTAGGACTGTTTTCCTTAGCGAAAAGAAGGCTGAGGAGAGACTTGATAGAGTTATTAAAAAACATGAGGCATCAGGACAGAATAGATAGGAAGAAACTGCTCCCACTCATGAAAAGAGGACACCAATTGAAAGTAATTAATAAAAGAAGCAATAGTGAAATGAGGAAAAATTTCTTCAGGCAGCAAGTGGTTGGGTCTGCAATACTCTGCCTGAGCGAATAGTGGTGGTCGGTTCAAATGAAGCATTTAAAAGAAAATTAGACTGTTATTTGAAAAGAAAGAATGTGCACAGTTACAGGGAGGGAGTGGCAGAATGGAACTGAGTTGCAAAGAACCAGTGCATATACTATGGGCCAAATGGCCTCTATCTACACCGTAACAATTCTGTGGTTCGGTGATTCAGTAAATATGATCATTTGTGGACTGGCAAAAATTACTGTGAAATCTATTGGTTCACTAATGTCCTTCATGGAAGGAAATCAACCATTCAATTATAAAAATTAATCACTACAAAGACCCCCGGAATCACGTCCTCAGAGCAATTAGATATGGACACTAAATGTGACCTTGCCAGCATCAAACATACAAAACATGTATGTACTAATGCATCAATAGTGCTTCAAAAATATTTTAAAAACAAAATAAGGTTAACTATTTTAAAGAAAGAAGAAAAATAAGAACTTGTAATCATTTAACTCCTTCCTACTCCTGCGGATGGATGTTCCAAATGCCTTCCAGCTAATTAAATACATCTGAAGCATTGTCTCTATTTTAATGTAAGAAATGTGGCCAGTCATTTGTACTCAGAAAAGTCCCACAAACAGTAATGTGACAATGACCTGATAATCTGTTTTAGCGATGTGGTTGACGGCTAAATATTGGCATGAACAATTTTAAATTCATTTTGCATTTATTCCACTAGTTCAAACTTTAATAAAATGTTTGGCCCAGCTTCTGCTTGTGACATTGTTATCAGTCTATATTGAGCAGATTAGTGACGCTGACACTTTCTTTCTGAAATAGACAGTGTTTCTGATATTCCACTAACATAATTAGGTCAGATTACATTTCTATCCTGGCTATGCAAGTTTAAATAATGCAGTGTGAGTGGAAAATCAATGTCACAAATTGCCCACTGAAGCAAAACCTTTAAAACGATTACATGTTGAAACAAATTTTCAATATCATTATGTTGCTGAAGGGAGTAAGGAGATATCAGCAACACATTTTGTACTGCATTCTTGTGTCAGTACACAGTATACAATGTAACAACTTTTCTCACAGCACATCACATGTTTCAGGAAATTTCTCTAGGTAAACTGTGACAAATTTAAGACCATTAATGAAGGATATCACTAAAATCCACCAATACCCTCAACTGGAATCCTCTAGTTGCTGGTTTAATGCTTGAAATGCTGACTCCAAACTGTAGTTAATAATCATTGAATTAATACGATCTACTGAAAGTCAGATCAGGACCAGCAATCAGTGAGTTACCAAAATCGGCAATATTCAAAGTTACATTTGTGCCATCAGCAACATAATCAGCTGACCTTCTTGATTTGTTATGGAGGCTTGATAACCACAGGACATAGATTTAAGATAACTTGTAAAATAAACCAGTGGGGAGAAGAGGAGATTTGCTTTTACATAGTGAGTTGTTATGATCTCGAATGTGTTCCCTGAAAGCGAGGTAGAAGAAAATTAAAAAGAAACTTTCAAAATGGAATTTAATATATAATTGAAAAGGAGAAAGTTGCGAGACTATGGAAAGGATAGTAGAGCTAATTGGTTAGTTCCTTCAATCAGCTGCCACGGGCTTAATGGGACAAGTGGCCTCATTCTGTGTTATATGATTCTATGATTCAATATAAAAGGGATAAAATATTCAGCTATAGACAAGTGGATTTCTTTGTATTAAGTCTGCTTATGGTTTTGGAAGAAAATAGGCATCTAAATAACCACATTCAAAGATGATCGGAAAATGTAGATCCAAGAACAACCCCATTTAGTGGACAATGCTAATGAATGGAGAGAGTGGGTCATTGTTCCATTGTACTATTGTTCCTAAATGACTCCTATTTTAAGCTGTCTTCCAAGCATTGTCTTCACCTGCCAAAATTTTGCAATGCAATAATAATTTACTCCAAAAGGTGTCAAGTCTGGAAATTTATGAAAAAATGGGCATTTCTGAAAGCAGAATGGAAAATGGACAATTTACCATGAGACAAGTTGGATTCATGGGGATCACATAACCTCCCTACTTGTCTGCAAATATTCATGAAACTGCTGAATGCTGGAAGTAACATGCTTGTCTGGTGAAGACATTAAAATTTAAACAACCTCTTTGGGATATTCCATTGACGAGACATTAAAAATGCAACGGATCTCTCCTGTGGACTTAATAGCTAGTATTGTCTAAAAGTCTATAGAAATTGATGTACAATGGCCATACAGATGAAGTGATTGCAGAATAAAATTTAACAGAAGGACTTTGAAGTAATAACCACTCCATTGCAAAGAGGTGCAAGTGGCTGACATTCAAAACCACTTTTGCATCAGTGCCAATGTTGTCAGGGACCATTTGTGGAAAATGGGAACACCAATACCATGGTCATCTAGCAGAATGTGGAGATGCCGGTGTTGGACTGGGGTAAACACAGTAAAAAGTTTAACAACACCAGGCTAAAGTTCAACAGGTTTATTTGGTCGCAAAAGCCACACAAGCTTTCGGAGCTCCAAGCCCCTTCTTCAGGTGAGTGGGAATTCTGTTCACAAACAGGGCATATAAAGACACAGACTCAATAATGGTTGGAATGCGAATACTTACAGCTAATCAAGTCTTCAAGATACAAACAATGTGAATGGGGAGAGCAAGAAGACAGGCTAAAAAGATGTGTATTGTCTCCAGTCAAGACAGCCAGTGAAACTCTGCAGGTCCAGGCAAGCTGTGGGGGTTACAAATAGTGTGACATGAACCCAATATCCCGGTTGAGGCCGTCCTCGTGTGTGCGGAACTTGGCTATCAGTTTCTGCTCAGCGACTCTGCGCCATCGTGTGTCGTGAAGGCCGCCTTGGAGAATGCTTACCCAAATATCAAGGCTGAATGCCCGTGACCGCTGAAGTGTTCCCCAACAGGAAGAGAACAGTCTTGCCTGGTGATTATCGAGCGGTGTTCATTCATCTGTTGTCGCAGCGTCTGCATAGTTTCCCCAATGTCCTGAGGTGACCATCAGACTCACCATGGACTACTCTCCGGAATCGGTTGCATTCTTGGACACACGCATCTCCATTAAGGACGGTCACCTCAGCACCTCACTGTACCGCAAGCCCACGGATAACCTCACGATGCTCCACTTCTCCAGCTTCCACCCTAAACACGTTAAAGAAGCCATCCCCTACGGACAAGCCCTCCGTATACACAGGATCTGCTCGGATGAGGAGGATCGCAACAGACACCTCCAGACGCTGAAAGATGCCCTCATAAGAACAGGATATGGCGCTCGACTCATCGATCGACAGTTCCGATGCGCCACAGCGAAAAACCGCACCGACCTCCTCAGAAGACAAACACGAGACACAGTGGACAGAGTACCCTTCGTTGTCAGTACTTCCCCGGAGCGGAGAAGCTACGGCATCTCCTCCGGAGCCTTCAACATGTCATTGATGAAGACGAACATCTCGCCAAGGCCATCCCCACACCCCCACTTCTTGCCCTCAAACAACCGCACAATGTCAAACAGACCATTGTCCGCAGCAAACTACCCAGCCTTCAGGAGAACAGTGACCACGACACCACACAACCCTGCCACAGCAATCTCTGCAAGACGTGCCGGATCATCGACACAGATGCCATAATCTCACGTGAGAACACCATCCACCTGGTACACGGTACATACGCTTGCAACTCGGCCAACGTTGTCTACCTGATACGCTGCAGGAAAGGATGTCCCGAGGCATGGTACATTGGGGAAACCATGCAGACGCTGCCACAACGGATGAATGAACACCGCTCGACAATCACCAGGCAAGACTGTTCTCTTCCTGTTGGGGAGCACTTCAGCGGTCACGGGCATTTGGCCTCTGATATTCGGGTAAGCGTTCTCCAAGGCGGCCTTCACAACACATGATGGCGCAGAGTCGCTGAGCAGAAACTGATAGCCAAGTTCCGCACACACGAGGACGGCCTCAACCGGGATATTGGGTTCATGTCGCACTATTTGTAACCCCCACAGCTTGCCTGGACCTGCAGAGTTTCACTGGCTGTCTTGTCTGGAGACAATACACATCTTTTTAGCCTTTCTTGATGCTCTCTCCATTCACGTTGTTTGTATCTTAAAGACTTGATTAGCTGTAAGTATTCGCATTCCAACCATTATTCATGTAAATTGAGTCTGTGTCTTTATATACCCTGTTTGTGAACAGAATTCCCACTCACCTGAAGAAGGGGCTTGGAGCTCCGAAAGCTTGTGTGGCTTTTGCTACCAAATAAACTTGTTGGACTTTAACCTGGTCTTGTTAAACTTCTTACTGCATCTAGCAGAAACCAGCTTATGATAAGACACTTCATTAACACACATCTTGAGAGTAGATGTCAGTTAGGTTGGGAGATAAAGAGACCACAGAGGGAAGAGATCCCACCCAGCGAAGAAAGGACAATGCCTGAAGTCTCCTGACAGTTGCAGAAATGGGCCAATCCTTTTACCTACAGATTGTATTTTTGCTACAGGAGCTAGACTCAACTTCAACTGGAGGAAAGCCAGAAACCTAGGCTGGCGTCTTACACCATTCATGCCAGTGGGAGTTTCCCATCCCGTTGTAGTGAATGGAGATTTGTCTGGCCCCGAATTCTCCAACATCACTGCAGTGGGAGCCTGGCATAAACAGCGGGTAAGATCGTGCTGATACTGTTTCAAGAAATAAGCCACTGTGAAATTATTGCCAGAAATGTCCAAATTCCGTTAAACCTCAGTGAACCAAAAGAAACAAGCCTATAATGTTTCTAGTTTGCATCTTGAAAGGTAATAGTATTGTGATTTCTTTGGGCTCTTAAAACCCTAATTTAATGTGATATCTTTTGTAATCACTTTTTCTTGTATGGGTGTGAGAGTGTGTTGTGGTGCTGTTGCAATTACTTTTAGGTGTTGAGAAATAAACATTTATGCTTTTTTACAAAAAAGCCTCTTTTGCATCAGTTCTTGAGACTCACAGCATTCAAAGGGGCTCAATCATTTATTAAAAACACATTATGAGGTGGGAAAAAGGAGGAACCATCTAATCATCTCTCCCCTGTCTGTAACAAAGGAAAGAAAAGCTTTTGCCTTTATATGTTACCTATCACATGTCCCAGAGTATTTTACATCCAAATGTAATGTTCATTGTAAGGAAGGAAATGCAGTAACCAATTTAGACACAAGATTCCGCAAACAGCAATGAGAACATGACTGAATAGTAATATAAACTGCGGATAAATATTGGCCAGAACATTAGGAGGACCTTCCCTCATCTCCTCCAGATAGTTCGATGGGATCTTTTATATCCACTTGAGATGACAGACAGGTCTTCAATTTAAAGCCTCATCCAAAAGTCAACACTTCCAACAGTATAGCATTACTTCAGTACTGTGCTTGAGTGTCAGCTGGATTATATGCTCAACTCTCTAAAGTGGGGTTTGAACCTATGACCATCTGACTCAGGTAGGAGTGCTGTCAATGAGTCAACTCTGTAACAGAATGTAGGTTCATTCACATTCTATGATGAAAACAAGTTCATGGTATTGTATTGGTGCAATTACAATTACCTTTGACCCAGAGCAGTACAGTAAGAAAAATTTGTAATTGGTTTAAAATGTCTGTGAAATCTGTAATTGGTTTTAAGCATGTTTGAAAAGGACTTTTAGGAGTTTGCTTCAACTATTAAAGGGAACAATTGTAATTTTCTTGGATGTGACCATGTGACCTGGTGACTCTGGTGCTGGATAGAGTATCAACACGAAGGAAGTTAATATGCAAATAACGTGTGATTAGCAACCACAAAGGAGAGCTGAGTGCAAAAGGTAATCAACGTACAGGTGGAGTAGCTCATGAGGTACTATGCATGTGGACCAGAAAGGTCTAAAACTCAGAAGGCTGCATAAATAGCTCAGAGATACCAAGGATCTGGGTGTTCTACTGGAAGAGTTTTAACAGCACCAGGTTAAAGTCCACCAGTTTTATTTGGTAGCAAATACCATTAGTACTGTGTTCACCCCAGTCCAACGCCGGCATCTCCACATCATGTTTTACTGGAAGCAGCCTAAACGTGAACCAGTGCTATTGGTTGGTAGGTTGAAAAGGAACTCTGGAAAGCTACACCACAAAGACTGTCATGACTTGAGGGAGAGAAGGCTCATAGAAGTGTGCCTTGCTGTTGATAACTATACCTGTGAAACTTGAAGGTGAAAACTGCCATCAGATAGGGCTCCTGCGCTACCCTGCATGAATGAGCAACACGATATTGTGGAGCTATGTAGCTACATAGTGTTACATAACTGCAGGGTATGATGTGGATGCTTGTGGTTCTGTAAGGTGCATCGTTGTATTGACAATTCATAGTTAAATTTACCTTTTTGTTTGAAATATTATTTGCCTGTTAATTCATGTTTAATTTATATTGGTTCTGATTCATGTTAAAGTAAAAGTTACAAAAAGTGAAATCTTGTTGGTAGTTTCTTCATTTGGGCCTTATTCAGGAAATGTTGTTATTTTCGTTACATCACCTCATGGGAATCATAATAAAGAGTAAACACAGCTGAGAAAAGTCATCATCTGTACTTTCCTCCCATCACAGAATCTAAATGCCTCTTGAGGTCTATGTTTTTACCTCAACTATCTCACCAGAAGACCATTCCAAGTATTCGTCACTGTATGAAGAAATGTGTGCTCACAAGAGAAGGGATGAAGTAACTTGTATTTATCTCACACTTTTTCCCAACTGAAAGGCATTCATAGCTAATAGATTGCTTCTGGAGCTCAGTTACTGTTGTTTTGTGGGTAAATTCTATTACCAATTTGCAAATTTAAGAACCCACAAACAGAAGGCTATTGAAGCATTCAAGAAAGAACAACACAGGCATAACAATGATGCTGCTTGGTATGAGGAAGTACAAATACAAAGGAGTTGGAAAGTACTCTTTTTGTCAGAATAGTGCAGTTTACAGGGCAATATAACAGATATGTTTACAGTTAGGGAAGTGTGGCACAGTGTATATGGTAACAGACCATTTCTAAAATTTGGGGGTTTAGAAAGAGGCACTATAGATTTAAAACTGAGAGCAGCAGAAACATTTTACATATTTCAATGCAGCATTGAAATAAATGACCAGTTAATCTGCTTTGTGGTTGCGGAATAAGTGTTGACCAGAACACTGGGTGTAATCCCCTGTTCTTCAAATAATGTTATAGTATTTTTATGTCCACCCAAAAAGATACACAGAATCATGATTTAACATAATAATAAAAGGAAAATACTGTGGATACTGGCAATCTGAATCAAAAACAGAAAATGCTGGAAAAACACAACACAACATCCGACTCTGTTTCTCTCTCCACAAATGCTGCCAAATCTGCTGAGTTTTTCCAGCACTTTCTGTTTACATTTTGTAATTTAACACCTCATATGAAAGATATCACTTCTGAAAGGTGGAAGTCGCTGGGTACTGCGCTGAGGTATCAGCCTAGAGTTGTGTCCTGTACTAGTCTTCTACCAATTTGTTCACATGTCCTGCAACTGTGACTCAGATTTAACATTTTATATTCAACTTAGTATCTTAAGAACAGCCAAAGGTCCTAATTCATTTAACTCCTCACAGGACTGAAGAGCCCATATTTTTCCAAACTTCATTCGTAACTCAGTCCTGAACCATTGGTAGGGATCACCCTGCTGGCATTTTAACATTGAAATGATAGATACCATGCATCAGAATGAAAGCAAGATGATTCTAAAGAAAACAAAGCAAATACTCTGATCCAGAAATAAACTATCTCAGTAAAAGTAAGCTTTTGTTTCAACATTTAGGAAGGAGAAGAAAAGCTGGATTGCAAGTCCACAAATCCTTGAAGGTGGCAACACAGGTGGAGAAGGTGGTGAAGAAGGCATATGGTATGCTTGCCTTTATAGGACGGGGTATAGAGTATAAAAGCTGGAGTCTGATGATGCAGCTGTATGGGACGCTGGTTAGGCCACATTTGAAGTACTGCGTCCAGTTCTGGTCGCCGCACTACCAGAAGGACGTGGAGGCGTTAGAGAGAGTGCAGAGAAGGTTTACCAGGGTGTTGCCTGGTATGGAGGGTCTTAGCTATGAGGAGCGATTGGGTAAACGGGGATTGTTCTCCCTGGAAAGACGGAGAATGAGAGGAGATCTAATAGAGGTGTACAAGATTATGAAGGGGATAGATAGGGTGAACGGTGGGAAGTTTTTCCCAGATCAGAAGTGACGTTCACGAGGGGTCACGGGCTCAAGGTGGGAGGGGCGAAGTATAACTCAGATATTAGAGGGATGTTTTTTACACAGAGGGTGGTGGGGGCCTGGAATGCGCTGCCAAGTAGGGTGGTGGAGGCAGGCACGCTGACATCGTTTAAGACATACCTGGATAGTCACATGAGCAGCCTGGGAATGGAGGGATACAAACGATTGGTCTAGTTGGACCAAGGAGCGGCACAGGCTTGGAGGGCCGAAGGGCCTGTTTCCTGTGCTGTACTGTTCTTTGTTCTTTGTTCTTTGTTGATTAAGGAATCCCAAAGGTCCGTTG
The DNA here is from genome assembly GCF_964213995.1 of Mustelus asterias. Taxonomy (NCBI): domain Eukaryota; kingdom Metazoa; phylum Chordata; class Chondrichthyes; order Carcharhiniformes; family Triakidae; genus Mustelus; species Mustelus asterias. The sequence continues at coordinate 43,522,395 of NC_135810.1, forward strand.
AATCAGGCATTGGGTCTAAAACAGGATTCCTGCCAGTGACAAACCCATCGTGATGCTCCCACCAGCCCTGCTGGCCCCAATCAGGTTCCCATCCAGAGTGGGCAAGAACCCGTTGATTATGTAAAACTGCTATTGAACGTTAGAGGGCTGTAATTAGTGGACAGGAAGCCTGATTCAATGCCCTCCCGCTATGCACCTCCCTCCCTCCCAGCAAGATGTTCATTGCGTGGGCGTTGGTGCAGGTCCCGACAAACCTGGACCAGGTGCCTTGTACTCCAAGGGGAGGAGCAAGGCAGTAAGTGGTGTTCCCATGTGCCCCTGGGGGGAAGAACTTGACCTCAGGACTCTCCCCTAGGATGGGAGTCTGATGGCTGCACTTATCCTTGTTGCCCTGGGAAAAGTGTTGTTCAGTTTCAGGATGGTGAATTCAAACACCATTCTGGGCTAAAGATATCCATGGGATTCGCTGATCTCATCCGTTCCCACTCCACTGCCAGCGAAAATGGAGAACTTGGTGCTCAGCCAAAACTTCAGTCACTGCAGCCGCATCGGAGAATCCCAGCTGTGGACATGGTCAGAGGTTTCTGTAAATTATGTTCAATATGTATTACAATTGAACTCCCAATGTGATGCTACCTATTATCCAGCCATTAATTTGCAAACTAGTATACACAAAGCAGGGTTTTTTTTATTCATTCATGTGAAGTGGGCATCATTGGCTGGGCCAGCATTTGTTGCCCATTCCAAATTTCCCTTGGACTGAATGGCTTACAAAGCTCAGCAGCCAATGAGAACAGGCGAAATGTGCCCTGGAGGATACTGAAGTACTCTCTCGATTGTTTCAGGCAGCAGGATCTCATCTTGCGTAGCCCAATAATCCTCTCAATTATTGCCCTTGTCGAGGTATGACTTTGATTGTATCTACCCTCCAGTTCTGCCTTTGGGTGTCTGAGCGGTGTGATGAGCCATCCTTTCAGGGGATAGCCTTTGATTCATTGGAGCCAATCAACCAATCGAGCTGGAGTCATGAATAGCCTTGGCCTCTGGCAGTGTCGCAGCATGTATGCATCATTGCTGCTGCCAGGCAACCTGAGTCTTATGTTTACAAGCATGCTGGATGTTCAGGGAGTGAAACCCTTTCTACTGATGAAGCCACCCGGCTTACCTTCTATATTCTGTGGTTGACAATGGCCTAGTGGTATTATCGCTAGGCTATTAATCCAGAAAATCAGCTAATTCTCCGGGGATCCAAGTTCAAGTCCTGCCACGGCAGATGATGGAATTTGAATTCAATTTTGGGGCGGCACGGTAGCACAGTGGTTAGGACTGCTGCTTCACAGCGCCAAGGACCCAGATTCAATTCCTGGCTTGGATCACTGTCTGTGTGGAGTTTGCACATTCCCCCCGTGTCTGCGTGGGTTTCCTCCGGGAGCTCTGTTTTCCTCCCACATTCTGAAAGACATGCTAGTTACGTGCATTGACCCGAACAGGTGCTGGAGTGTGGCGACTAGGGGAATTTCACAGTAACTTCATTGCAGTGTTAATGTAAGCATTACTTGTGACTAATAAATAAACTTTACTTTTACTTTACTTTTTTTCTGTGGCTCCCTGGCTGCGGAGAAACCCAGCAGTTGCAGCGAAGCATCTTGCTCACTGAGCCTAGCTGGCTTTGTCAATCCAGAAGTGAATGACTGAGCAGAGCATCAGTGACCAGCGTGACTCAGCTATTAAACCAAAGTGTCCTTCAGAGAAAATACAGTGAACTGATTGAAAACCACCCCCAACCAACTCACAGACACATTCCTACATACTCAATTTGTCAAGACCCTGGTCACCTTTTCACCCAGCCAGGATGAGTTTTAATTTAAAACGTGATGGCAGTCTGGCCGAGTGACCAGCGTGAAATTACATCGGCCATGTAAAATCCCAGTGAATTGCCTTTTTAATTTATCTAATTGCCCCTTTAATTGTCAGCGGGCACGCTATCAACATTCGTGTGTGCCCACTGACTGTAATATTGCAAAATGGTGCAGTGATGTTGGGACGATATCCTATCAAATGATTTTGCGTGAGATTCTGGATCTCCACACACCTGTTTCAACACCATAAAATTCAGGCCCATTTTAAAACCTGGATTCTGCAGCACGGAATCCCAGTCTGTTGAATTGCTGATGCTGTGACATATTTTGCAAGCTGTGTGATGGTGATCTGGGACATGACCAAATGGTCAATTTTGGAGAATCTCCATCCCCTGTGAACATTCTGCTTTGCTAATTAGTGCCATTCATAATTTTACATATGCTGCCTCTGCCTGTAATAAAAAATGAAGTTGAATTCATTTGCCATCTCTCATAACCTCAGGCTGTCTCATCAGTCAATTAAGTACATTTAAAGTCTAGTACCCTTTGTTAATAAGGGCAACATTACCATTAATTTACACACGGCAAAGTTCCACAAACAAATCCAAGATAGAAGACTAGAAAATCAGTTTTCGTGATATTGATTAAATATTATGCGCGGTACTCTTGCATTACCTGAAAAAAACATCTGGGACCTCTGTTTAACTTCCCATCTAATAGTCATCACCTCTGACAGTCTCTGGAGGGAAAGCCCCAACAAAGCCAGAGAGGACACTGGTCATTTCTTTAGAAACGTTGTTTTTATTATGATCCACAAGGTCCCTGAAATTTACTGTCCGAGGTTAATCAATTAAAATCACTACCTGTGATCAGAATGCTTTATTTCCTATTGCATCCACTGCATTATTGTATTTAGAAGTTGTTTTTCATACTGTGAGCTTTCATTATAGCCACAATTCACTTGTGAGGGATTTTGTCAGCCACTTTTTAAAGTTAAAATTCATAATAGCTTCAATACTCAACTCTATTCTCCAAGGATTCCAATATTTTGTTAAACATTACCTGTTCTTCATGAAAACATTAGTTCTGATTTATTGCCTTAACCCATTAGATGCTCTTCAATTCCTATCTACAGAATAAAGTTGTGTTTTTCGACTATAAATGTCAAGCAAATAGGCCAGTATCTCCCAGAAGCAACATTTTGACCTTTTTAAAAGACTGTTATTGCATTTAATGTTTTGTAATCATCCAGTGCCATCCTCCATCCAATAACATCTAGCCTCATTTATTTTATTACTCCTGCAGCTTTTTTTATACTTAGCCATGGTCCAAATCTGGTTCTAATTATATTGTGGCCTGAGTCTGTATGAAGGGAATGCAGTGGGTATCGTAATATATGAATTTTAGAGGGCATTTGATAAGGCGCCACATAAGAAATTTGTTTTGGAGATTGAACCAGATGTTATTCAAGGAAATTTCATCACATTGATAGCCGGAAGGCAGAGCGACGGAAAAGATAGAATGTGACTAATGCATATGTTTTTGGGTATGGGGAGTGTTTATAATGCTAAGCCACAGAGCTCTGTGCTGGGCTCTCTCTTCTGTTTTCACTTTATATAAATGATTTGGGCATTGGCACAAGAGGAGGGGTATCAAAATTTGTTGATGATACCAAATTCATCAAATTAGCCTGAGGGGATGGAATTGCTCCAAAATGGATTTCCAGATCCCACATCCCAGGTCGTCATCAGCCAGATCACCAGTAGCCATTCACATTGAGTTCAGTAAAAACAATCATTGTCATGACTTCTGAATAATTCCATCCTTGCATCTCCTCCTCCTTCAGACACCATGCCCTAAGCGACATTGGCGACAAAGGACCTCCAATGAATTGGTCCATGAGTAAGTTTGTCAAAGTAATGCAGTCGTTTGCCATTGTCTTCTGCAGTGTGGCTAATCAGGAGACTCTTACCATCTGCCATCAGAAGAATTTACGGGCTGAGAGTCAAGCCTTTTAAACACATTATGAATGCACCTACCATGGCCATCAAGTCACGAAGTGAGACTTGAACCTAGAGCTTCCAATCCAGAGGTAGGGATGTTACAACTGTGGCACAAGACTCCCTTATCGTTGCATCACTGCCAATTAAAGAAGTAAAGAACGTGCATTTATATTGCACCTTTCATGACCTCAACGCATGTCAAAGCACTTCACAGCCAATGACGTGTTTTTGAAGTACAGTCGCTGTTGTAATGTGGGAAACATGATAGCCAATTGGCACACAGCAAGGTGTGAAAACAGCATTGTGACAATGACCAGATAATCGGCGATGTTGATTGAGGTATCCCGTCATTTTTCACATCCTGTTGGGCTTCAAGAAATGTTAAATGCAGGCCTGACTTCCCTCCCAGTTGGGCATAAATGATCCCGCAAAACTATTCTGAAGAAGAGAATGCGAGTTATTCTGGTGTCCTGCCAACATTCATCCCTCAATCGACAATGAAAAAGCAGGTTATTTGGTTGCTATCAAATTGCTGTTTGTTGGAGCTTGATGTGTTGCCAGTTGGCTGCCATTTTTACATTACAACAGTGACAACACTTCAAAATCACTTAATTAACAAGTTTTCTTTTTTCTAACATCTCACCTGAAAGATTGTACTCCCAAAAATGCAAGATCCTGTGGTACCGCACTCTCATTCCAAGTCTCAAGTCTCTGGAGTGAGAATCAAATTAACAACCTTCCAGAATGGGTCATGCGGGCTGGTATAAAATTAGGACAGACTTGTTTCTTTTTGTTCATTCTGCTGCTAATTTAATGTTTGGGTTTCAGATTGCCAACAGGCAGTGTTGGGTAAATATTCAAATGTCAGGGTTCTTTGGCATGATTTTGATGACAAGTCTCACAACTCTCACCATATGCTGGACTTGCAAGACAGAACTGTCCACTGGTGGATGCCAGGCAACAAGAGGCCCAGCTAAGCGAGTGTTTTAAGAAAAATATAAAAGTTTCTGTGACCTAGACGGCCGTATGTGCAGGAGGTGCATCTTCAGAAACTGGAGCTCTGGATATCAGAACTTGGATGAAAGCTGGAATCTCTGTGATGCATCACCCTCACAGGTGCCCGCTCGAGCCAGTGGCAAAAGGGTTGTAGATGATGGTCACGTTTACAGCCACCAGGGTGTCATCCTCACAGTGCCAGGTGATTGACAACCTGGCACAGGTACCACACCTTCTCCATTTGCAGACGTAGTCTACTGAGGCACGTGTAGTCCAACAGCTCCTCAAAAGACCAGTGCCTTTTGTAGACCCAATGTCTATAGTATCACTCTCTTTTGCCCCCTTGTCAGCCTGATGGGCAGCCAGCAACTGAGCCTCTGCAGCAGCCACCTGATCTTCTGGGTCCACCTCCTGTGGTGCAGAGTCATGCCTGGGCTGGCCCTAGTGCTCTCGCAATCTCCTGCTTGCCTTGGCACCAATGATCAGAACCATCGCTATTTGGCATGGCTCCTATCCAAAATCCATCCTCAGTCTGTGAGGTCCACGGGAACAAGAGAAAGAGAGAGAGAGAGAAGTAGCAATGCTATCCATCTTTTCACTCCATCATCCTCCCTCATCCATATGTGGTGCAGTGGCAGGATGGTGGCCAATCCTCACCATTCCCCACCGCCCATGCAGCCATGCATAACAGCAGCTGCTGTCCACACCATCCAGCTTGTACGTTGAGGCCTTTGTCCCCTCTTCTTGCATCATGATCTCTTGTCCCCATCATCCCACCCTTCACGTTGCCTATGAGAGACTCTTGATGTACTGAATATGGTGAAGACTGAAGGTTCCCTTCAGTAGGAAATGTGAACCTTTGGATGAAGCTGTGAGTGATACAGGCACTGGTTTGAATCCGAGTTTCAATTGAGATCTCTTGTGTGACCCAGCAAGTTTCTGGGATGTTAAGGTAATCCAGGGGGGGAAGGATGAGACATGAGAAAGCAGCTGGCAGGTAGGGGCAGTGAGCAGCATCCTTCATGGAACATCCTCTGTGTGTCTCAATGATGAGGTTGTTTGTGTGATATGGATCGCCTGGCAGCACTTTGTTCAGCTGCTTCTGGGGCATCTGATCCTTGTGTGTGCTCACCTTTTGATTTTCTTCCCTCATTTGGTGTGGCACTATGAATGAAGAAAGTTCCAGCACTCATGTAGGGTTTGAAAGGAGTGAGATCCTGGGTCAATGATACTTGCTGTGTGTGAGGAGAGTTAAGACATAGCTGGCCTGAGTTGGGGGTTTCTGCATGAGGACAGGACTATGCCAGACTGTGAATGGTTAGAGGTACAGGCATGCAGGGGTACAGATGTCCTCTGTGCATGGAAGTATAAAGTAGAATTAGCTTTACAAATTAACAGTGAAATTCTGAGTTTTTGAAGTTGCTACCAGGAAAAAGGTGTTACAGTGATTAAGAAAAGTTTTAGCAAATGTGCCACGATGATGGAGCAAAACCCCGAATTATGTATGGGCATACTGAATTTTTAAATAGGACATGTGTTTTTTTTTAAATGGACATACAAGCCAAAGATGGCTGAGATTGTAAATTTTGAGAATGTAAATTCAGTGACTATCTGAGAGGTTCCTGTGTGGGTGATACTATATCCTGAGAGACAATCAAATATCACACCCATTTTCCAGACAGGGACATATCAAAGGCACAAAGCCATGTAGAACCTGACTGTAATCTCCTGTGGAGATAATGGAAGCTGATTATCATCTCAGCGGGATTTACACCATGTAAGTTATATTCCAGACCTGTTGTGAGCTTGTGCAAACTTTGTCAGCGTGGACTAACGATGGGTATGTAAGAGTGTGTGATACAGGAGCAAAGAAAGGTAACAGCAGCCACCCCTGCTCTGAAGCAATCCATGTCAGCAAAGCCACAGCTGTAAAGGAAGCAGGACAACTTCTCAGTTAAAGTGCAGAACCGTGAATCTCAAAACCAACTATTCAACTGCTGAAGTCAGCACTAGTACAATCATGAATTTCAAACTGCCACAATGTTTCGCCATCTATTCCCCATGGACAAGTCAAAGACTGACTTGTATATCTTATTTTTGGACTCACTTCTCATCTCCAATCTGTGTAAATGTTTGTGCAGGCACTTTTTAAATTATTTTCCTCACATTTAGTAGCTAATAAACTTATTCTTTTATTAACTCAAGAATACTTGGTTAAATTGGCCCCTTTAAAACATAAATACATTTGGATTGGGAAAGGATATCTGCAAGGGAAGGGATCCTTTTGAAGTAATCTTGTGGTGACCAACCAAGGAGGGTGAATAAATAAAGAGCCAGTTCATTTCTTCAGCCAGGAGCACAACAGTTTGATGGTATCCCATCCAGAATTTAAAATTGATGCTTTGGCTGAGATTTTCCGATGTGGAAATGCCGGCGTTGGACTGGGGTAAACACAGCAAGGAGTCTAACAACACCAGGTTAAAGTCTAACAGGTTTATTTGGTAGCAAACGCCACTAGCTTTTGGAGCGCTGCTCCTTCGTTAAATGGGCGCCATCTGACGAAGGAGTAGCGCTCCGAAAGCTAGTGGCGTTTGCTACCAAATAAACCTGTTGGACTTTAACCTGGTGTTGTTAGACTCCTTACTGAGATAGTTCCCACAGAGGGGATGGAGGGTAACAAATTTAGGGATCTAATCCAGGGACTAGTTATAACAATTGGTACATTTACACACCTTTTAAAACCACAGTCAGGAATATGTTCTTGTCATGGTATCAGGAGCATTCATTCACCTGTAATTGCTGTTTCAAAATGGCCTCTGTATTCTTATACATTATCTACTTGTTAGTAGTAAACATGCAGTACTAACAATTACAGCTGCTTTATGTGAAGCACCCATAACGAACAGCTAAAAGTATTTAAATCTCACAGCTTAAAAATGTAGCAACCTTCAAGAGATTTATTGTCCTGACGTAATACTTGCTCATTACTTTCTGTTCCCAGAGATCAGTACATTGAGTTTGAAACAATCTTTCCTATTTGCCAGAAGATTAATTTAACAGTTTCATTAAACTGCTGTGATGTGCACAATTCAAAGTAAACATGTTTAAAGTTCATCGCTGATCAAATTGCTCTCCTAATATTTAATAGATAAGTAACCAGGTGCGGTATTTGTAATGTCGTCTCACCCTTAAAAGTCTGAGCTGTCTGCTTAAAGTTGATCTTTGTCTACACCCTAGCGATGACTGAAACACTACATTCTGCACTTTCTCCTTTCCTTCCCTATGAACGAAATGTTTTGTTTGTTTAGCGCGCAAGAGACAATACTTTTCACTGTATACTAATTTATGTGACAATAATAAATCAAATCAAATCAAATTTTCTCCGAAAGTGGATTTCAGGGATTTTATTAATTTAATAGAAAGAAAAAGATAAGAACTCGCACTTACAAAGCACCTTTCACAATCTCAGGACATCCTGCAGCACTTTATAACACACAAAGAACTTTGAAATGTCAGACTGGAGAGGAGGGTAGTGGGAGTCAGAAAATGTTTCTGGTTCAGCGTGCCTGCCTCAGGAAAATGTGTCTTAAAAGGCATGATTTTCTTTATGGAGGAGCACTTGTGTGTGGGAGTCAGGCCTTCAATCCATGGAAACGGTTCAGCACAGTGGCTGCTGAGTGCCAAAGCAGCCTGTTTAAAAGGTCCGCCTCAGTTCTCTGGGACTTCATCCCAGTTTATTTGTTCAATATTAGAACAACGAACAAAGAACAGTACAGCACAGGAAATAGGCCCTTCGGCCCTCCAAGCCTGTGCCGCTCCTTGGTCCAACTAGACCAATCGTTTGTATCCCTCCATTCCCAGGCTGCTCATGTGACTATCCAGGTAAGTCTTAAACGATGTCAGCATGTCTGCCTCCACCACCCTACTTGGCATCGCATTCCAGGCCCCCACCACCCTCTGTGTAAAAAACATCCCTCTAATATCTGAGTTATACTTCGCCCCTCTCACCTTGAGCCCGTGACCCCTCGTGATCATCACTTCTGATCTGGGAAAAAGCACCTTTATTAAGCCCTCTAGACCTCTCCACTCATATCCTCTTACCACCCCACTCATTCCCCATGCACCATCCATGAGAACTTGTGTTAACTTATGCCCCGTACCCACCCCGAATGGTCTCTAATACCTCCATGCTAATTCACAGCACTTCCACGCCCATCCATGCAGTATACACTGTACAGAACCTATAAACCCCATAGTAACAATGGCATTTGTGGAAAGACTTAAATAACACAATCGTTAAGAACCTCCTTTAAATAACTGCTGTTACTACAACCCTATAAAAGTGTCAAACAAACAGGCATTTAAAATATCAACAGCAGAAAGTATAAACATTTGACATCTCTTTATCTTGTGTAAATAAACATTGAGTCATTGACAAAATAGATCTGAAGTGGGATAAATGAAATTATTTTGTTGAGATGTATATTAAAATGTGCCCTATTATCTTTAGAATAGACAAATGTAGTGAGAACTCTTTCCAGGCATGATGGGAAATTTAGCCAATACGATCGGCATGATGGGATCCTTGCCAAGGCTAGTTAAAGAACTGGTTGCCCAGCAGTTATAGCAATAACAGCTTTCACAAACATTCATTGCTGAACAGGACAAGAAGGAGATAAAGGGAAGCTGAAGGCCTTACCCAAGGCTAAAGGATGAGATAATGGGAACATCTACTGATAGGAAAGTAGGATTAGTTAAGAAATTAATGAAAAATATCATAATGAAGACAAGAACTATAAATATGTGCTGCAAACCCTGTGTCAGTGGCAGAGGTTACATGATAGATTATGGTTCTCTCTCCTGCATATGCTTGTAAAATAAAACCCTTATTTACTCAAAAGCTCACAGATTTGGAGTGATTGTTTTTACCACAACAGATTTAAGAAAAAAAGCTGCCAATCAAGCAATGTTTTCTATTATGTGCACCTGTTTCAATAAACAAATGTAAGTCTGGGCTCTTCATCTCTACCACCTAAAAAGACAAGGGGAGTGTGGACACATGGGAATGCAATTACCTGCAAATTTCCCTCAAAGCCTTTCACCATCCGGACTTGGAACTATATCGCCATTGCTTCCCTGTGGCTGGGTCAAAAACTTTGAATTCCCCTCATAACAGCACCGTGGGTGTACCTATACCAGATGCACTGCAGCAGCTCAAGAAGGCATCTCAGCCCCACCTTCTTAAGTGCAGTCAGGGAAGGGCAACAAATTCTGGCCTAGCCAGCAGTACTCACAGCCTTCCAGTAATTTTTAAAACCTAGTAGGGAGGTCATGGAACCTATACAGATTAAAGGGGAGGAGGTGCTTACTGTCTTGAGGCAAATCAGAGTAGATAAATCCCCAGGACCGGACAGGGTATTCCCTCGGACCTTGAAGGAGACTAGTGTTGAAATTGCAGGGGCCCTGGCAGATATATTTAAAATGTCAGTATCCATGGGTGAGGTGCCGGATGGTTGGAGGATAGCTCATGTTGTTCCGTTGTTTAAAAAAGGCTCAAAAAGTAATGCGGGAAATTATAGGCCGGTAAGTTTGACGTCAGTAGTAGGTAAATTATTGGAAGGAGTACTAAGAGAAAGGATCTACAAATATTTGGATAGACAGGGACTTATTAGGGAGAGTCGACATTGCTTTGTGCATGGTAGGTCATGTTTAACCAATCTATTAGAGTTTTTTGAGGACTTCAGTAAGGCTTTTGACAAGGTCCCACATGGGAGGTTAGTTAGGAAGGTTCAGTCGCTAGGTATACATGGAGAGGTAGTAAATTGGATTAGACATTGGCTCAAGGGAAGATTCTTTCAATGGAAGAAGCCAGAGAGTGGTAGTGGAGGATTGCTTCTCTAAGTGGAGGCCTGTGACTAGTGGTGTGCTACAGGGATCAGTGCTGGGTCCCTTGTTGTTTGTCATCTATATCAATGATCTGGATGATAATGTGGTAAATTGGATCAGCAAATTTGCTGATGATACAAAGATTGGAGGTTAGTGGACAGTGAGGAAGGTTTTCAAAGCTTGCAGAGGGATTTGGACCAGCTAGAAAAATGGGCTGAAAAATGGCAGATGGAGTTTAATGCAGACAAGTGTGAGGTATTGCACTTTGGAAGGACAAACCAAGGTAGAACATACAAGGTAAATGGTAGGATACTGAAGAGTGCAGTAGAACAGAGGGATCTGGGAATACAGATACATAATTCCCTAAAAGTGGCGTCACAGGTAGATAGGGTCGTAAAGAGTGCTTTTAGTACATTAGCCTTTATAAATCAAAGTATTGAGTATAAGAGTTGGAATGTTATGGTGAGGTTGTATAATGTGGAGATGCCGGCGTTGGACTGGGGTGAACACAGTAAGAGTTTTAACAACACCAGGTTAAAGTCCAACAGGTATATTTGGTAGCAAATACCATTAGCTTTCGGAGCGCTGCTCCTTCATCAGATGGAGTGGAAATCTGCTCTCAAACAGGGCACAGAGACACAAAATCAAGTTACAGAATACTGATTAGAATGCGAATCCCTACAGCCAACCAGATCTTAAAGACACAGACAATGTGAGTGGAGGGAGCATTAAGCACAGGCCAAAGAGATGTGTATTGTCTCCAGATGAGTTATCTCCAGACCAGACTGGCTGTCCCGTCTGGAGACAATACACATCTCTTTGGCCTGTGCTTAATGCTCCTTCCACTCATATTGTCTGTGTCTTTAAGATCTGGTTGGCTGTAGGGATTCGCATTCTAATCAGTATTCCATAACTTGATTTTGTGTCTTTGTGCCCTGTTTGAGAGCAGATTTTCACTCCATCTGACGAAGGAGCAGCCCTCCGAAAGCTAATGGTATTTGCTACCAAATAAACCTGTTGGACTTTAACCTGGTGTTGTTAAAACTCTTACAAGGTTGTATAAGACATTGGTGAGGCCGAATTTAGAGTATTGTATGCAGTTTTGGTCACCTAATTACAGGAAGGATATTAATAAGGTTGAAAGAGTGCAGAAAAGGTTTACAAGGATGTTGCCAGAACTTGAGAAACTGAGTTACAGGGAAAGGTTGAATAGGTTAGGACTTTATTCCCTGGAGCATAGAAGAATGAGGGGAGATTTGATAGAGGTGTATAAAATTACGATGGGTATAGATAGAGTGAATGCAAGCAGACTTTTTCCACTGAGGCTAGGGGAGAAAAAAACTAGAGGACATGGGTTAAGGGTGAAGGGGGAAAAGTTTAAAGGGAATATTAGGGGGGGGGCTTCTTCACACAGAGAGTGGTGGGAGTGTGGAATGAGCTGCCAGATGAAGTGGTGATATGGTCCAGGTGCAGGTCAGTGGGACTCGGCAGAAAAATGATTCGGCACAGCCAAGAAGGGCCAAAAGGCCTGTTTCTGTGCTGTAATGTTCTATGGTTCGATGGTTCTATCGCAATTTTGAAATTGTGTCCACACCAGGTCCCAATTTGTGAGCATTTGAAAATCTGGCCCAGGTATTTGGTAGTCATGATGTGGAGATGCAGGTATTTGGACCAAGGATTGAATCTGGGATCATCTTGGTGTATGTGGCTCAGAACAAGTTCTTCAATGTTGCCATCATTGTTATTGGGGATACCAATCATTCTCTGTAGCTGTTCAGTTTTTAGCATGGTACTGCTGATGAGATATTCTCTATAAAGACACTCAATGGATAAATTTGGATCATGTTATACCCATTATCTACATAGAAAAGAGCTGCAAAAAGTCCCAATTTAGAGTGCAAACGTTTTACACTTGAAAAACGTTAGAATCAAGTCTATTTTCATATAGATTCAGACATGTAAAGGTACTACCTTTATAGGCCCCTTGAATAAGCAATAATGGCCCAGCACCTAGCTTAAGAGTGAAAACTAGAAATTAGAAACATAGAAACATAGAAACCCTACAGTGCAGAAGGAGGCCATTCGGCCCATCGAGTCTGCACCGACCACAATCCCACCCAGGCCCTACCCCCACATATTTTACCCGCTAATCCCTCTAACCTACGCATCCCAGGACTCTAAGGGACAATTTTTAACCTGGCCAATCAACCTAACCCGCACATCTTAGGTTGTTCTGAATGCAGCAAGCTTCTATAAATGATCACCTGGTCTACATGCATCATAACTGTTAATCCTTGAAGAGATCATTGAAGGCTGCCATCTAAAGTTACGTTTTTGTTTGAAGTTTCTTACTTTAATATTGACAGCTCCCTCTTCAAATTGCAGGCCAACATTTATCGACCCTCCATGGCCAGGCTCTGCCTCTGAGATCATGACTAATGCCCGCAGCTGAATGATAGGGTGAATCTGTTTCCATTGGTGGAAGGATCACAAACCACAGGGCGCAGATTTAAGGTAATTGTCTAAAGAAGCAAGGCCATCATGAGGAAAAACTTTTTTGTGCAGCGAGTGGTTGGGATCTGGAACGCACTGCCTGTGAGTGTGGTAGAGGAAGAGTCTATTGAGGCTTTTAAAAAGGAACTGGATCATTATTTGAAAAGGAAAGATTTGCACTGCTTCAGGGAAAAGGTACTAGGTGAATTGTTCCTTCAAAAGACCAGCACTGATATGACAGACTGAATGGTCTCTTTCTGTGCAGTAACCATTCTATGATTTTATGTAAGTGTAACACCCAGGTCTCTCCCCGTGTCTGCGTGGGTTTCCTCCGGGTGTTCCGGTTTCCTCCCACTGTCCGAAAGACGTGCTGGTTAGGTGTATTGACCCGAACAGGCACCGGAGTGTGGCGACTAGGGGAATTCCACAGTAGCTTCATTGCAGTGTTAATGTAAGCCTTACTTGTGACTAATAAATAAACTTTACTTTAACTCTGCTCCTGCACCATTTTAAGAATTTTGCCCTTTATTTTATATTGCCTGTCCATGTTCTTCCTAGCACACTGCATCACCTTACACTTCTCCACATTGAACTTCATATGCCACCTATCTGCTCTCTCCACCAACTTGTCTATGCCATTTTGAAGTTCTACCCTCTACTCTTTACAATTTACAATGCTTCCAAATTTCATGTCAATTGCAAATTGTGGAATTGTCCCCTGCACACCAAGATCGAGATAGGTTAATATATATCAGGAAAAGCAAGGGTGCCAACACTGACCCCTAGGGAACTCCACTATAAATCTTCCTCCAACCCAAAAAATATCTATTGACCAATGCTCTTGTGCATCCATGTTGCTACTGTTCCTTTTATTCCATGAGCTATAACTTTGCTCACAGGTCCATTGTATGGCACTGCATTGAGTGCTTTTGAAAGTCCATGTACACCACATCAGCAATGTTACCCTCATCGATCCATTCTGGTACCCCTTCAAAAAACTCCAACAAGTTAGTTCAACATGATGTCCCCTTGGGAAATCCGTGCCGGCTCTTCCTAATCCGCCCACATTTTTCCACATGATTACTAATTCTATCCTGAATAATTGTTTCTGGAAGCTTGTCCACTGCTGAAGTTAAATTGACTGGTCAGCTATTGCTGGGCTTATCCTTATAATCTATTTTGAACAAGGGTGTAATATCTGCAATTTTCTACTCTTCTGGTACCGCCTCTGAGTCTCGGGGAAATTGAAAGATTATGACCAATGTCATTTCCACTCTCACTTTCTTCAATATTCTTGGATGCATCTCATCCAGTCTCAGCGCCTTGTCAACTTTCAGTACCGACAATCTGTCCAAAATGTCCTCCTTATCAATGTTAAACTCTTCTCGTGACAGAATTTCCTTCTCAGTCACCATGCCAAGGATAGCGTCTACCTCCTTGGTAAAGATTGATGCAAAATAATCATTTTATAACTCAGCCGTGCTCCCTGCCTCCATGTGTAAATTCCCCATTGAGTTCCTAATCAATTCTTTTTCCACCCTTTTGCTATTTGTATACCTATAGCAGACATATACGTTATTACTACTCTACAATGTTTGCATCTTTCTGTAATTTCCTGTCGATTTCTTCCTCTACTACATCCTTCTCATTAGTTGGTGGGCTATAGAATACATCTAATAATGCAATAGCATCTTTCTTGTTCCTTAGCTCCAGCCAAACTGACTTTGTTCTGGAACCATCTGGGACATCCTCTTTCTCCAGCACTGCAATTCTCTCCTTAACCAATAGAGCCACTCCTCCTTTTCTTCCTTTCCTATATTTTCTGAACACCTGATACCCAGGAATATTTAATACCCAATCCTATCCTCCTTTGAGCCAGTTCCTGAAACAACTACTCTACTCAAAGTTTGTTCATGGAGGAAGACTCCCAGGACCACAGTGGAATGCTTCAGGGATGTCTTCAAAGCATCCCTGAAGAAATCAAACATCCCTGCCAACTCATCGGAGACCCTGGTTTTTGAATGACAACAAAGGAGAAGGTTTGTTCGGGAGGGCAACAAACACATCCAGACACTTTATTGGAAACAACCCAAACAACCCATCTACCCAACCCTGCCTGTCCCACATGTGGCAGAGTTTGCAGGTCGCACATTGGACATATCAGCCATCTCTGAAGCAAGTCATTCCCAATCCCTAGGGACTGCCTAATATGAAGACATTGATAGTGCTTTTGCCTCTGAGTAGAAGATTATTGGTTCAAATCCCATTCCAGACAGGTGAGCACAAAACTCAATGGTAGTGGAGGTAGTTGAGATGAGTCTGCTCTCCCAAGTGGACATAAACAATCCTTAGATCTTGAAGAAGAATGGAAGGCAAGCTTCTAGAAGATGCCCTGGCCAACATTTACCTAATAAGAAGTTTAACAACACCAGGTTAAAGTCCAACAGGTTTATTTGGTAGCAAAAGCCACAAGCTTTTGGAGCCTTAAGCTCCTTCTTCAGGTGAATGGGAATTCTGTTCACAAACAGGGCATATAAAGACACAAACTCAATTTACAGAATAATGGTTGGAATGCGAATACTTACAACTAATCAAGTCTTAAAGGTACAAACAATGTGAGTGGAGAGAGCATTAAGACAGGTTAAAGAGATGTGTATTATCTCCAGACAGGACAGCCAGTGAGACTCTGCAGGTCCAGGCAAGCTGTGGGGATTACAGATAGTGTGACATGAACCCAATATCCCGGTTGAGGCCGTCCTCATGTGTGCGGAACTTGGCTATCAGTTTCTGCTCAGTGACTCTGCGCCGTCGTGTGTCGCGAAGGCCACCTTGGAGAACGCTTACCCGAAGATCAGAGGCCGAATGCCCGTGACCGCTGAAATGCTCCCCAACAGGAAGAGAACAGTCTTGCCTGGTGATTGTCAAGCGGTGTTCATTCATCCGTTGTGGCAGCGTCTGCATGGTTTCCCCAATGTACCATGCCTTGGGACACCCTTTCCTGCAGCGTATCAGGTGGACAACGTTGGCCGAGTTACAAGAGTATGTACCGTGTACCTGATGGATGGTGTTGTCATGTGAGATGTTGGCATCTGTGTCGATGATCCGGCACGTCTTGCAGAGGTTGCTGTGGCAGGGTTGTGTGGTGTCGTGGTCACTGTTCTCCTGAAGGTTGGGTAGTTTGCTGTGGACAATGGTCTGTTTGAGTTTGTGCGGTTGTTTGAAGGCAAGAAGTGGGGGTGTGGGGATGGCCTTGGCGAGATGTTCGTCTTCATCAATGGTATGTTGAAGGCTCCAGAGGAGATGCCGTAGCTTCTCCGCTCCGAGGAAGTACTGGACGACGAAGGGTACTCTGTCCACCGTGTCCCGTGTTTGTCTTCTGAGGAGGTCAGTGCGGTTTTTCGCTGTGGTGCATCTGAACTGTCGATCGATGAGTCGAGCGCCATATCCTGTTCTTATGAGGGCATCTTTCAGCGTCTGGAGGTGTCTGTTGCGATCCTCCTCATCCGAGCAGATCCTGTGTATACGGAGGGCTTGTCCGTAGGGGATGGCTTCTTTAACGTGTTTAGGGTGGAAGCTGAAGAAGTGGAGCATCGTGAGGTTATCCGTGGGCTTGCGGTACAGTGAGGTGCTGAGGTGACCGTCCTTAATGGAGACGACTTAATTAAGTCGTCTCCATTAAGGACGGTCACCTCAGCACCTCACTATACCGCAAGCCCACGGATAACCTCGCGATGCTCCACTTCTTCAGCTTTCGCCCTAAACGCGTTAAAGAAGCCATCCCCTACGGACAAGCCCTCCGTATACACAGGATCTGCTCGGATGAGGAGAATTGCAACAGACACCTCCAGACGCTGAAAGATGCCCTCATAAGAACAGGATATGGCGCTCGACTCATCGATCAACAGTTCCGATGCGCCACAGCGAAAAACCGCACCGACCTCCTCAGAAGACAAACACGGGACACGGTGGACAGAGTACACTTCATCGTCAGTACTTCCCCGGAGCGGAGAAGCTACGGCATCTCCTCCGGAGCCTTCAACATGTCATTGATGAAGACGAACATCTCGCCAAGGCCATCCCCACACCCCCACTTCTTGCCTTCAAACAACCGCACAACCTCAAACAGACCATTGTCCGCAGCAAACTACCCAACCTTCAGGAGAACAGTGACCACGACACCACACAACCCTGCCACAGCAACCTCTGCAAGACATGCCGGATCATCGACACAGATGCCAACATCTCACATGACAACACCACCCATCAGGTACACGGTACATACTCTTGCAACTCGGCCAACGTTGTCTACCTGATACGCTGCAGGAAAGGATGTCCCGAGGCATGGTACATTGGGGAAACTATGCAGACGCTGCCACAACAGATGAATGAACACCGCTCGACAATCACCAGGCAAGACTGTTCTCTTCCTGTTGGGGAGCACTTCAGCGGTCATGGGCATTCGGCCTCTGATATTCGGGTAAGCGTTCTCCAAGGTGGCCTTCACGACACACGATGGCACAGAGTCGCTGAGCAGAAACTGATAGCCAAGCTCCGCACACATGAGGATGGCCTCAACCGGGATATTGGGTTCATGTCACACTATCTGTAATCCCCACAGTTTGCCTGGACCTGCAGAATCTCACTGGCTGTCCTGTCTGGAGACAATACACATCTCTTTAACCTGTCTTAATGCTCTCTCCACTCACATTGTTTGTACCTTTAAGACTTGATTAGCTGTAAAGACTCACATTCCAACAATTATTCTGTAAATTGAGTTTGTGTCTTTATATGTTTGTGAACAGAATTTCCACTCACCTGAAGAAGGACCTTAAGGCTCCGAAATCTAGTGGCATTTGCTACCAAATAAACCTGTTGGACTTTAACCTGGTGTTGTTAAACATCTTACTGTGTTTACCTCAGTCCAACGCTGGCATCTCCACATCACAACATTTACCTCTCAGTGAACATTGCAAAAAATCTGGTCATTCCCACGTTATTGTTCGTAGGTGATGACTTTTTTAAATATTTTGCATACAGAGAGGGAGAAAAGAGTCCAGAGCACTCACTCTGACGTTTTAGCATGGGATTCCCGGAGTCGTTCTTTTCTGGAGAGGCCGAGTGTCACTCCTGTTGCCATGACAACACTCAAAGCAGCACAGGGCTATATTTGTAATGAAACTGTTTTGGTGATGTCATTGCACTGTAAGTGCATCTTCAAATGCAAATGTAAAAGCTAACTTTCGCTCCTTTCTTTTCCACCTTCTTTTCTCAATGCCAATTTCACTGGAGTGCAGTTTCACAGCTACAGTCAGACCCCCAGCATCTTTGTAAATGGCAGGGTCAAATATTCTTAAAAGCTTGCAGGGCAATAATGCCCTTTAAAATTGGGACAGCTTGTAATGAGGGTGATGTGATTAAATGTTGGAGAATGAAGAGGCATTTACAGAAGCTGAAAAAAATAAAGCAGGATGTTCTTAACCCAAAGGAATCATCACTGATCCTGAATAAACACTTGAATGTGTTTTAATTACTCAAGAAGATAAATACATGATAGATTTATTTGTTAGCAAATAATAGCCTGATCTCTGAAGAATAGCAGTCAGCCTACATGTTTTCTTTTGACCATTGATCTCTCGTTGCAAATGACATAATGAATTAAAATACTTGCTGTTCCACCTTGCCTGCCCTCCCACATCCTGGCATCCCCTCTGTTAATCAGACTCGACACTCAATGCACTGTCGATATCAGGTGAGGAGCACAGTGTTCTGAATCACAAATTTGGCATAAATATAGCAGTTGTGAGAATGACACTGCAAAATAATTCTGGAGACTTCCTTTTAGATTGTTCCGGCAGCTATTTAAAAACCAGGGAACCTTACTTATGAAAAGATGCATGTTGAAACAGGGAACATATAAATGTTTTCAGAATGCTTTGAAAAATGTAAAGAGAATTTTGGGCAATGTTGTAGAATTATTCCAAGAATGATTCATTATTATATATCAGCTCCCTGAGAGTTTTCCAGTCAGTATGCAGATTAAAAAGAATCCAAGGTCTGTTCTCAGTTAACTGATTTCAGCACGGCATCACAAATAGGCCTCAGGATGCCTGGTTTAAGGAGGGCATAATCAGGCAGCATTCCTGTTCCGGATAGTTTATCCAGTAAATCCCGCGTGTTTGGATCTTAGCGAGAATAATATCAGGCTTGACTGCAATGTCCTCCATGGCTGAAACGCCCTGAGAGTTTCAAAGTTCACACAACACATAGTGGTCGTTGAGGTAAGCTAGTGGAGGTAGTATGGTACGTGCCTGGGTCAGTGTCACTCGGAGAAAAGTAGAAAGTCTTTCTTTAAGTAGTGGCTAATTCAAGAGTCACTTCAGTCATGAGACCACAAACTCAAGTTTCAAGGCTACTGGTCAATCAGATTCAGGTGCTTTGCATTTGTAAGGTTAAGCAGTCCTCAATTTCACTGCTAAGCCATATATGAAGGTCTTCCATACAGACCTAAATAAAGCTCAGGCATTTCATTTTCTACACTTCCATTATAATAGTACCTACAGCTGACTCATTGTAAAGGTATTAAAAATTTAAGAGCTTACAAAACAGGTACAGGAGTAGATCATTCTATAAAAGTCTGTTCTGATATTCAACATGATCATGCTTGATCTTCTATCTCAACTCCAGTTTCCTGCCCTACCTCCACATCCCTCGATTCTGTGAAATGTCAAAAATCAAACAATCTCAACCTTGAATATATTCAATGATGGAACATCCACAACTCTTTGGAGTTGAAAATTCCAAAGATTCACCACCCGCTGAGTAAAGAAATTTCTTATCTAGCTCCCAAATGATTGAATCCTTTTCCTGAGACTGTGCCTGTGTTCTAAATTCCCCAGCCAGGGGAAACCACCTCTGTGTCGATACTATCAAACCTCTTCAGAATGCTTCAGTGAGATCACCTTTTGTTCTTGTAAATTCAAGAGAATAGGCCTCAATTTACTCAGCATTTTATCATAGAATAATTCTCCATCCCAGGAACCAACATAATTAATCTTCACTCTACCATGTCCATGCGTACATATTCTTTGTTAGATATGGAGATCAAAACTGCACACAATCCTCTGGAGGTGGTATCACAAAAGTGCTAAATAATTGCAGCAAGATTTCCTTATTCTTGTAGTTTAGTCACCTTGGAATAAAAGACAACATGTCATTTGTCTTCCAAATTTCTTCTTGTATCTGTATGTTAACTTCCTGTGTTCCTTGAATGAGTACACCCAAAAGTCGAGAAGTATTTACAGTTGCATGTTTGAGGTGTTTTAAAAATTTTGCTTTACTTACTGCCAAAGTGAATAACCTCACTTTTCTACATTATACTCCATCTGGCAACTTGTTCTCTCACTAATCCTGTCTATATTTCTTTGCAGCCTTTGTGTCCTCCTCACAGCTTACATTCCACCCAGCTTGGTAGCATCAGAAAGCTCAGATGCAAAAATTTCAGAATCTCCATCTGTCATTAATATTAATTGTAAGTAGCTAAGGCCACAGTTCTGATCCTTGTTACACTCCCAATAGTTACAGCCTGCCAACTTGAAAAGTTTCCATTTATCCCTATACCTCACTTCTTGTCTGTTCACTAATCCTCCAACTTTGCTGTTATGTTATCCCAAAATCCATAAGCCCTTATCGTACATATTAAATGTTTGTGGCATTTTATTAAATGCCTTTTGGAATTCCAAGCATGCTACATCCACTGGTTTCCATTTATCTACCTTACTAGCTCTCTCCTCTCTCTTCAGGTACTATGCCCTAACAGGGTGTTGACGACCATGGACTTCAATGTGTTGGTGCATGATTATGCTTGGCAAAGCACTGCAGTAGTTTGCCATTGCCTTCTGCGGGTTCAGGCTGACCAGGAAATTCCCGAAGTTACCGCCTGCCATAGGCAGTGGAAGGATTTTCAGGTTGATAATCAACCTAGTTATTGGACTAGTAATTGACACATCTTCTGTTGCCATCAAATTCCAGAGTGAGACTCAAACATTCTACTCGCTACATCCTCACAAATCTCGAATTATGGAACACTCCACAAGTCACATGCCTCCAGACAGAAGGTAGAATTGAACGACATGTTCAGTGAAGCCCTGCATAAACAAAATCTGTTTTTTTACCCTCCTTCTCCAGATTAATGTTCTTCTTCAGAACAGCACATGCTGGGAAATCATGAGAAATTTGGGTGTGCCTGCAGCAATTTTTATCCATTTGACTTAATTGGGAAACTAGGAGAACCGCCCACAAATATTTCTCTTTTCATGGAAATGGAACAGTGTCAGGAAGAATTAAAGAATTTGCTCTGCTGACTCTCATGCTGGGAAATGTTCTAATTATTAACGACCTTCCCAGCTCAACTTTTCAATCTTTTAAGCCCCAAACTCTGGAATTCCTTTGCTCAATGTTTCTGCCATTCTCCTCCTTTTGGATCCTCCTTAAGGTCCATCTATTTGACCAAGCTCTTGGTCACCCCTTCCTTTCTTTGATTCAGTGTCCAATTTGTTTTACTGATTAAGTCTCTTTCAAGCATATTTTTCGATCTTAAAAGCATTATATAAATGCAAGTTGTATTCATGAGCCTTGACAGCAAGTATCAACAGGCACTGAGTGAGGAGGGGGTGTTACAGACAAGCCAATCTCCTCCTCACCTGACTTACAAGTACACTTTCGACACATTAGCAATCAGGAAGGGGAACACTGGTTGAATTTTCCCTCTTTGACCCTAGGGCACTGAAAACACAACTTCATAATTCAATCTCCTGCATTTTATTCGAAACGTAACGAGCCATTTTAAAAGACCTTTGTTTTTGCTAGATTTCAGGAAGTAGAAGGAAGGAAGAAAAAAATTGAACCCCAGGCAAATTTCCATAGGAAAAAAAGTCTTTTATTTAAAAACAATTTCAGTTTGTAACAGACTTATGGAATGTGATTTTAATTTTGTTCGCTTTTCCTTGGACTGCGGGGGAGTGAAGGTGAAAATTAAATCTGCTCCAAAAAAAGAAAATGGTTGAAAAAGCAGACGGAAAAGGGAAAAGATGAGGAGAAAGCAACATTCAATATTCATAAAGCAAGCGTAATACTGTGTGTACAAACTGGACAAAGAAACAATTAAATAAATATTCATGGCACAAATATGCAGCGGTCAATTTGGTAACCTTACCAATGTTCTTTTTTCTCCATTTTTAAACAGTGCAAAGGGGAATGACACTGCCTTGGAAACAAGCTATAGCTAAAAATACATTGCAAAAAATTCAGATTTTATACAAAACATCCTCCTTAGAATTTGTTTAAAAAAAATCTTCTATTTACACAAACATTTTACTTTAAGGAAAATTAAGTCATGCTCTGCTGTGAACTTCTGTTGCTAAAAAAGGTGAATAAGGCTATTTTAACTCTTCCCTCCCTCCCTGCCCAAATCGTTATACATTAAAATATTCCACATATTTACAGCTTCACAACTAGCATCAGTTTACTGTGTGGTGCAAATTCTAAAACCAGGTGATAGGGATGAATGTGTCTGCAAGACGGTTACAGTGGCATTCTCTTGGTGGGGAGGGGCGAGTAAGACAAACTATATGGGGTCAGTGTAAAGTGCCCTACTCTACATCGGACACACAACCACTGCACCTTTCATAAACCAGAAATCCCATCAATCTTCACGTTGGATTTTTTTTTTAAATTGGAAATTCACCTGCTGTTTTCAGAATCTGGTTTAAAATGAAAGAAAAAAAGACCAGGCACAGAATACCCATAAAGTATTTCATAAAGAACAAACAAAATCTCCTATAACTGAAGTGTCTCTGCTAATATGTCTCTTGTCCCGAAGGCCTACAAAAAGCACACTTTACATGGAAATAGCGGAAAATCAGATGCACATATAATGTACTTCATTGCCGTGGCAACGATCTAAGTACATGCAAAGTGTTTCACTTTTGTCGCCAATGTAATTTTCAGGCTCAAGGATTAGGCTGGGCAACCATTCTGTGGGTTCCCCTTTGGGATGCCTGAGCCCAGTCTTTTCACACAGCACATCCTTTGAATTTTAAACTACATGACATCACAGTTTGGACAGGGCCACGCAGTAACTAATAACACAGCCTGCAAGTCACTGCAGGAATGAGGATGATTTTGGAAAAGACATTTCCAGTGCCAGGCTACTACTGTTTAATATTAATTGAAGAAAAGTATTTTCTAAAAATTAGGCCTGTGTGTTAACTGAATAGATCAAGGCTGAAAAGCCCTTCAGTTCTTGGAAATATAAAGCAGAAGAGATTTCCCAGCTTATGTTATTTTAGAAGTCTTAAGAAGATTCTATTTTTATTTCTGTTATTTATAGAAACATGATTCCATTCCCAGACGCAAGTGTCCAAACATTTTGTGGCAATGTTATGACCATCCAGATAGTCTAATATTCAAATGATCTTCATCTGCTGACTGTGCATTCTTACTGAGCAGTTCTGACTACAAAAATTGGCCCACATTATTCTGCTCTCCATGTCTGCTATCTGATCACTCAGTTCCTTCTTCTTCTTTCCCTATTTTAGGTATAGTATTTGATTTTTTTTTGTCTCATGAGTAATTCAAGGGTAAGGCCTTAAAGGTCATTGAAGTTGGCAGCAACAGTAAGAGAAGCTGTACCATGTAATATGGAGACTGTTCCACAGTCTATTCATACAAAGCAAACTGTAAGGCAATTTATTTCCTCAGTCTGTCTGTACCACTGTTCTTGAAAAACATCATCCCTGGCCCACAAGTGTCTTCTCACTGATGTGCGCCCTTCCCTTTAATATCTCAATAAAGCACCACGCAGATGGAGGCCTTTCATTTTTCTATCTCTAGTTCAGTTTTGCTCATAATAATTATTTTAGCTCATTTAAAGTGCAGCCCTACAGCACTGTGCTTGTCACCATGTCTACCAGTCTACATATTGGAACTTTTAGTACCAAAATGCTCCCTAAATAATCTATATCTCTACACTTTTTCAGATTCAAAAAGGCAGCAGCATACAACTGCGAATGCAGTTAAACGTCACAGATGAACTCCTTTGTCTCCTGCTCATTACTAATGTGTGCTATGTATGACTGGAAGGATTTCTGCATGTATGTGGACATGATTTATCGTCTTTTGGATGACTGATTACATTTGGCTGCTTTTGCAAATACTACCACTGGTGACTAGGATGTTTGATTCAAGTTAATGTCGTGGTATGTTCGAGAAGTTTCCTGATGTTACAGTGATCGTGTTTGAAGGCAAAGTGGCCTTCAGGTTAACAAGTAATACTGGTAACAGGAAAACAATAAGAGGGAATAAAAATCAAAAGCACCGAACAAAGACAGAGGTGGATTTATGAAATCCGGTTATTATAAAAGATAACAACAGTCCAGGGAAAGTGGAGACTGACTATTTTCTATTGCTGAATATCCAAAGCTTAAAATGTTACTAGTTATAAATACAGTGATAGATAGTTCAAACATCCCTTTGCCTCTTGCTTCCTGGTATGTTTGTAGCATATGGTCCAGAAATTAATGGTAAGAGTAAAAGGTGGAACAGTTTGGTTGAGTCCCTGACTCAACTTTTCTCCGGCTTGCTGCTCCTGTTATTTTATTGTAAGCAGATTCCTACACAGACCATACATACTAACCAACTCTCTCTTCAGCTGAATTTCCTGCAAAGCTTTCATTTTCCCCTTTAATTCTCCTACACATTTAAAGTCAATCCTGGTGCAAAGTAAAGTCACCACTAATTTCAGCAGAAGACCCAGGTATGCAACAGGCCAAGAATTTTCTTCAGGATCCCAAACTAGCCTCAGTTTCTGACAGCTCAGACTTTGTAGTATATATTCGCTGGGCTCTGTGGTGGCATCTCCTGAACTATATACACAGGATGTCCGTAGTCTCCACTGACTTTTTCATAGTGAGGACAGAAGGCGCTGTCTGCAGTCCTTAATGGAATAATAATGTCACTGGGTTCAGAGCCATTGTTGTTGCCTCCCCGTTTGGGGGTGGCCAGTGTGCTAAGGGACAGAGTGGTGGTGTGCTGCGGGGAATGCTTTCTGTGCCGCCTCTTGTACTTTAACAGCAGGACCACCAACATGATGATGATGATGATGAAGATCACACAGCCCGATCCAATGCCTGCAAATAAAGCCACGTCGGGGCTGAGGAATCTGCCCTGGTCCGGGTCCCTGGGTGCAGTTGAAGGTTTATTATCACCACTCAAAGAGTGCGTCCCACCTGAAAGCAAAGAAGAACTGTTTGAATAATTTGGCTCTCAACAAAAGTTTTTTAAAATCATCTCTCAGAATTATAATTTCACTCCTAGGATTAAATGTTGTTAAATAAAACTTTGACTGTTGAAAAATAATTGAAGCTGCAGTCTCTGTGTTTCCAAATATTTCAGGGCATCCATTTTGTTATTATTTAAAGCAACAAACCAGCAATCTGTGTGGTGAGGCAGGTTTGGTGATTCTGCTGTTAAATCGCTTCTCGGCCTTTTGGCTAAGATCAAGTGTAGTATGGAGAGGATGCTGCACTTGGTTGAGGTCATTAGGTTACATTGAAGCTTCATATGTTTCATATGAAGCAATTTTTAAAAGCGGCATCTCGGCCTTTTGGCTAAGATGCAAATGAGCCCAAGTCTTGGAGGTGGAACCTCCCCCTTCTCCAATCAGCTTGGCTCATGTAGATCGGGCCCAGGACAGGGTGGTTTGGTCGCTTGCCCTGTCTGGTCAGCCTGGATCTGAAATGTCTCAACTTGTTGAGACTCTGAATTGGATTTGATTGAATTGGAAAAGTATTTAAAAAACTAGTTGTTGAAGGAGGAAGAGCTTGCAAAGATCACTGGCGGGATTTGCTGACCATTGCTGTTGGCGGGATCTTCAGGTCTAGCTGATAGTGACCCCCTCCCCCCCTTCCGCCGCCGCCGCGGGTTGCCTGGTGGCAGAAGGTACGAACAATGGGAAACCCTGTTGACACCGGCAGGACTGGGAAATCCCATCCAATATATAATCATTAAATAACTGCTAAATTAATGCACAAAGTATTTCTTTTAACAATTGATTTAGCAGACCATCAAAACAAAGACTTTGGTCTTCAAAAACAATAGACTTAAGCAAATTAGCTTATCTATTGGTTATCCAAATAGAAAGACGAGTGGTCAGAAATGAATATTTAAAATAACATACACCATGTTATCCCTGGACCCTTTCTTTTATTAATAAATCTTCATCAGTCAGTAGCAAAAAAATGGAGCTGACAGCTTCACTTAAAACAGATGCAGGCTTGCCTGAGGCAGTATGGTAAGAGTAAGAAAATGTAAATCCTTAAGACAATTGTCCCTAGTCATACTGCCTGACTAGCTGCAGCCCCTTTGCTGCTGGTGCTGAACGTATTAGTCATTCCACATGCTGATAAACAAGCCAGACTATTCATTCAGGAACGAGACTGTGTTTTCAAGCTTTTTTTTTAAAACTCAGAAGCCTTGCTGTATTTATCTAGCTTGCAATTTCAAATCCGACTGACCATAAAATTAATTTACATGGCCATTCTTCCTTTGTGAATCAAAACTTTATAGCCAGTATTGAGGTTCCATCTTTGTAAATCCACTTCTCTGGTAATCTCTTTCCTCTGCCAGGCTGGATCTGCTCCTGCTCTACTTCCGTGAGAATTTATTTACAATGAAATATCTCCATTTGCCCTTCCTTTAAATGTCCTGGTGTCATCAAATGGGTTGCGCTGGTAACCAGGCGACTTTCTTCCAGAAGTTTACATCTGTTGCACTTCACCATTGGCTTCACTGAAATTGGGGAATGTTCTGTTTCAGTGAGCTGCAAGTTCTACAGTTTTTGTTTACTGCAAAGACTAGTTGAAGAGCCTAGCTGAGAAGGACAAGAGAAAAAACAAAGGCAATCTTCTGGCTTTGAGAAGATTTTAAGACTAATGAAAGATTGATGGAAAATAGGAATCCCACAGGAAATGGCTGTATTTTCTTGAATATGGAAAACTGAGGAGTGATCTAACCAAGTTGTTTTAAATTATAAAAGGAATCAACAGGACTGATAAATGATAGAGGAGTCCAGAATAAGGGGGCAAAGTCTTAAGGTTAGAGTTGGGCCATTCAGGAGTGAAATCAGGGAGCACGTCCTCACAAAAAGCACAGTGGAAATCTGCAATTCTATTCGCCAAAAGACTGGCTGCTGGGTTAATTGCAGTCTTCAGTTCTGGGAAGTACGGAACAGTAATGACCACTATAGTATTAGTAAAATAGACTTGGAAAGACAGAGAAGGGAGAGAAATGTTTCTGGTAACTAGTGGTGCAAAATGGCAATATTTCAATTAGTAGACAGACTGCTAGATGTACTACCTAATGAACCTATTCGAACCTTCTGATGAAAGGTCTCCTGATGGAAAGATCATTGACCTGAAACATTAGTCTTGATTCTCTCTTCACAGATGTTGCCAGACCTGCTAAGTATTTCCAGTATTTTCTGCTTTTATTTCAGGTTTCCAGTATTTTATTTATAAAGAATATCCAATTAGATTTATTGGTTAATAATTGGTGACTTGGTATCATGAGGCTTCTCACATGGCGGCAGCACGGTTACCGATGTAACAGCAAAAGCTGCTACCAGTAGACAATCGCTTTGCTGGAATGATGCAATTTCCCCAGAAACTGATCTAATTTTGAGCTACAGGGCAGAAGTGAACTTATGTTGCCAAGGTAGAGTTGTAGTCTGAGACGCATCCTCAAGTATTTGGCTACTTTCGATCTACAATAAAAATAAAACTATATAGATACTAAATTCATCAATAATCTGCCTGGAGTCTGATCATTCACAGAAACGAAGGGTACTATCTTATCTAAAAAGTTGATTGATTTACTGACACACTGAAGTAAAGCAAGCTCACAGGTCTGAAACATGGATTTAAATCCTTGAAATAATAAACAGATCCCTGTGGGGAGTCACAGCTTTGAGAAATTGTAATATACACCCATGGTCATGCCTTCTTCTGCTGAAAAAAACTAACAACCAGAGACAGCAACATGAACCCTTCTGAAAGAAATTCTACTTAGCAGGTCTGTAACAGGCTCCTGAAGCGGAGGCAAAGCAAGGCATGCTAATAGAAATGATGGAATCAATCATGTTTACATTAAACTGATTCTTGTAAGCTGCAGCTGAGTGCTAGCCTGACACACTAAGGAAGAAGAACAGGAAGAAATTAAAGGCGTTCCTCTCTTGAAAGCACAGTACATAGAAGCTCTCATTATCTGTCAAACATCTGGAATTATTCAAAACATAAACTCTCCAGGATGCAAATTAGGGTATTACATTCTTTAATTTTAATGTAGCTATATTGCAAACATTGTTGCTCACTTTGCTGCAACATTGAAAGACAGAAAATCTAAAAGGATTAGGAGTAAAGGAGTTTGTCAAGAATAGGCAATCAGAATGAAATAACAGATACAATTGACCCAAGTGCAAAAAACAGCACTAATTATGACAGAGATCTAGGTGCTGTGAAGCATCGGCCTACTATAGTTTACAATACACTGCAGCTATCTTGTGGAAGGAGTGACGTGGTGCACTCCTGTCACTTTTCATGGTCCTAGTTTATGATTGTTGAAGAAACAATATTGAAAAACATTAGATTTACTGCTGTTTATACTGCTTATTGCACAATGGTACAGACAGTTAATTTTATCCTTTAGAGCTGAATGTTTTGTGCAGTGCTACCTCACTTTAGTGAAGTTGTGTTTTAAAAGCACCTGGTGATTTTTAGTAAGAAGCCTTTTGGATTGACCACAAACAGCCATTTAAAATAACTAAATACCTGGGTCATTGTCCTAGGCAGTTGATTATGTAGCACACTTGCTGAGAAACACAGGTTAATAAATGACAACCAACACAGATTTGTTAAAGGCAAAGTCTGTCTGCCAGACTTGATTGAAATAATTTCAATGAAATAAAGGAGGGTTGATGAAAACAGACATATGTATATATACTTTCAAAATTATTTGTTAAAGTGCTGCATAATAGAATTGTTAGCAAAACTAAAACCTGTGGATGCTGGTAGCATGGAAACAAAATTGGCTAAGTGACAGAAAGCAGAAAGTGATCATGAATGGTTTTTCTTCAAACTGGAGGGAAATGAGTACGGATCAATACCTTCTTTTTGATATATAATAATGACTTAGACAATCATAGAAGGTATGATCATAGAAGGATAGATGGAGGTATATTTTCAAACGCTGTAGCTAACTATGAGTAGGATTGTAGCCAACTTCAGGTGAACATAGGTAGGCTGGTGAAATGAGCAGACACATGAAATTTAATGCAGAGAAGTGGGGACATTTTGTAAGAAAGAATGAGGAGAAGCAATGTAAAATAGATGTTACAATTTTGGTGGAGTGCAGGAACAGAAAGATATGGGTGTTCACATACACAAATTTTGGCAGGTGGGAGGACAGTTGAGAAATCTGTTAAGAAAACATGCTGACTGTTTGGCTTTATAAATAGCAGCATTGAGTGCAAAAGTAAGGAAGTTATGCTAAACCTTCATAAATCACCAGTTAAGCCTCAGCTGGAGTATTGCATCAAATTCTGGGCAGCACACTTTAAGAAGGAGGTTAAGACCTTGGAAAGGGTACAGAGGAGATTTGCCAGAATGATAGCATGAGGGATTTCAGTTATCTGGAAAGACTGGAGAAGCTGCCATTATTCTTCTTAAGAGCCCAGAAGGTTAAGGGGAAATTTAAAAGGGATGCTCAAAATGATGAGGAAATTTGATACAGCAGATAAGGAGAAGCTGTTTCCACTCATAGGAGGCTGGGTAACCCAGATGTAAGATCTTCAGAATCAAGAGATGAGGTTTTTTTTTGTCTGCAGCAAGCTATGATCTGAAATGCACTCCCCGACAGAATGATGGAAGTAGATTGAATAGTAACTTTCAAAAGGAATGTTTATGTATACTTGAAATAGAAACATTTGCAAGCCTATGGGGAAACAGCAGAGGAGTGTGGCTGTAACTAATGATGGACTGATTAGCCTGAACCAGAGTGCAAATGTCCCATTTGAGCAGCACTTCACATACATACAAAATTGAGCCAAACTAAGTAGTGAACAGTTGTGGCTCGTAGGGTCCAGAAGAGGTTCACGAGAAGGATCCGAGGAATGAAAGACTTGTCGTATGAGAAGTGTTTGAGGACTCTAGGTCTGCACTCAATGGAGTTTAGAAGGATGAGAGGGGGAACTCATTGAAACTTACTGAATACTGAAAGGCCTGGATAGAGTGGACATGGAGAAGATGTCTCCATTAGTAGGAGAGACTAGAATCCGAGGGCACAGCAGCAGAGTAAAGGGACAGCCCTTTAGAACTGAGATGAGGAGGAATTTCTTCAGTCAGAGGGTGATGAATCTGTGGAATTCATTGCAACAGAAGGCTGAGGAGGCTGGTTCATTGAGTGTATTTAAGACAGAGATAGATAGGTTCTTGATTGGTAAGGGGATCAAAGGTTACGGGGAAAAGGTGGGAGAATGGGGTTGAGAAACATATCAGCCATGATCGAATAGCGGAGCATACTCAATGGGCCAAATGGCCTAATTCTGCTCCTATATCTTATGGTATAAAGATGCATTTAAGTCTCAAACAGGAGTCATGCTCCTCATAATCGCCACAAAGGACTCCTTCCATTTGTTCACTTTTGCCAATGACCCTCATGATTCACTTGTACATGACATGGGCTTTTCAGGCAGATGGAAGAAGTTCCACAACTCCAGCTCACAGGTGAGGTATCTTCCTTATAATCAGCTTCTACTAGATGGTTACCTTCACTCTCGGTCTTTTGGGTGGGCTTGGTTGTGATGCCATCCCGTCCTTTTTCAGGAGCGCTGGTTGGTTTTTCGTTTCCTCCCACAGAATTTGCATCTAAAAAGTTTTTAAAAAGGTTGTTTCAGTTACAAACCGTAACGTTGAGATACCTTCCTCAGTCAGACAAAGGGAACATCCCTCAACACTGATGTTTTACTTCTCAAGCAACCCACATTAAGGTATTGCAGACTCCAGGTGCCACGATTGGAGTGAAATCTGTTTGCTTTTAGCTTTATTGGCTTAACACTTTGGAAGTCACTTTGATGAACAGTAATGTTCTTTAAAAAAATCTTTATTTACAGCTTAGGACTTAAATCAAATGAACCAGCAGAATTTCTAGTGATAACAAAATGAGAGTGTATTTTCTGTCCTGGCAAAATGAGGTGATAAGCAATTCATTGCAACGCATAGGTATTTTACTTGATAACGAAGTGATTTAAAACTTTCACTTTTGCAGCAGCACTGTTCTGCTTGGTTTACCTTTTTAAGATGCTCTTGTATGCACAACCCTTGAGGGAGAAACAATGGTCACCGTTTAAATTGACCCTTTCTTAGGTCTGAACTAAGCCTGATAGCACTGCAGATACTAGGCCGTTTTAAATGCTGACCACTCAAATATCTGGAACAGCCATAGAGAAGCCAACCAATATCAAGCAAAGACTTTGTCGGTGATAATTCAATTGAATAGTGGGTGCTGACTGAATGCTAAATGGACACTACACTAACATAGAAAGTGTATGATACGAGCTGTAAGGGAGATTTATAATGTCAACACATACTGTATTTAGAAACTGAAAGGGTGTTAAATGAAACAGAATTAATTTCCATTTACCATCAACTAGTGATATTATAAAGGGAGAAGTAATCTTATTTAGTTAGTTATGTTCAAAATATTTAACCAAATAAGTCTCCGGTCTCTAGCAATATCTGCTTCATGTTAAAGATAAATGCAAGTCTGTTATTGTATAATTTCTATTCTTCTAATTTGAAAACTTGAATTGATTTCTCAAATCTTCAGGTAACAGAAAAATGTAAAGTGTTTTTTCCAGAAATTAAAAACACAATAGCCTCAAGTTGATGTCTTGGTTTCACTGGCCTAAAGAAAGGGCCAGAGACATTATTTTAATTCATTTTACAGTGCAAATATTGATTCAAATTTAGAACAAGCTTTTAGATCACTCCTAATCCTTTTATAACAGAGATTCAGAAACTCCAGAATCATTACTGGACAATGATTAAGCATTGGGTACTCTTCACTTCTGATGCCAGCTGATTTTCACAATAATGAAGAGACTGCATTGTGCCTCTTGTCATAATGGTTATGAACAGTTTGTAGCTAAGTGGAGAAAAGAGATGATTGTTCTTGTCTTTGGGAAAGATGAGATAGCGCTTACCTTGTCCAACCTTCATTATAAGCTTCATGGCTTTTGTCTGGCAGACACCGCCTTCTCGATTTTCCAGCCCTTCCAAAGTACCATTTGATGTTGCTGAAAAAAAATGCAAAAAAAAAGTATAATAGTCAAAATTCAATCCAATATCATCTGCAGAAAACCTGTATTTTCTGAACAAAGTCACTATTACAGTTTACATATTACATCCACCAACCTGAACATTAGAACATTTTATTCAATACTTCCACTTCCTACCCCTCCCCCATTCACTTAAGGCAACACGGTAATCCATCAGCTATCGAAACCTAATCTTCTGAAAGACGGTTAAGAATAGGCCTGTAATGTGGCACCACATCAACAGATTTGGAGAATTGTGGAGACATATAGCTTTTAGATGGAAAAATCAATAACATGAAGCAATTTTGTGTGTAAATCTGGCCTGTCAATGTTGGAAGCGGTTTTTATGACCTATTAGACTAAAACACCAAGGACATCACTGTTAAAACTGCACCCAAACATAGAAGAGCAAGCACAGGGCTCTGGAATTGCTAATAAAGATGTTATCTGCCACTCCACCTGGTCATTTGATTACAGGTGTACACCTACAATAGCTAGGCAGGTGAAACCAAGCTATGAAACTAATTCCAAAGACTATTAGTTATTTGAAAAGCATTCAGATACCAAAGTAAATCTTTATTGAAATGTGATCCTTTCAGTTTGTTGATCAAAAATACTAATAAATCAATCTATTTGGGGGCCTAGGAAAAAGTGTTGGTTTTTAAACAGTTAACTAGCTACATACTTCTGAGAACAGAAACAAGAAAGGGTGGAACAAATACTACAAAGCTTGAATAACAAACATAAAACAATACAAATTGTATTATCCTGAAGTAAGTTTCCCACATTAGCTTTTTTATAAAATAGCACAAGAATTTGATATTCATTTTGTGTTCTACATATCCATTTTTTCAAGCAAGATACTTAAACAGGAAGAGATAATTTGCACTTTTTCACAATCTCAGATTGTCCCAGAGCATTTTGCAACCACAAAAGTAGTTTTGAAATGAAAGTCACTGTTGTAATGTGGTAGCCAATTTGTGCACAGCAAGCTCCCACAAACAGCAATAAAGTAAATAACCAAATCATTTGTTTTAGTGAAATTGGTTCAGATATAAATGTTTGCCAAGACACTGAGGAAAACACTCCTGCTCTTCTTCAGGTAGTGCTGCAGGGTCTTTTCTGTTTACTTATAGGGCAGACGAAATCACAGTTTGACATTTTTTTAATGGCAATGACTGCTGAAAATACCATTGAGCCTAGAGTGGCGGGAAAAACACCTGACAATGTGAGGTTGCTGAATTAGTGCATGCTGTTGAAATTACAAGCTTTCTGAACACTTTGGGTTAATAAATGTACCTACTTAAATTAATTAATTTCCCTTCCAATACAATAACTTCAAAGCACTGTGTCAGAAGGGCTCACTGTTCAAACAAAAAAATACAATTAAAAAATGAAGTAGATTTCTTTTTATTTGGATTATGAGGGAAGATTTAATTACTCTTTGAGTGCACTTGCATGGATACACCCAAATAACGCCTTCAAGGACTTTATTAAAACTCAGTTCATTCTAAAAATACATTAATAGGAGGAGTCAGCAACATGGCCCTTCTAGCCTGTTCCGTCATTCAATAAGGTCACGGCTAATCTATCTCAAATTCACTGTCCTATACCATTCCTGTGTCCATTAATTCCAGTAGTATCCAAAAATGTATCTCTGACTTGAATATTCATAGCTCTCTGGGCTAAAGAATTCAAAAAAATCAACAATCATTTGAATGAAGAAAATTCTCTTCATCTCAGTCCTAAATTGTCAACCCTTTAGTTTGAGACCGTAACCCCATGTTTTAAATTCCCCAGCCAGGGGAAACATGTTCTCAACATTTAACCTATCAAGCCCCATAAGAATTTTACCTGTTTCAATGCAAACATCTCTCATTTTTCTAAACACCAGTGAATATAAGCAATATAAAGAATACAAACTATGACCTAGAAATTCCCTTTGAATACTAGCAGGTTCAGCACACTTCCATGACATTGCATTATTTTAATGGTGTTAGCCCATTTACAAAGTAGACAAACAAATGTCATAAATTAGTTAAGAGTTCACCTGTGAACATTGTTGGCAATTGTCACATTGAACATGCATGTCTAAGCCAACTGAAGCTATGTGATTAGGCTAGATTCATTTTTCTAAGAAAAGAATGATAAGAGGTGTGGAGGCACTAGCACCAATTCCCAAATGTAGATTCCAAGCAATGCAGACCAAGGAGCAACTATAGGTTAAAAGCAGGTTATATAGGTTAAATTAAAGTAAGTTTAACACTGAGGTAATGAGGTTGGTATGGCAGGGTGAATGGGGTGAATTCCTAACTGAGGCCAGTTGTGATAGGTTAGCTAATGAATTGAGCCACGAAAGGGCACCTATATGCATGTGACCAGGCTCAATTAAGAATTAATGAAGAAAACGTATCATTTTCCCATAAACTGGGACAAATGGGAGCCTTCTTGGCAGTATAGAAGAATGCAAAGGGCAACAGTTACGACAGATCACCTTGAAGCTTGATACAGACCTAATTAGCAATAGCATATAAAAATGAAAGAACACAATTAAAAGCAGTTGCAGTGCTTAATTATTTTATATTGGGCTTTGACGTACCCTTCACATATCTACTTATTATTCTGCATATACTGATCACCAAATTATTTTGGAATACTTGCATGCAAACACTTAACAGGTCTGACTAAAATTACTTTCCATGCAGGCATTCGCCAGGTTAAATTGTTACCATCGCCACCAAATTTTAGGCAAATGCATTTAAATGCTTGTAGGTTATTGATACAAGTTAATTTTGGGGCTATAGTTTTGCTTCTCTCCCCGCCATCATTCAGCCTACCCCATACCCCCTCCTTAATCCAACCTGTCCCACCTCCCTTCATCCTAGTTGGCGTCACAGATACAACCTAAAGCCTGTCATCTTAATCAGTTACCATGTGTTGGCTGTGAAATGGGATCGGGCAGAGAAACACAACTGTGCTTTGCTCAGGCTGCCAGTATGCAAAGTAACCACCTTGGCAAGATTGCTTGATTGCACTCTATTTAAAATGTATGAAAGAATTATTGGTAGAAAGTGCAGCATAATTTGGCATGTTTTTGAGGTCAAGTAACAAAGAAATGAACAATTCTACATTCAACAATCTCAAAGGATCCGTGAAGTTTGCTTCAGATGATGTCTAGTTTCTCAATGCATTTTCCCCATGAAATTTCTATGTTGGGAGTGGGGGGGGGGGAGATGGAATCCGTTATGAATTCAAAACTCATGTTGGATAAAGAATAAAGAGACTGTTGGCTGAAGTTAGTCTGACAGTCCTAGCTGGAGCCACATCACAACCCAATCCACATAATTAATCTGACAATTAGCCAAGGATGCTTGAGGAAATTATTTGAAACATTCATAGGGGCTGTCAAGCTATCACCTCACACCTCCAGCTGCACGAGGTCAAGCTAAAAGCAAAGCTTCCCACTGCAAACCTGCACTTTATGCTTACCAAAAGAGACAAATCAGCTGGTGATGCTCAGGATGCCAGAGCTTCATGTCATTAGTACCTGTTGAAAGCTATGTGTGTAAGTCAAACACAAGAGCAACTGCAAAGTATTCTCGATAGACTGCAGCTGTAGGAGGCCTATCGCTAAGCACACACCGACTGCATCACCCCCCACCTCTGCCTTTTTTGAAGTTTTGTTTCTCAACTTGAGAACACCTTTCAACTGTGTAACACACCTCCCAGGTCAACTGTGTAACACACCATGTTGTTTGAAAAAGAGCTTTGAAAACAAATACTGTAAATTAACCCTCTGTGGTTTTGGCTTCTAAGTGCCAGCGAGTTCATATTGCGTCCTATTCTACAGAGTAAAATGTGACACTGGAGTGGCTTGAAAAAAAATCATTAGCTTCTCAAGGTGAATCCATATTTCACAGCCAAGGGAGCAGCACTGCACCTTCTTGCAGTCAAAATAAACTGAAACTAGCATTTGATCGTATGTCCTGGAACTGCTTAATTCCATGAGTGCTTTGTGTAGGATTATGGGAAACTTGAGCTCCATCCATCAGCTGTAAATGACAGCTGAATGCCACCTTGCAGTAATAATAAAATCTCAAAATAATGTCTCATTGTTTCTGCAATACAGAGTTCGGAAAAAAAGCTGGATGGGAGATTTTCAGGTTGAGAGCTTTGCCTGCTCATCCAGCTAAATCTCAACAGCTTCGTATAAGGAAAATGGTGCTGAGGAGCTAGAAATGCTATATTTGCAGTGCAGGTTACTGCCTACTCCATGTTTTTAATCAATATATCAAAATCTGACTGTTATTTTAGTCAAAACAAATATTGAATGACAATAACTTGCAACAGTGAGTGAAGCTAATCTGACAGTCAATAGATCAGGCATACAACAGCATCCTTCCTGTCTGAGTCATGACTGCATTAAACCAGCACAAACCATCAGACTAATGCATGGCTTTCAAAGGTTGCCGAAGTAACCTAAACTGAAAGCAGCTATACCTTATTTTTGCTAGTGCGTGCTATGTTTTCACTTTATATCTCCCTATGATGGTGGTGCTCGTACACACAAGGATCTAATAACAACCTTGAAGGAAAGGAATGGAGATTTATATTCAGACCGGGGAGGATGGGGTTGGGGGTAGAATGATTTGCATCACAATTCCAAGGAGAACAATGTCACTATTGGCTTCATAATGTTTATCTAGCTGTGGCACCTGTCAAAAATAGCAAGGACTATAGCCACTGTTACAAGGCTCTCATCAAAATTGTGCACAAGTTTAAAATAGGCTGATGACATGAATTAATGAGTAGAAGCTGAATGCACTTACACAAGCATTGCTTCTGGATTTGATATTTTCCCAAAGCTCAACGGAAGGGAAGTTATATTACATTTTAATATGTCTTCATTTGATCATTATTACGCTGCTTCTCCAGGGACTGACTGTATTTCATATAGAGCATGGGTCTCAGCCATCACTGGTCTATCAGGTCAGTAACATTGCTTTGCTTTAATCACATGATGAATTAAGCTGTTGGATTTGTGCCGATACTGTCGTATCCACTGCCAGTGATCAGAGCTCGAAGAGGAATAACAGATTCAGCCCTGCTTCTTCCTCCAGTATCTCATCAATAGAAGGCAAAGCCACTAATGCGTTGACTTTTACATCTTGACTCAGATCAGCCACGATATTCTACCTGCTGCTGATAGTTCATGCAAAATGCAGCCTTAAACCTTGCCCCCATTTCCTCACAATTTAACAGTTCAATCCGAGGTGCATTTGCCTTTGTGAATTCAGCATTGGCCCTGCCAATTATAAGAGGCCAGAACTCAGATTTTAGTGGTGTTTTGGAGAGAACACTGGCTGAAATGCAGCAAAGAGGTTCTCACTCTCCCCTAAAATAATCACAGGAGAACGGATACTTTCTTTCAAAAGTAATGAGTAGCTCGAGCCAGTTCACACTATTCACAGCAGGCAAATTAAAAGCAGGGGAGAGGAAGAGAAAATTCAATGGAAATAGTTTGCATTACAAAAGGCTTATTTTTTTAACAAAATTAAATTTGAAAATCTCCAGCTGTAGAGTCAGCGAATGGCTCCTTTTTATCTATTTTTAACTCATTTTCTCAAATGAATTCTCTGATGATATCCATGTGGAACTGAGCTGAGAGAATCTGTGTAACATTAACACTTATTCAGGAAGGTGAACGCATCGTGAACATTCAAAAGCAAACCACGACTGCATATTGGCCAGCTGAAGTCAGCATTTGATCAATTATTGCCATACAGTAGCATGGAGCACAAGTAAAAGGCCTTTAAAAGAAAATCCCCTGAGCAATTACACAGCGCACAGATGAGCTGGTTGAAGTCAACCTAAAGTGTCAGCTGTGACTCCATTGGTAGCACTCTTGCCTTGGACTTTTGAAGGTTAGTTATGGGTTCCAATCCCACTCCAGAGAATTCAGCACAAAGTCTATGCTGGCACACCAGTGCTGATGGAGGGCTGCACTGACAAATGTCCTGTCCTTTAATGATCAAACTGAGGCCCCATCTGTTTCCTCAGATGGACAGAAAAGATCCAACAGTTTTCCTTTGAAGGAAAGCAGTGAAGTTCTTATAGAATCATAGAAACCCTACAGTGCAGAAAGAGGCCATTGGGCCCATCGAGTCTGCACCGACCACAATCCCACCCAGGCCCTAACCCCATATCCCTACATATTTACCCGCTAATCCCTCTAACCTACAGATCTCAGGACACTAAGGGGCAAATTTTAGCACGGCCAATCGACTTAACCCGCACATCTTTGGACTGTGGGAGGAAACCGGAGCGCCCAGAGGAAACCCACGCAGACACGAGGAGAATGTGCAAACTCCACACAGGCAGTGACCCAAGCCGGGAATCGAACCCAGGTCCCTGGAGCTGTGAAGCAGCAGTGCTAACCACTGTGCTACCGTGCCGCCCATCTTGTTGGTGTCTTGTCCAGTATTTACCCCTCAACCCACAGATTAGCTGGACATTATCTTTTTGCTGTTTTTGGGATCACGTTGTGTAAAATTTGGTTGTCTGGACTCAGCTGAGAACAGTAACTCACCTGGGGAAGGAGCAGTGCTCTGAAAGCTCGTGATTCCAAATAAATCTGTTGGACTTTAACTTGATGTTGAGAGACTTCTTACTGTGCCCACCCCAATCCAACACTGGCATCTCCACATCCCAGCTGAGGATACCATGAGACTTGGCTGAAAGCCCAGGAATCTATTACAGCAGTAGAACACCTAAGCCGCAAAGAAAACATTGCTTGGTTGACAGCTCTGATTTTCCAATCTATGCTGTCAATTTCACAATGTTTATTTACACAAGGTAGTAGAGGTTTCAAGTGCTTGCAGTTTCTGCAATTATTACTTTTAAGAGTCTGGATGATTGACACTTTTATTGGTCTGCAGTAAAAAGTAGTATCTTTTTAAAAAAATGAAAATTATGAATGGCAGATTTTTTTTAAAAAAGGTTTGTTTTACACATCCTATTGCCACTAATGGTTCATTGGTTCTGTACAGTATATAGTGAGTGAATAGGCATAGAAGTGAAATAGCTTGGCATGGGGAGCATGAAGGGCCAAAGGGATTGTTTGGGGTGGCATAACTTGATATTGGGGGCATGAAGAGCCATAGGGACTGGGTGGGTGCATAATTTGTTAAGAGGAGTGTTTGGGTTTTGGAAAATGCAATTTTGTACTACCTGACTTGTACTAGCTTGCCATAGTTATGTGACTCTGTCATGAGGCAAGCATGAGGCTGCCATTTCCAGCCAGTTCAATAAAGACTCTCACTGATTATATATTGAAGTAGTACAGCCATCCTTATACATGAAACGTGTCAGAGGATAGTGGCAAAAAATGGTTTGAAACTTGCAAAAGAAGCAGGGAACCCAAGAATGCAGGAAGGTGCATTTGGCAGAATCGGCCAAAAGCTGCTGAGAAAATCATGGCAAACTTTGTAAACTTCCGAATTCCATCTCTAGTCAAAATGAACAGTGATGTGGCAGAATTGGCAGTTCTTCCACTTAGAAAGGCAAAATTATGAGATTGCAACAGACTTAATTAACAAGCTGGAAAAGGTAAGAGTAACTATACTGTTAACACTGCTGAGGGAGGACTGTTACAAAGTGTATACCAGAGGAGCAAAGAAAATAGATGCAGATATTTTGAAAGCTTTAAATGCACATTAAATATGGTGTTCAATATTAGAGTTCAGAGTAAAGATGAGACAGTTGAAAGTCATAGCAGTAACTCAGCTAACAGAATCAAATGAACTTGAATAACTAAGAGATGATCTGATTAAGGATCGATTGGTCCAAGGTGAGAGAGACCCCTCGGTGAGAGCAAATCTACTAAAAGCTGAGAAACTGGCTAAAGCAATGGACATGGATCAAAACACAGAAGTTGTGAATCAACAACTAAAGCATATGTTTGGCAGAGCAGACCAGGAGATGCATTATGCTGAGAGATGGTACAAGCCAAAAAAGCTGAGCAATCGCAGACGAAGGGCAGGATGCAAATACTGCAGAGCACAGCACGTAGAGTTAAAGAAGAATTGTCCGGCATGGGGAAAGTGAGAAGCAAAATCATTTTACACATGACTGTTTGACCAGAAAAAAACAGAAGAAGCCTATACAGATGGTCACTGGAGAGTTATCAGCAGCTGAGTCTGATGAAGAACTATACACAATACAATAAGATTGGTTCAGTCAAGTCAATAGGCAACAAATGGTTTGTGACTGTTACAATGATGATCAGAAGAAGAGTACTATGCAAACAGGAAATGTCAGATGGATACTGGTGCATCTTGCAACATAATCACCTTCACAGGTCTGTGTGAAGTGGCTCAACATGCAGATCCAAAATGAAGTGCTCGAAAGTAAGATAGAGGCTGTTTGATGGCACAAGACTCATACTAAGAAGATGAATTAGTCTGACAACGTAATGCAATGGTAAGGAAGAAGATCTTAATATCTTCCAGCTAATAGATGGGATGCAACAGCCACTCATCTCAGCCGGAGCAAGTCTAAAGCTTGGGCTGGTAACCTTGAATATGCCAACAGAGAAAGGGCCACTAAAAGACTTCAAGGAAGGAGCAGAAAGAGACCTCAAAGCGAGGAAAAGGAAGACAATATTCAAGTAACCCACAAGATGGTTGTAGGCCATGCCAGTGCAATTAAATGCACCAACTGAAAGTAAATGAAGTAATTCAACAAGAAAATAGTCCTGTCCACATGCAAACTACTTTTTCAACAGCAAAAAAACTACTGAAAGCAGAGGTATTAACAGAGGTGAGTGAAAAGATCAAAGTGAAATTACAGAAAGACAAATTTCAGTTTCACAAGACTGCCAAACTGGCAGGTGCAAACTTTCAATGCACTCAACGGGAGTCAGCCCTCAGAGAATGCATAGAGATACT
Source organism: Mustelus asterias (assembly GCF_964213995.1). NCBI lineage: Eukaryota > Metazoa > Chordata > Chondrichthyes > Carcharhiniformes > Triakidae > Mustelus > Mustelus asterias. The sequence continues at coordinate 43,564,006 of NC_135810.1, forward strand.
GTCACCTTGATCATACATAGTGGAGTGCACAACCATATATACTCGCCCAGTTGTAGGCATATCCAAACAACGAGCAAAGCAGTTCCTTCGCAGCAATGGATGGTCAGGAAGGAGGGATCTCACCAGCTGAGTAGCGCACTTGCATCAATCACAGAAGTCCACGAGTCCCACAGTGGAACAAGTCACCAAGTCAACAAGGGCCATAGAAATGGCACTATCTGGACAAAGAACATCACCCAGACAAACAGTCAATGTCAACATGCATGCATTCCATTAAGAAACCTACATAGTTTAAAGATTGTGCAATGCATATTCAGAGACTGACTAGTAGAACAAACAGTTGTTAATGCATGAGAACAGTGGGTGTAGTGTGGGTAACTTGGGTAGCTCTCAGTCATACATGCAAATGTGTCTTTTGCTTGTTATAAAAAAGATAGACATCCCCCTTTTTCCTATGAAAAGGGGATATTTGGATTTTGGAAATGCAAACCTGTATTACCTAACTAACTGTACTATCATAGTTATGTGACTCTGCCATGTGGCAAGCACTGTAGGCGGTCACTTCTAGCCAGTTCTGTAAAGATTACCACTGATTACTGAAGTACAGCTGACTTGTACATGAAACCGGGGGGGGGGGGTGCAGAGGGCATGGACGGCCGCTGTGGAGGGCATGAGGTGGCATGTTTGTGACGTCGAGTGTGTAGGGCTTAGCAGGTGTGATGGATGAGGGCTGGAGGACCTTTCTGGTTTTACTTTAACTGGGACAAAGTCCCACAGCCCTCTAAAAAAGCCAGCCTCTGCCCTCAACAACCCACGTGGCTGCCTCCAAACATTTTTCCAGGTCAACACACACAGAGGCAGGTGGGCCAAGCTCATAATTTTCCCAACTCCTGCTACCTGCCTCGAGAGTGAAAATCAAGCCCGTAGAGTCACATTAAAAGCTTGCTGTTATACAGGCTGTTATACAGAAATAAATATAGCAATGAGTTTCTTCAAAAAAATACTGGAATGCTCTCAGTTAAGAAAAGAGCAAATCTGCAACTGTTAATTAGTTCGAGACCAGCCCAAAAGGATAAAAATCACAGCATTCACTTATTCACCCAAGAAAATCCAAAAGGAAAGCTGATCCCTTGTTCAAATTTCTGTGCTTAGTGGTTTGTATTCTATCAATCATTAGTCTTGTGCGTTAGTCAAGCTCAAGACACAGATCAGCAGTTGATGGGTTTTTACATTTATCAAATTGACTTATGGATCACAGATCAAATGTGGTTTTGGTAAAACGACATTTATTTATCTAACATCAGCTTCTCATGACATCTCAAGGACAATACTCCAGCTTTTTAAACACACAAAAGGTGGAAATAAATCAAATGTAACATTTAAGCTTGCTGCAACAAGGAGCAGGAAGGACAAGGGCTCCTCCCCCAAAAATCAGTCCTTTGTAAAGCAGACTGTGGAAAAAGGCCCCATTGAGCTGCACCACTTGTAATCCCTTTTCACTTTTTCCTGATGAATAAAAGAAAACACGTTTCTATTTTCTTTGTATGTCCCACAAAATGCACTTCTGTTTGGCCTGAGATGATGTAAAAATAATTTTATAGGGACCGGGACTAGGTGTGGAGTAACTGGATTACATGCTACTGATGAATTGCTGAATAGAACACTTTGCTGAAGAATGCTAAAGGAATCTCCACTCTGTTGGCGGCAAAGGAACCAGGTTTCTATTCTCTATCTTCAAGACTGTGGAAGGCACAAATGAGGGCCCTTTCTAGTTTAATGCTTTCTGCTAATTAGCCATGCACTTAATAAAACATCGACGAGCAGTGGATCTAATGTTTTTTCACAACAAAATTAATTATGATACATTCAAGTGTCAGCAGTACTTTTAATGTGCCTCCTTGAGTTATGACACTTATTAACTGTCATAAAATGCATTGGCATTGATCCAATATTTTTGCCTTTTTTATACAGTCCCTAAACATTGAGCAAGATGGGAACATTGTCAGAATACTGTTGCATCTCAAGAGGGGTACTTTAATCGACATCTTCATTAGATAGGAAAAACTTTTGCCAGTCAAATAAAAATTAACACGAAAACTAAAAGAATTAAAGATTTTCCAGCTCTCATTTGTTTCGTTATTTTATAAGACACCACAGAGCCTTTAACACAGTGGGTCGCTTGACGGGGGTAACTTGATTTGTCTAACTAACAGGAAAGGTCAGTGCCATGTCAAGTTTTATGCAGTCGTCTTTCTCCATCTGGGAGATTTCCCTTTACTGTTAAACAAAAGCATGGTGGGTGCCTATGAATATTCCTCATGCTGGCAGGTTTTTTTAAATCAGCTCACAAAGACTAACGTTCTACTGGTAAGCATGAGAATATAGTATTCACCTCCCCCACCCCCTTCATCAATAAGGCCACTTATCTGAAATGGAAGCAACAAGCTCCGCAGTAATTGTCTCACATTATGCCCAGGTCCTTCAAGGACGACAAGGAATTCTTTAAACTCGAGTGTCTCGATTTAATGAGCACAGATTCTAGGGGCTATGATTGTCTTCCAAAATACAAGCTTCAAACGTTGCCCATGGCAAAGAGAAAGTGTGTTGAGAAGGACACTTCCCATGCCTGTTACAACACCCTATAGCTCTCAGGAAGGATCAAATGCTAGCAGCAGTTACACACTGACAGTATTTTCACTGGGGCAAAGGAGTTTGGACTTTTGAAATTAAAAGGTAATGGTACTTATCAGCTCAAAACTATTGTCTTGTTTCTTTACAAACAGCACTGCCTCCCTAAAGGAGAGACAGGAGCCAAAGTAACCAATCATCTTTTAGAAACATAGTACCCTGTATAAAGTAATTGTCACAAAAAAAGGGACAGGCAGCACCTTGCCATTTCCAATGCGTTATTTAATCTTTTACATTATAGCTTCAAAATGCAGGAGTGAAATTAATCCTGATTCCTGATAAATGACCTCAGGTTTCATCTCCAATGCCTTGCCCAACACAGATGGCACTATTTCTCTGCCGAAAAGATGCCAGAATTTCTAGGCTCTTATTCTTTAGATGAGACGGTCCAACTTGTCTTGGCTGATGGCTAAACAGGAAAGAGATGCTGTTGTAGATTTAAGATAAGCTCCTTCCAATGTTACAGTTCATTCTTAGGCTAAAATGACAAGATACAATCATTGTTCCTTTTACACAATGCGTCTGATTTTTAGTTCCACTTTAGATTCTTAGCTGTCGGTTTGGCTGCTAAATGAAATGCTTCACAGAAACAGCCGCTTTTGAGAAGGGCTGGCAGTGATCATTTGTCCTGCTTCAACCACACCTCCTGCTGGCTGACTACAGACAGCATTAGGATGGGAAATACAGAATTCCATGGCCTAAGCTGTTCGACGTTATCAGTGGCGGAGAGGGATTCATGAGGGAGGGAGCCAGCAACCATCAAGGTGCAAGCTAAGCACTGTGGTTAAATGCACAAGTTGGCAAATTCTCTAAGCGTGTGATTCTAATTATCGTACAAGTAATTTACTCAACAGCATATGTGCCGATTGAAAGGAGTACTGCATTCTCCATCACTGTCATCTTTGACATTGCAACAGGAATCCATTTGAATGTGACAGTATTGATGTGACGGTGGCCATTGTAACAACCATGCAAACTACGTTAGCACAAACTGATAGTCAAATTCAGTGCTTGATTCCAAGCCTCCTAGGGAATATTTTTCTCATTAGCAGGAGCCCTGATAAGCTTAAGTGAACCACAGCCGAGTTGTTTCTTAGCAGGGGGGGTTTACACAGACTGTGTGCACTGAGGGCATGTATAAAGATGGAAACCAGTTCTGTCTATTTCAATGCCATGTTCTGAAACTCCAAATTGTAACTGTTAATGGACTAGAGTGCACAATCTGAAAATGTACCTAGTTGCTTCATCAGAATTGTGTTACAGACATTACAGAATAAAAACTAAGATCTCAGATCCAAAAAAATCTATTCTGCCCATTTCCTCTCTTTTACCCAAGTCAGCTATAGTCCATCATTTCATACTGAGTTAAAAATTGACCCAGTTCCCTCTTGAATGATTCTCCTGATTGAACATATATTGATGACCAATAGTAAAGATATAAGGTTATGAGGGTCATGTTTTACAACATAACAATTGAAATCATCTCTCTCTCTGAAGTAAAGACCCTGAAATCACACTGTGGGATACTAATAAATGCTTAATCTTGTTCTGTTTGTTTACAGTGAAGGCAATAACATGTTTAAAAGAAGTGGGTTAATGCATAAATAACAGACAAGTTTATTTTGATGAGTACGTTCAACGTCAATGGGGTGAATTTTCCCGTTTCGCCCGCCACAAGAATTGTAGCGGGCAAGGGGCAAACCATGGAAATGTCCATTGACCTCGGGTGGGATTTTCCGGTTTCAGGGCAAGCGCAGCTGGAAAATCCCACCCTATGCGTTTGTTTCATGTGGTGCAAAATCAAGACCCAAATATTTATCTTGTGAACAGTTTTGCTATTTTGGAAACAAATGCACAGATTATCATTTCTAAAAAATACATATACCCAAATTAATTACAGAAGAAAGCAAATCAGAAAATCAAGCTTTCCTTACCCACAATTTCCCGATTATAAAATGAATGGTTGGAAAGCAATGGATCGCAAATCCTTGAATTTGATCATCTAGAACCAGTATTTCTGAAAACCAGTACATTTAATGCTCTAGTATCATCTGAATCAGTAACTTTGTAATCCGATAATGATTTTGGGCTTCTACATAGAAATTAAAGGCCAGTTGGTCATCAAAGGGTTAATCAGAAAATAATTCTGAAGCATTAAAATCAACCAGTTTCAATCCAGTGGTTTTCACTTTTGAAAACCATTCAGTCACAAACACAAGCAATGATATTAATGACCCAATGATTACCCTGTGGGCTCCAATCAGGCAAAATGTAGCATTTTAAGCGGGAGGTCATCCCTTGGTTAGTCGATGTCTACATTCACTGAGTTAATGCCGACTGACAGTTTGGAATACAACATAACTAATGAGAAAACACATCGCTCTCCCGCACAATAGCTGGTTTTAAAACCATGATGTACATGAAGCTATTTGCTTTGACTACAAACAGTCCTCCAGTAAAGTTAATAAAGTGCCACAGTCAGGTTGTGCCCCACTGATGAACCTTACTGCTTTACAAGGAGAATCTTTTCTCGGTGGGAATCTAGAGTAATTTTCCACTTGTCTGCTTCAATAAAACATGTGTTTGTCGTGCGTTTTTAGATCAAAGACAACAATATAATGTTTGTACAACACAAACTGCCATTGATATTATGTAGCTGTCTTTACATTGTATTTAAAAGGATGATGTTTGCATATATCAGAATGTTGCATTGTCATCTTCAGTGGATGACTAACTAAATCAACCACATCCCACTACATCTCTGGGATATTTCTTCAACTACTGAGAGCGCAGATCTTTTTTTCAATGTCATCTCTAGGGGTCCTGTCACTCTGATCATTACAGCATTGAGGAAAACATATCTGATCAAGGTGTATGGCTAGCAATTAAGGTTGTAAGATCCAACTAATTAAGCATGGAGCATTTCCACACTGTGACACTAGGGGTGGTTGAGTTTGACATCTCTTTCAATATCTAAAGCTGCAAACTCTGCACTGTTCCATTAAATATATGGCCAATGCTTCAACATTAACAAAGTCCAACTGGAAAAATCCATTCAACTTGGATGTCAAACTGAACAAAACTAATGATTCCACAAAGATAAGAAATGAGGATGTAAAGAAAGCAGAACGTTGCCTCAATTCTCTTCAACCATTTTCTGCAAGAAATTTATTTAAAGTCTCCAAATTATGTTTCTTATTAGCTCACCATTGTATCATTAATAAAACAAACAACATCAATCAACCACAGGTAAGGGGTAATTTTAACCGAAGTCATCTGGTGGCAAATTGATATGATCCAGTTGGCCAACTGTTCTACACGTCGTCCAATTTTACTAAGGGTGAAAATGTAAAACCAGGGGTGAATATTACAGACCCTCCCACCACTAAGACTTTACAGTCCTGCTGAGGTCAATGGAGCTTTGAATGGCTCGTACATTTTCCACCTTTGTCCTTGCTATGACAGGGCTATAAAATATGGCCTCAGGTGTCATGTAAACTGGTTGATTGATGTTATTCATTTTATTAATGATACAATGGTGAGCTAATAAGAAACATAATTTGGAGACTTCAAATAAATTTCTTCTTGCAGAAAATGATTGAAGAGAATTGAGGCAACGTTCTGCTTTCTTTACATCCTCATTTCTTATCTTCGTGGAATCATTAGTTTTGTTCAGTTTGACATCCAAGTTGAATGGATTTTTCCAGTTGGATGTCGTTGATTTTGAAGCATTGGCCATATATTTAATGGAACAGTGCAGAGTTTGCAGCTTTAGATATTGAAAGAGATGTCAAACTCAGCCATCCCTAGTGTCACAATGTGTGGAAATGCTCCATGCTTAATTAGTTGGATCTTACAACCTTAATTGCCAGCCATACACCTTGATCAGTTTTCCAGAGTAGTTTAAGTTATGACCAATTTCACCATTCCCTATAAGGCAGGTGTATATTCCACTTTCATTGGGACCCTACATATTTTCTCTAACAGTATTTGTGAATTGTCTAAAACAAAATGGGACTTGATTTAACTCCTGGGGGTGAGAGAAGTGTGAGCGGTGAGGGATCAGAAGCAGGAAGGTTCTGTCAATTTTAGCAGCAGGATCTGATTAAGGTGTACCGTACTCATCTGCTGACCAGAAGAGCCAGGGAGTTAGCAGGAATCAGTTACCAACCTATTAATGTCAAACATCAGAAGGCTACCACCAAGGACAGGGGAAAATTGTCCCTGGCACAAGGCAAGTTCTTACAGAGGGCAATCCTGGCTGAGAGAGGCGGGGAAGCCCAAAATATGGAGGCTGATAGCTTCCTTATAGTCCCAGGTGGAACACCTATCTCAAAAACAATAAAAAACAGTAAAAACCCAACTTTGCTGTGCCTCTTCCAACCCTGGCTACCTGCATATGTATTTAATGCAGTGTCTGACAACGTTCACTGTATGTCCTTGCCAGTTACAACTTACAATGATTGGCCTGATCATGGCAGGAAAGGGGTTGATATGCCCCCATTTCATTGTAGTTGCCTGGTTTCTGACACTTGGGTGCAAAGTGAGTTAAAATTGACCACCATTCAGCATGATTCTGGACAAAAACATATCACCACTTACAAATTCCAAATGATCAATTTCCACTACACAATAACGCCAGTAAATTCTATAGATCTCCAAAGGTGTCAGACACAAGGGTCTGCAGGTTTTTATTTGCTTTAGTCATTTTTATTTGTTGCTTTGTAGTAGTGGCCTCAGAGTCAGAAGCTGTGGTTTAAATTCCATTCCAGAGACTTGAGAACATAATCCAGGCTGGCAATCCAGTGCAGTACTGAGGGAGTGCTGCAATGTCAAAGGTGCCATCTTTTGAAGTCATTGAGCTGACACTCTGCCCTGCCAGATGAGAGTAAAATAGTCTATGTTCTATTTGAGGAAGAACAGGGAGTTCTTCCCTGAACAATCCCTCAACAAACATCACTGAAAAACAGATTGATTATTACTGTGTGCAAAATGGCTACATTGTGAGTGACTACATTTCACTGGCTGTAAAGCACTTTAGAATGCCTGAGGTTGTGAAGAGCATAACTGTAAGTCTTACTTTCTATATTTTTATGTACTTGTTTTTCATCTATGCTGGCAGTCCTTAACCTAACGGATGTCACTGAATTTAAAATGTAGCCAGTTGCATAAAAATGTACTTGTGAGGAACAATTTTACGCTCCAAGTAATACCCACATTCTTTTCATTATTAGTTTTTCATGAACTTCACATTAGTACAGCAGTTTCTACTTAAAGCTTTCTATCCATGCCTAAAAATATTTCATGTCATTAGTTCTCATAAGAAATAAGTATAATTCCTCACATCATATAAAGACTATTCCTTATCACTGTGCTGCCTAGAATGAGAGCATTTAAATGTTTTGTGCAAGATGGAAGCTTAAAGCCTTATCATGAGCTGTATGTCAAGTGTCTCTTGCTTCAAGCCAAGGCCAGGATATCTTTAAAATAATCATTGAAATTGGCTGATTTGGCCTGTGTCCGCCAGGATCCATCAACAAATGAAAGGTCTTCACCAGTCTCCCAATTTTAGGATTGGGTTTAGCTCTAGGATTTGGTTTTGTGCAGCCACTGGGTTCCATTAATTAAGTCAGGCACCATCAGACAACACTTTACAGACAACACTTCAAAATGTTACATGTTCTGAATACTGTCATAGCTAGTAATCATCATCCAACTGTAAGTTGAACTAATGAGGTCTACTTGCTGACCTAAGTATTTGCATGCTCCGTCATTTTTAGTCCCAGAGTCAGAAATGTGTCCTGCTAGAGCAATGAAAAGGACTGTAAATTAATGAAGGTGCTGTAACTGGAGACTGAGCAAGGCTGGGAGAAACTCTAAAGGCCAATTTCACAGCCTTGGTAATTTGTGAACCAAGGACAAGCCAGGACTCAGCTTGTTAAATCCAGATTGTTATAAGGTTGTTTCATATATAAATTTAGGACTGATTAGAAAAACAGACAGCTCGCCAGCATGGGAATTTATACAAAGCATGACATACAGCTACAGGAGGAGTGTGAGAAGCATTGCTTATAGGCTATTAATAGACATGCTGTACAAGCAAAATGCTGTGAAGTATATTCATATTCAACTCTTCATTGCTCTATCCTAATTACAACTGTATAGTTGCACACTTCATGTTCTACCAACGTAGATGTTCATTAAAAGAAGTGGAAGAGAAATTGAACTGTAAGTTTGAAAATGTTGATAAGTACATTTTAAAGATCATACCAATATTTTTCTTCAGCTGGTCTTAAATTTCAACAGTAAACACATCCTAAATCATCAAAAGAGTGCTGAACACCTTGATTATATTCTCATACTCTTATTTTTTTCAAATAGTCGAATGCAATTCTTTCTAGTACAGCTGAAAATATTTTGTTCAGATTAAGGGTTGCAGGGATAACTATAGTTGGAATCGGGACAATATATTGCTAGGGTCAAAGAAAATAAGAGTCTGAGTTTACATAACACCTTTCGTGCCATCAGGACATCCCAAAGTGCTTTCTCACCAAATAAATACTTTTGAAGTGTAGTCACTGTTGTAGCATATGAAAAGACAGCAGCAAATTTGCACACAGCAAGATCCCACAAACCAGCAATCAGATAAATGACCAGATCATCCATTTTAGTTTGTTGAAGGATAGATGTTGACCAGGACAATGGGGAGAGGACCCTCCTGCTCTTTTATAAATACTGCCATGGGATCTTCCACCCAAGAGGGCCAATAGGGCTCAGTTCAATTACTTATCCAAAAGATGGTACTTCTGATAGTGCAATACACCCTCACTCTAGAATTCCTTCTCAATATCCCTCCAACTCCCTCTCTTCCTTTCAGGCCCTCTTATCAATTTTACCCCGCTGACCAAGTTTTTGCTCACCTCTCCCAACATCTCTTTTTGGCTCAGGTCCATTTCTGTCTCATTATAGTTTTGTAAAACTCCTTGGCATGTTTTACAATGTTAAATATGCTATACAAGTGTAGGTTATTGTATTCAATAAATAAGAATCATTGAGTTTCTACGCAGAGTTTCCCTCAGCGAGTTAAAACGGGTCAGACAGAGCCAATGGTAAGGTAGATAATGCGTGGTTCATGGAAGGAAATGTTTAGTTTAACTTAGCTTCTCTACATTTAAATATTCTTAGCATTTGTGATCCAAATGTCATTCCAAAGTTGATCCTCCAGCAGGGCCTCACCAAGGATTTGAACAACACTTCTTTGTCAATAGTTTCCGATGTAAGAAATGTGTTGCTCTGGCAATGCTTTACTAATTGCAGCATTGTTTTAGCTTATGGTTAAACTTACTTATCATCCGATTCTATCTTGAAATTGTAAATATTAGTAATGTCAGGATGAATTTTTAAAATTGAAGTAGTTAATACTTAAAGTTGACATTAGGACTTATTTATTGCTATATATATTCCATATTTTATTATAGTCAGTTGGTTTTGGTTAAAGATTTCTGATGTTTGAATATTACTTCTCTTTGTGCTCAGTCCCTGTTCACATTGTTTTAAATAGCCAAGACCTAAGGCAATAAATAGACTTCTACTTTAGAATTAGTGGCTGAGTTGTAAACAGAAGAAAATTCTGTTCACATTTTAACAAGGATTGAAATTCAGCATGAGGCATTTTCCAGGCGAGACATCCGTTTACACCTTTAGTGATTAACGTGTGGAATAAGCTGCCATCCATCTTGGCTCTCTGTGCCTGTTTTATTCCCTTAGCACATTTGGGTACAAGAAAATGACCTTTTTAAAAATTTTCTAAGTTTATATAAACAAAGTGAGCTGTTAACTCAATGTGGATTGCAAAAGGAAAATAACAGCTTATTTGTAGAATCAGCTGGATGTACACAATGATTTACAGCAATACTGGGAACTGACAGAGGCAGAAAGGTTCAAATGAATGGGGTTGAAAACAAAACAGCAAAAAACTATGGCTGGAATTCTCGAACCTCACCCGCAGCTGGAATTATCCAGTACCGCTGCTGTGAGCAGAGGTTTGGCTGAGCACCAAAATCTCTGTTTTCACTGGTAGTAGGGCATACAAGACCAGAGAATTCCGGCTTAACACTGAAGCAGGTGTGCTTTTCCTAGTGTCCTGGTCAATATTTATCTTCTACCCAACACCCCCAGAAGTCATATTTGCTGGTCATTTGCTTCATTGGTACTTGTCCATACTGAACACAAATTGGCTACCATGTTTCCTACAGTGACTGCACTTCAAATGAACTTCACTGGCTGTGAAGTGTTTGGGGATGGCCGAAGATAATGAAAGATGCAAGTTCTTTCAAGCCTTTCTTTTTGACTTTTTAAAGTGTTTGTAAATAATTCAAAGCTAGCATGGCAAGATACAAAATTGAGAGTACTTACAAATAATATAATAGTCCTCATATTTTCTGAATTCCAGTCCCCAGAGGTTAGGGCTAAATTCCTGAAACTTGATGGTAAACTTGACATCTTGATCTGGCTTGTTGCAATTGAGTAACGGTGTGGGGCTGGGCACAGCATTACAGCTGTCAGCTTGGTCTTTTGACACCAGGTACAGTTTAAAGTACTCATATTGTCCAGTAATCCTGGAATCCACCTTGGGACAAATAATGTCCAGTTTGTCTCCTATCTGTGGGTACATCACCAGGCCTTTGCTTGGTAGAAACCTAAAAATGGAAACACAAGAGAAGAACATGTAAATAAGTGTGTGTTTGCCAAAGAACATATACAAATATTCTGTTTTGCAAAGGATTTTTTTCCCCAGGTTTTTGCAGGAAGCTGGAACTTGATAAGTAACTGGCTGCAATAACAATGTACATGGAGGGGATATTAAATGAAAGCAAGGAAAAATATTTTCCATTGAACTCTTTTTGTTGGATAGGGTCCCTTTTAAACCAACAAACCCCCTCCACCCTAATTTCCCCACTCCAAATAGTTAACTTCTATTTATGCATTTTAAGTTCACTTGTCACGTTAATAACAGTGTTATAAACATGAGCAATTCAAAAGATAAAATTTGAGAAATATGTTTTTCTTTCCTTCAGCATTATAATTTTACAGACTGCCATTGTGCAAAAGCAAGGCGGTGAAAGCAGATCCTTGAACAAAAGGCGAGAGTTAAGCTACATTTTGGCGAGGTCTCCTAGGTTAGAACTGAACTTGGGAACACCTTTCAAAACAGTTCCATTCCATAAAAAGGTTCCACCCAAAAGGATTTTATAAATTGGAATAAAGGACCTGTTGTTGTGCAATTTGTTTTATTCATGAAAGTACATCCTGGTATATAGGCCAGACTTGTCTTGGGAGCATTTGTTCATAAATTGCACTTTCGGCACTCATATATGTTCGCCATTACCAAGCCTTACTTTTAGATATGTTTGCTTGAGTTAATAATTGGAAGCAGCTCCTTAAACCTTTTGCTATTGATACAATTTCCTCAAGGTCTAGAGCAAAGTGCCTTTGCCGTATGGAATTATACAATGTTATAAAGAATTTAACCACAGCTGTACACAAGTAAAACTACAGAGCTTGTCAAAGGTTACAACACAAAGGAACATTTTAACCATTACTCAGCACACTTAGTCACTTCTTAATCTATTTCTCCTGTAAGTTTAATTGCATATTAAGCATTTTGAATGTCTCCTAAAGGGATTCATCTCCTCCAATTTAATCATATTCTGTTTTACAGAATGGAGACTAGCAGGAGTGAACAGCATTGAGATCCACCTCACAATGCGAGGCGAGTTGAGTATTTGTTAGTTTCCATACCCTTTACCTTGCACAACAATTGACCGCACTGTGTAGGAATGTAAAGGTTTCAGATCATCCAATTAAATTATCCCTCTGTTCATGTTCCAGGCCACTAGATGATGTTACAGAATTGCCCATTATCTGAACTCTGAATTGTCCCTACCTCTAACTTCTTCCAGGCCTACAATCCTCAGAGATTTCTGCATTCCTCCATGCCTCTTGCACATCTCCAATTTTCATCGCCCCAGCATTGTTATGTCTTAAGCTGTTCAGGCCACAAATCCTGGGATTTTCTCACTAAATTTTTCTGTATCTCTACATTTCACTCCTTTTCTAAGGTGCTCCTTAAGACCTACTCCTTAGACCAACCTTTGCTAATATGTCTTCTGTGACTCAGGGCCAAATTTTGTCTGATGACATTCCTGTCAAGCACCTTGGGGCATTTTACATTAAAGATGCTAAATGAATGTATGGTATTGTTGTTGGGATAGTGCTCACATTGATTGGCTGAAGTTACAGTTGGAACATTGCACTGTTTGATTACTACTCAAATTACATCTTAGGCAAAATGCTGAATCAGTTTTGTCCAATTGTATATCCTTTTACCCTGAGTTTTCAGTACAATTATTGACAAATCAAAACATCATTGGCAACAAATGTAGCCGATCTTGATGGTGGATATTTTGAGATGCAGAAGCCATAGAAACCTGCTCTCTGTCCACGTAAAACCTATTTGTTCATCACTGACAATATTGGGTCCAATTTTAACATTGGGTTTTGAATGGGTTCAAATTGGGTCCAACTGTTTCTGGATTTAATTATTGTAAATCCTGAAAATCATGTGTTCCATGCTGGTCTGCATTAATCACACAAAACAAAATGCAATGAACTTTACTTCATTGACATACTTCATTTTGATGCATTTTGGTGGGAATAATGTAGGGAGGAGCTACACGATAAATGGAAGAACCATAAAGGGTGTAGAGACGCAGAGGGACCTGGGTGTGCAAGTCCACAGATCTTTGAAGGTGACGTCACAGGTGGAGAAGGTGGTGAAGAAGGCATATGGCATGCTTGCCTTTATAGGACGGGGCATAGAGTATAAAAGTTGGGGTCTGATGTTGCAGATGTATAGAACGTTGGTTCGGCCGCATTTGGAATACTGCGTCCAGTTCTGGTCGCCACACTACCAGAAGGACGTGGAGGCTTTGGAGAGAGTACAGAGGAGGTTTACCAGGATGTTGCCTGGTATGGAGGGGCTTGGTTATGAGGAGAGATTGGGGAAACTGGGGTTGTTCTCCTTGGAAAGACGGAGGATGAGGGGAGACTTAATAGAGGTGTATAAAATTATGAAAGGCATAGATAGGGTGAACGGTGGGAAGCTTTTCCCCGGGTCGGTGGTGACGTTCACGAGGGGTCATAGGTTCAAGGTGAAGGGGGGGAGGTTTAACACAGATATCAGAAGGACATATTTCACACAGAGGGTCGTGGGGGCCTGGAATGTGTTGCCGGGCAAGGTGGTGGAGGCGGACACACTGGGAACGTTTAAGACTTATCTAGACAGCTATATGAACGGAGTGGGAATGGAGGGATACAAAAGAGTGATCTAGTTTGGACCAGGGAGCGGCGCGGGCTAATTGTTCCTGGTTTCTCGTTTCAAGGCTTCATTCTACGATCATCTTGCTGGTGCCAGTACAGAGTGATACTGCGGATAGTTGGGAACCTGTCTCGGGGGCAGGGGATTCATATGGTGTTCGTGGAAGTGGAAATGACTAGGGTTGGGAAGCATTTTCCGATCGGGGCCATTGTGATCTCCTGGACTCGTTTCGATCGCCTCAGGGGGTCGGAGAGGAATTTCCCAGATTTTTTTTTCCCCATATTGGCCCTGGGGTTTTTCACTCTGGGTTTTCGCCTCTCCCTGGAGATCACATGGTCTGGAATGGGGGGGTGGGGGTAAGTTAATAGGTTGTAATGAACAAAGCATCGTAGCTGTGAGGGACAGCTCGGTGGATAGGATATTGGTATGTAGATAGGCTGGAAAATTGGGTGGGGATCCTGGATTCAGGATTCAATCCTGGACTGGGGAGCGGCGCGGGCTTGGAGGGCCGAAGGGCCTGTTCCTGTGCTGTATTGTTCTTTGTTCTTTGTTCTTTGTTCAGTTTAAACTACCTTGTTCTATTTTTGTTTTAGACTGCTGGTTAATGCTGCAATATCCCTGCACAGCATTGGAATCTTACAAATCACATGTCTTTGTTTATGAAATTATCCAACAATGCAGCTATATTTTAGTGATTATTTTTCACTTTGGAACTAAAATTGGAATCATCTAAAGGATATCATGATTAAACACATTAACGGCAGCATAAGAAATCAAAATCAGGATCAGTTCCATTAACGGCAGCGTAAGAAATCAAAATCAGGATCAGTTTTGCAAGGTAAAATCCTGCTTAGAATCAACATATTCAAGACTAATTTGATTTGAGAAAGAGGAATCTATGAATTGATAAAAGGCTTAAATTTCCCAGTGCACTGAGAACGGTGCTGAATCACAGTAATTTCATATCACAGGGGAAGCACTTAATGCCAAGCAATGGGAGGGTTCCTTATATCTTTATGTTATGCTCTACAATTTTTAATTAGTATTATAGCCTGATACAATCTTATACTGGGACTTTTTTTAATGGAGGATCTAATCTCCTCTCCTCCAAGTCAGCTTCCAAAATGATATCATCATGTGGTAATGTGTGATATATCAAAATCTGAGTGCTGAGCACACAATCTATATTAAATTGTCTACCATACCTTAATCAGAGGTACGGAAACAAGTGGCAGGGGAAGTAGTGTCACATTCATCCATTCAAAAATGTTAGCTCACGGAAAATTGTACATCAGTGGCCGACTAGATTATATTACTCTTATCCACCGTTTTAATTAGTTTACAGTTGCATCATTTTGTATAATTAAATCAAACTGCCTGCTTGCCTTTCTGATGCACAATTATGTGCTGATTAACTCTCTAACAATCCAATTGTTTCAATAATGTTTACTGAAGATTGTTCATTCTAATAATCGCTTACAAAATAAAAATCATTGCTGATAGCATCACAAGAGGTTAGCAACCACTGATAAACATCACTGTGTGGTAGAAGACCCATTACCGAATCAACATTTTAATGCCAGAACTAGCCCATTAAATGGGTTACTGCTGGTAACAAAATAGTGACAATCAAAAATATCTGTGTTTGCAATCCTTATTCACATTCACTGCCATGAAATATCACTCAAAGAAACTGCCATGCTAAAAAGGATTCTTGAAACTGTAAGCACAAAATGTAGCAATCAGGATGTCTGGTTCGTAATTATCCAATCTGTCACTGGAAGCTGTAATCTAATCAGGGTGAGAGGTGTTGGGATAGCTGTCCAGACAATATTTACAGATTACTTTTAGTTTAATAGGTTACCTCATTTTGTTGATTCGATCACAGCTAGAAAGACATTCATTGATAATCACCAAGCTCTGGACTCCTATTTCATCTTCGAATTCCAGGAAGCCTGATTCAGTAGGTTAGTTCAGATTGTCATTTTATCTATGAAATCCGGGATTCAAATCCATGAGAATGGCTGCATATGGTGTGGAATTTGGACACATTCAATCCATGGCGCATAAACTCCAAAACCATGGCATGTTGAAAGCAGTCCAGAGGAGGTTTACCAGACTAATACCTGGAATGGGTGGGTTGTCTTATGAGGAAAGGTTGGAGAGGCTAGGCTTCTATCCATTGGAGTTTAGAGGTGTAAGAGGTGATTTGATTGAAACATACAAGATTCTGAAGGGTACAAACAAAATACTGCAGATGCTGGAATCTGAAACAAAAACAGAAAATGCTGGAAAATCTCAGCAGGTCTGACAGCATCTGTGGGGAGAGCATAGAGCTAATGCTGAGTCTAGATGACCCTTCGTCAGAGCTCAACGGCAGAGGGTCTGACGAAAGGTCATCTAGACTCGAAACATTGGCTCTATTCTCTCCCCACAGATGCTACCAGACCTGCTGAGATTTTCCGTTTTTGTTTAAGATTCTGAAGGGTCTTGACAGGGTGGATTGGGAAAGGATGTTTCCTTTTGTGTGAGAATCTGGAACTAGAGGTCACTGAAATAAGTGGTCACTCATTTAAGACAATGATAAACAGACTTTTTTTCTCTCAGAGGGTAGTGAGTTTTTTGGAACTCTCTTCCTCAAAAGGCGGTGGGAGCAGAGTCTTCGAATATTTTTAAGGCTGAGCTGGATAGATTCTTAGTAAGCAAGGGGGTGAAAGGTTATGAGAGTAGGTGAGAATGTGGAGTTGAGGTAACAACCAGCCATGATCTTATTGAATGGCGGAGCAGGCACGAGGGCCGAGTGGCCTTCACCTGCTCCTAATTCATATGTTCACATGGCGCATGTTGGCATTAAGCCTCCACACAGACAGGCTTGGGTCACTGTCTGTGTGGAGTTTGCACATTCTCCTCGTCTGCGTGGGTTTCCTCCGGATGCTCCGGTTTCCTCCCACAGTCCAAAGATGTGCGGGTTAGATTGATTGACCATGCTAAAATTGCCCTTAGGGTCCTGAGATACGTAGGTTAGAGGGATTAGTGGGTAAATGTAGGAATATGGGGGTAGGGCCTGGGTGGGATTGTGGTCGGTGCAGACTCGATGGGCCGAATGACCTCTTTCTGTACTGTAGGGTTTCCATGATTCTATCACTGCTAAAGCCCAGTGCGAAGAATTATATTTACATTCCTGCCGGGAATACTTGAAGCTAATACTGGATGCCAGAAACATTTCTTATACTAATATTCCTCATCTTGACCAGTATGAGAAAATTGCCAGAATGCAAATGCTGATTACAATAAAGATTGGTGAAGAGTTAGAAAGCTTATACATAGGTTAATAACACTGGTACAGTGGGCATTGGCACCAACTGAACAATGTCACCCAACTTGTGCCAAAAATGGTTATTTGTGCCAACATGAACTGGAATGCCCAGTTCCTGTAGCACACATCTGATAGCAGAGCCTAGGGTCAGATTCCACTGGTTGGCAAGACAGCAACAAAAGGGAATAGGATAATGGCAATAAGAATGAAAGGAGAGGTTGGAACAAAAACCTTTAGATGGAAGGTGGTAAGAATGTTGGTTTCTCTGTTCCCAACCTTTTGTTGAAAGAGAGTCCGTGGGGTAGGCTTTGACTCTGTACAATAGTGACGTCAAAAGAAAAGAAAAATCAAGAGATGTAAACTGAGCCGTTGTTTAACTATTATTACCCAGTTTACTATGGCAAAGTCAAAATGCAGCCCTGTTTGTTCTTTTAAAAGAGAATGGGAACTGAGTGAGAGGGTGTTTTAGGTGGAGACCACACCAGTTCAGACTTGACAGGGACCCGATTCTGTCCTGGGGCATTCTATGTAATCACTGAGGGGAATCTTATCAAAGTGTCAGGCTCAGACAGATAACCTGCATGAAGTTCTCCACAGACTAGTTCTCTCCAGATTTTGAATAGTCAAAAAAAAAAGAGTGGGCATGGTTTACACCATCGCTCTGGCAGGGCGGGGCCTCAGAACAGGCAAGGCTAACCCCCACCTCACTCTACCACAGAGACCGTATCAGGGGCTCTCTCTCCGCCCCCCCCCCCCCACCACACACACAAACATTGCCAGCATTCCCATCAATCACCGACCGCCCCCCCCCCAACTATCATTGGCATTCCCTTCCCCCTCAGTGCCCACTCTCCCCCTGCTGTCTCCCCCCCTCCCGACCACACAAAATTAACACCTCATCCATTGGGTTCCCACTCAGGCCCACCCCGGCACAGGTTAGCATTGCCAGGCTGACACTGGCTACTTGACATTGCCAAACTGTGCCGGGGAAGTGACCAGTCATGTTCCTCTTCCCCCAGCCCTCGGGGCTATAATTACCTCTGCGCCCTCAACCGTGTCATTTGGCCAAATCTGTTGTGAACCATGAGGGGAATTCATGTAGCAGGATGGGGGGAGGTGCTGTTAATAAATACATGCAAATCTATTTAGATGAGGTTCCCACTCTGTATGGACATAAACTTTGTGACACCATTGGCAAGGGGCAGGGAAAGAAAAAAATCAGGAAACGCGATCTCTGAAGAGAGTTGCATTTCCCGATTTTCTCCGGATTTTGCACCCACGCCAGCGATCCTGCACACAGAAAGACTCAAAATCCCCCCCCAATGCAAATGGAAATTATTTTTCTGGTCCAGATTATATTTGATGCTAAATGGGATTAGCTTTTATCTGAGTTCAATGGACTCTTCTGAAATTTACTAAACTGAAGTGCAATTGCAAAAGTATTTGGAACTGGGCCAGCAAACAGATCACTTTCTATGTTCCTGATCTCGTTGCCTCAACTCCAGCTGCTACACTTTAATTTGTTGCCAGACTACTGCTTTCTGTCGGTTTGACAAGTAACAATGCTGGTTTAGTGAATTTAAATGTGGCATTGTGATACTGAATTTGCAATAACATAGCGTAACACTGATGCCTGACCAGCAAACTAGCTGGTTTGAAGAAAATAGTCAACATTGTCTCTTTAACTCCCAGAAGATGCATTTGGCCTGTTGGACTATATGGTATTAAATACATTTGTTAGTTTAGTGACATCATTTAGGCAGGAGGCTACAAGGAGACTATTTCTATTCCAATCGGAGATGGAATGGGAAGATCAAACTCCTGTAAAAATCTAGCTCTGTTAACATTTCCGGCTGCAGCAACTGATTACTGAATTTGACTGTCTCTGTAGATGTTTAACATTGGTGATTACGTAACTGTGGGCCTGTCTGTAATCAGCTACCTGTCAGCATATGATTTGCATTTGAACAATTACCATTGGTAATCTGGATCATCATCTTTTATAGTTAGGGAGTTGGGAATGAAATGGGACTCTACATAAGAAGTCAGTCCTATTTTTAGAGCCTGCTAGTGGCAGCCTAACCAGGGATCATGGATCACTCCTCCTTAGGGGCTGCATTCCAACAAAAAAACATCTGTGATCATCTTTTTTCTTCCTAGTTACCCTTCAAATTTTCAGTAATTGTAATTTAGACTACCACTTCATTTTCTGAAATGTTGAATCTTTCAGCATTTAGTAGGTTTGATCACAATGATAGATAAATGAATCAATCTCAACAATTCTTACTGATTATTGGTGGGATGGGGGGAAGGTAGGGGAAACAATCTTTGGTAACTGTAAGGAGTGACATTGAAATAACTTGAGACCAGTGTCCCTTCACCAAAACTAATTTATTTACAAATGGTTTGCAATATTCAGGCAGGTACTTCCCAGTGCAGAGTATTCACCCCAAGTGCCGGCGACCCAGACACTCCACATTATATACTTCTGTAGAGCTCCATGATTGGACAGCCTTAACAAGCCTCAATTAGGGACATATTTTGTTGTCCTTGCGCAGGGGCCATGATAATCTTCTCTGTATCGTTCAAATTTTAGTATATGTGCTGCCAAAGCGAACACCTCATATTCCAGCAGGTCCAAATCATGGACCTTTTCGAAGTCATTACAGGCATCTTATTGTTTCATTGGCTGCTAAAATTGTTGGTGGACAATCCTGCATGTTCTCTTTTGCAGAAAATTAGTGTTGATCCACAATTAAAAGAATGTACTACAGCTTTCAATGCTGAGCACATGAAGCAATGCCAGAACATTTTGCAATATCCTTCCTGAAGCCCTATTGAGTTATTCTGCATTTACATTCATAGGGTCAGGTGCCCTCTCTTCAGTATAGCCAATAAATACTTCAGCACTGATCCTCGAAGATAGAGTTTACATGGTTCTTATTAGAGACAAGAAAGCTGTACAGCAGAAGATTAACTATTTCTGTAAGCTGTTCATTTTTTAACAATCACGCAGGTTTGTGTGCAGCATACTTGCAATGAGAGTCATTAGGCATGAAAGCAAATTATCTTTCATAGAATTAAATTTCCCAAAGGCAAGTGCCCAGTTTTCTGCAGGTTTGCACCAAAACATTAGCCTAATGCTCACATTCAATGCAAAGGTTTTACATCATTTGTTAAACTCCACCGAAGTGCCTCAATGTCATATACCGATTGTAGAAACCGTCCACCTTTATTAAAATAGTCTCCCCACACAAAGCAGCAGTTCATGCTATTTTCCTGCACTTATGCTAGTATTTTTTTTGCAGGTGTAGACACAAACCTAAACAATTTAGATTAGCAGTGTCCACAGTCCCTATATATGGTGCTTCACAATTTTTAAAATTCTTACTTCAACTAGCACTCATTTCTTTCATTGCTTTCTCATGCCATCATAAAATTTACATTCAGAATTGAAAAGCAACCACAAATTTATTCTCTAAAAATGTGTTTGTGTAGTGCTGCTTCTGGTAATGCTGTAGACATACAGTAGTTCCCAGGGACAGTGCATGGGCTGCTACCTGTACAGCTAGTGGCATTTAAAAATATCAATGAGGATCGCAATGAGGGCCACACATGTAGCTGGCCATGGCGTTGCCTGTGCCGGGAAACCAATGTGATCCAAGTAGTGTCATTGGGACGCAATGCAAATAATTTCTCCTCCATGTCTGAGGTATGTAACAGTGTAATGAGGGATGTCATGAAAAAAGTATTGATTTAGTTCTGTATTTTCCTCAGGTCCCAACTGTTTATGCTGATTTCTGCTTGGATTTATGATCTGATGCAGGCAATTTTGGCACAGAATCTGACTTTTTTTGGGCATATCCAGGAAACTCCTGCCTACATTAAATGCAAAATCCCCTTGTATGCTGCACACAAGTCCTGGAATGATGGAGACATTCTCAACTCAACAGGTGGGATCCTCCCAAAAATATTCTAAGTGCCAAATTTGCGTACAACCTGGAGTAAATCCTGCTGATTTTTTTCAGCGGGATTTTCAAAATGAATGTCCCATACTCTGTGATGCACAGAGTACCCTAGCGTGAATCTCATTAAAAATCTGTGGGCGGGGTCTATTCCTGCTGGAGAGGCCGGCAGCCTCTCCAGCAGGAATAGATACCTGATACCTGGTGGGCAGTGCCAAGTTGCCCACTGGGCATTGCCACTTTGCCCCTTGGGCAATGCATGTGTCGATCTGTCATAGCGGAGAACAGCCATGCGCTGTGGCCCCGCATTGGCAGCCTCCTGATTGTTGGCCAGCTCAGTCGCTGGCCAGTCCCACGACCCCTCATCGCTGGACGTGCGACCATCACCCACCCCAATCGCTGGCCTACTGGTGTCTGGGCCAGCCCTGACCCCCACTGTTCCCAGTAGTCCTGATCTACCGATTTTGCCCCCCCAACACCCCGATGGCCAGCCCCAGTTGTTGGCCTCCCTCCTTCTGTCTACGATCCCTAATGCAGAGTGGCAGTGGGACCCCCCACCTCCACCGAACTAACCCCCAGAGACCCTGGCCGATTATGCCCCATCCCCTCTCAGGCCACACCCTCTTGCACTGCTGATACCTGGTGGGCAGTGCCAAGTTGCCCACTGGGCATTGCCACTTTGCCCCTTGGGCAGTGCCAGGGGGCCAGGCCTGCTAATGATAGGGAAATGCACATTAACATAATTTATTCAGCTCTGGCACGGAGCTGACAACGGTGAAAATCCGGCAGCTGGAGACACGTGGAGGCCGGGCGCCCTATGGGAAGCCCGCTAAATAGCCTGCTCTCAAGTCTCCCAAGCCACTGTGCTGCTAGAGCAGTGTAGCGGCCTAGGAGAATCACCCGCAACATCACTTTCGGCAAACCACAGGCAAAAATTCAAAGCCAGAAGCTTCCATTTTGCTTGGCAAACATAAGGCTCTGCTCTCTATACTGCCTTCTGAACATAATTTTGTATCCATTTATGTCTAATAAAAATGTACAAATTTAAATTTACAAGTCATGCTAATATTAAATGTCCAACCGATGCTGAGTGAGTAAACAGAGGCCATAACTATGTGAGGAAATGACTTCATAGAATCCCTACAGTGCAGAAGGAGGCCATTTGGCCCATCAAGCCTGCAGCAACAACAATTCTACCCAGGCCTCTACTTTCTCAGGAAGCTAAGGAAATTCGACATGTATGCTCCAACTCTCACCAACTTTTACAGATTCACCATAGAAAAAATCCTTTCTGGTTGTATCACAGCTTGGTATGGCCCCTGCTCTGTGCAAGACTGCAATAAACTACAAAGGGTCATGGACGAAGCCCAGTCTATCATGCAAACCAGCCTCCCATCCATTGACTCTGAATACACTTCCTGCTGCCTCGGAAAAGCAGCCAGCATAATCAAGGACCCTACGGACCCAGACATTCTCTCTTCCACCTTCTTTCGTCAGGAAAAATATACACCAGTCTGAGGTCACATACTAACTGACTCAAGAACAGCTTCTTCCCTGCTGACATCAGACTTTTGAATGGACCTACCTCATATTAAGTTGATCTTTCTCTACACCCTAGCTATGATTTTAACACTACATTCTGCACCCTCTCCTTTTCTTCTTTATGTACATATACTTTGTCTGTATAGCATGCAAGAAACAATACTTTTCACTGTATACTATTACATGTGACAATAATAAATCAAATCAAAACATGCAAACTCCACACAGACAGTGATCCAAGGGTGTAATCAAACCCGGGTCCCTCGCGCTGTGAGGCAGCAGTGTTAACCACTGCCCCACCCCTTAAATAACAATAGCAAACTTTTGCAGGAGTGATTGGATCTAATTATAAATGGCATGGAACAAAACCTTTCCAAACAAATGCTGACATGTTAATACACTCCACCCACATTCACCATATAACTAAATTGTAAAGTGATTCATGAAATTGTGTAGTTGTAACTTCTTGAAAATATATTTTTGTTTGAAAAGACACAAAGTGAGAATTGGAATGATAATAAAGTGAGATGGAACAATAAAATGCTGTTTTTGTCACCGGAGATGAATTAAAAAATCTGTCAACGCCAAAATGGAGAAAGCAAATAATGAGATAAAGAAATACTCTCCACTTGACTATTTGCTCACTTGTACTGTCATGTTTCCAGGTATCCCTTTTGCCAAGAGCCACTAGAAAGGAGCAGGCAAACGCTTTGAGAGAAAGTAGCTGGATTGCTTCACCTTCCACGAAAATAAAATTCCAACAATATTATTTGGAGCTTTCATCAAACACGTGTCACTTTGAAAGACAAGGATTTGTTGTCCTTGTCCAGAAGAAAAATCCCAAATGTTGTTAGCTAGTATCCCAAATATGGTACCTCTTCATTATAATTTAAAAGAACGGGGGATTAACAAAGGTGAAATAACATAGCAAATTAAACTGGTGAGACATCTCCCAACTGATATTAAGCCACGTTCCAGAAAGTTAATGGATTGCTGTGGATTTGTGATAGGAGCGCAAGGCTTCTGAGGCGAAGCTGGACATTCTGAACGGAGGCTCTGATCCAGTCAGGGAGACCAACTGCTGCTTATACAGAAAGGCAGCAGATGCTAGGCTCTTACAAAACGTAAATAGATAGCTGCTTATAACTAGAACTGAAAGCTGCCTTCTGACGAACTGTGTAGAGGGGCAAACAACTCCACATGGACTTCAATGAGCTTTCCTTTAACAAAGTGTCTAACGTTGTAGGGCAAAGGAAGCCAGATGGATCTTAATGAAAGTATTACACAAGCATGGAAGCAGCCTCCTGCTCTGATGGAGAAATGGATCTGGACATGATTCCAGCATTTTCAGCTCCTACAAGCTACAGCCTGGCACAGGTCCCAAGTCCTAGACTATATAGTGGAAGCTAGTGAAATGGCTCTGTGTTTACTTCGATGAGTTACAATACAATTACTCCAGACATTGACTGTCAACAGTTCGGAAACAAATTAATTTCCAGTG
This sequence comes from Mustelus asterias, assembly GCF_964213995.1. Classification (NCBI taxonomy): domain Eukaryota; kingdom Metazoa; phylum Chordata; class Chondrichthyes; order Carcharhiniformes; family Triakidae; genus Mustelus; species Mustelus asterias. Next base: position 43,588,398 of record NC_135810.1, read on the forward strand.
ATGAGACAGACCTCAAACTCCAAAGAATGTACTTATATAAATATTTATACAAATTAATATTACAACAAGAATTCTTCAACATGACAAAAATCAATTAACGTGGCTAAAGAAATTAAACTATTGAATGTTCTTACATAAACAATTACTCCTAAAATTCCACAAGACACTTATTTAAATTGCTCGACCAGACCAAACAGTTTATTTCAGTGTGTTTGGCTGGTTAATAAAGACCAAATGCTTGAAGCTAGAAATGCATGGAAGATTTTGGCTCTTCAAGATTAATGTTTGTGACCATAAAACATGTGGAGATGCCGGTGTTGGACTGGGGTAAACACAGTAAGAGTTTTAACAACACCAGTTTAAAGTCCAACAGGTTTATTTGGTAGCAAATGCCATTAGCTTTCAGAGCTACCGAAAGCTAATGGCATTTGCTACCAAATAAACCTGTTGGACTTTAAACTGGTGTTGTTAAAACTCTTACCATAAAACATCACAGCCTTTGAGTGACTGGGTGATACTTAAAATGAGACTCCTAGTGCAACTTTTATTTGTTGCTGCCTTCAACACAGAGAAGCCCATGATTATAAGAATTGTTTTTGCTTTAATTACAAGAGGAAATCAGACATGAGCTAAGTTACAGTTTTTAAAGACTTATAATATCGCTCTTGCTACAACTAAAATTTGTCATAATTTGAGTCACAATTAAAGTCATTATTTTATAAATGCGTATGATTTAAAAATGTATAGAGAAACAACTGTACAAAATAGTTTGTAAACTGAAAGATAACTCGAGATTTTGGTACTGTACAATTTAAGTCATATGTAAGTCAATAAAATTACTATCAAGTTTAAGCTCTTTGTTATTGATGACATGCAGATGCTATCAAAAACATAATCTATACAGGTATCACACTCAATCACCCATTTCAGGTAGAAAGAGCTATCACTGATGGCATTGACACAAACATCATTTTATCTTCATGTTGCTTTGACAAGACTATGGAGTGACGTGTGCAATGATATATCTGATGAGGATAATGAATAGAGCCAGGGGATTATTCTGCTAGTCATCATTGTAACCTTGGCTCAAAGGTTGTTCAAAGATTATGGCAAATTCAAGTTGGCCTGCTAAAAACATGAAAACACAAGGATTTCAAAAAGCAAGGACTGCCACTCCCTTTGATATTTAACATGGCTTGCTCCGTGCTACAAAGCAAATACCTTGTGAGCTGCCCCTGACCAAACACAGTCAATAAGGTTAATACAAACTGTTTGGATGTGATTTGTTCAAACAGAAAGGATAGGTCTTACAATGTTTTCCTGCATCATACTGGGAAAAGCAGCCTTTGATATGCATGAGTAAAGATTAAAAAGGAATTCAGCGAGCGGTTCCACAGTAGATGGTGACTTAATGCAGGAAGAATCCATCCAACAGGGAATGTATTTCTGCAGCACTTCCTAATTTTCATGGTTTTAAATACCATTAATTTTGTTTAATGGAAATAATAAAACAGATACAGTTCAGGCACTATTGAAACAAAAACAATAGTTTTCTTCATCTTGTAGTGACATTTTGGGGTGGGATGGGGAATGGGGATGAGGATGGTTAAAGTCAAGTGGCAATTTTTCATCTGGAACATTCTCCTCAGAGGCTCACCTGCAAGAAGCAGAGTAAGCACAGTACTATGACCATTGGCATATAGGTCCGGGTTCCCAATATGGGAGCCTCTCAGCACATGGAACTCTGTCTGCAAGGATGAAGATGAAAATAAGCAGTAAATCAACTATCTACAATTTGAATCCAATGATTATTTCTCAGTTCTCTTGAGCTGCCGAATCTACATAAATGTGAGCAAAATTTGTTCATCTTGCCATGGAGTGCATAAACATTGGGCAAAGGCCAGCACTGAAAATACAGATTTACCTACTAGCTACTGCATGTGCTCAGCCTCTCTCACTTGCGCTTGTGACTAGACACACGCAGTGGATAAGAGATGAAACAAATTCCAATGCTGCCGCACCTGAGACATACCAGGGAGTGGGTAGCATATTATTATACATTCAAGACCTTCAGCTTAGTCCGTTCATTTTAGTGGAGCATCCTGGACTAGAATGTCTATAAGTTTGAAGTCTTGTAGTCCTATAGTGGACCAGAAGTGGTCAAGTCAGCACTTATATCCCAAAATTCATACATTTTTGACAGTAACTGATTTTGGATGGTAGCCATTCTGAATTTATATTTTAAGCAACACATTCATTTTTTTCAGCAAAGATGAAATCTAAAACTCTGTACATTTTGTGAATTCACCAATGCAACTTTGAGACCCCCGGGTCAGGAATTTCCTCAGATTTTATACTGCATTCATAAACTAAGAGGTTTATATTTGTAGCTTTTGCTGTTTTTCTAGTGATCTTGTAGAGGCAGAATTGATTTATAGGCCACAATGCTAAGAAATCAAATCTGCTTTATATTTGAATGAAAATGCACTTATGTCACTAACTTACATATATAAATATTTTGCTCATGCGTTTGGTTGTAGATCTTTGGAATTTTCTACCTTGACATATTGTGGATGCTCAGGGTCATATATTCAAGGTAGAGGTCAGTAGATATTTGAATACTACAGGGATCAAGAGATAGGTGGATAGTGCAGGAAGGCTGAATTGAGATATGTTAGTAATGATTGCTTTGAACAGCAGAGCAGACTTGAAGGGATGATTGGCCTACTCCTGCTCCTATCTGTGTTACAATCTATATTAAATTTAGTTAATTCCTTTGCGATAAGGTCACAGTCTCAGACACCGAATAAGCGGCATTCAGTGCTTATAGGACAAAGATTTTGGCTACAGCTTTGAAACCTAGCTATTGCAGGGACTCATCAGAATAAATGTAATCAAGAGAATAAGTGATGCATAAGATATAATTCAGAAGCGGCTGATGGAATTAATGTGTCACTAGACAATTACCATGTGTGTTGTTTTGAGAAGAGTACATTGAGAAGCACATAAAAATTAACAAATGTTAAATGTGAGGGGTTGAAATTTCTATTTGGTTAGTTAGACATCCGTCCATCTCAGAAGACGATGGACTGTGCCCATGGTGTGGATCACTTCTGTACTGAGCATCATCTGTTGTGGCTACAGAGGCAAATTTGAGAGTTGCAATCCTCTCCACAGCCCACAAGAAGAAATAATTGTCCTGAGGTCGACTGATTTTTTTTCCTTCCTGCAGACTCAATTTCCCATCATCTTGTCATTTCTTTTGCCTTCTGCTTTTTCTTCACTCTTTCTGACCAGTTGTGCCAGGCACTCCAGTGAGCAGTAAAAACATCCCATGATTGACTCAAATTACTTGAAGTCTCCTTATATTGGAGATGTGGGCAGTCTATCAGTCTCATGCCGATAGCAAGTTTGCCATACAACATGTCTTTGGGGATGCGGCCATCCATTTCACTCACATGACCCAGTCAATGAAGTCGCCACTGACTCAAGAGAGCTGGGGAAACCCTGAAGCTGGAGTGTCCTCTCCAGGGCTCAGGTCTTGGTAGATCGCATGGCTACCCTGAGCTGCCCAAGCATCAGGCCCCTCTTAGCACTGCTAGTAATGTCCAAAGGAAAGATGAAACCATTACTGTTTGGCACTAGTTCCACAGCAGGAGTTGCCAGAAAGCTGCCTGATAAATGACAGATTAGATGACGATCTAGATGACGGGACTGGGGGCATTCTGGCCAAGTTTGCCGATGATACAAAGATAGGTGGAGGGGCAGGTAGTATTGAGGAGGTGGGGAGGCTGCAGAAAGATTTAGACAGTTTAGGAGAGTGGTCCAAGAAGTGGCTGATTAAATTCAACGTGGGCAAGTGCGAGGTCTTGCACTTTGGAAAAAAGAATAGAGGCATGGACTATTTTCTAAACGGTGACAAAATTCATAATGCTAAAGTGCAAAGGGACTTGGGAGTCTTAGTCCAGGATTCTCTAAAGGTAAACTTGCAGGTTGAGTCCGTAATTAAGAAAGCAAATGTAATGTTGTCATTTATCTCAAGAGGCTTGGAATACAAAAGCAGGGATGTACTTCTGAGGCTTTATAAAGCACTGGTTAGGCCCCATTTGGAGTACTGTGAGCAATTTTGGGCCCCACACCTCAGGAAGGACATACTGGCACTGGAGCGGGTCCAGCGGAGATTCACACGGATGGTCCCAGGAATGGTAGGCCTGACATACGATGAACGTCTGAGGATTGTGGGATTATATTCATTGGAGTTTAGGAGGTTGAGGGGAGATCTAATAGAAACTTACAAGATAATGAACGGCTTAGATAGGATGGACGTAGGGAAGTTGTTTCCATTAGCAGGGGAGACTAGGACGCGGTGGCACAGCCTTAGAATAAAAGGGAGTCACTTTAGAACAGAGATGAGGAGAAATTTCTTCAGCCAGAGGGTGGTAGGGCTGTGGAATTCATTGCCACAGAGGGCTGTGGAGGCCGAGACGTTGAGCGTCTTCAAGACAGAAATTGATAAATTCTTGATTTCTCGAGGAATAAAGGGCTATGGGGAGAGAGCGGGTAAATGGAGTTGAAATCAACCATGATTGAATGGTGGAGTGGACTCGATGGGCCGAATGGCCTTACTTCCGCTCCTATGTCTTATGGTCTTATGGTCTTATTACTGCCTAAGGGACTCCACACCGGATTTTCTGCTACGGTTTACTCCCTTAGTTTTCTACTCTCCCACGACATGCACAAGAGTGGGGCTATTTACCCACATTTGTGGGGTTTGGTTCATGGGTATCAGGGCAAAACCATATGTCGGTGGGCCTTTTATGACAGGCATTGGGGGTCAGGCCTCCTTTGAGGCCCCTGTAGTTTAGCCTAGGTCCACAGTTTATGTATGCCGTCACAGGGAGACACTACAATAGGGTTTGCTGATGAAGAGGCTATGTACTGACAGGAGAGACTTATACACTTAGCTCTCTTTTTCCACAATAGTCACACTGCTAACCAGTGATGAGAGCTGAAAGCAAGAGGTAATGAACGGACTGATCACTACACACCACCCACCACACTTGCTGCATCACTTCAACTGAAGACACATGAAATTTCTATATAATGGTGTAGACTTAGAAAATAATAGTTAATAAATTGTGAGAAAATGTAATTGTTTTGAGTTATAAAACTGCAAGAAAATACACCAGAGTTCACAACTTTCTGGGGAGAGGAAGAAGAATGTTATGCTTCAAGTCCAGTCACTTGCAGTATCACTTTCGAAGTCTCTATATCTCACACTAGAAAATGTTGCCTTCAACATTGTACCAGCGGGCTGCAATCTGCTAACTAGTTGATCAACATTTTTAAAAATTATTTTGTTGAAACTTTGAGACTGAAATATTTCAGTTCTAGCTAACAGACTAAAACCATAACTATTTTGCTGCCTGAATCTTTGATAAAAATTTATGCTCACTTTTTAGATAAGTTTATCCAAGAGTGAAAACTCACTTCTTTTATTTTTCTGCACTGGAGTGGAAGTCGAAGCAAGTTTCACAAGTGCAAGATGCTTTTCCAGCTATCTTTTTGCCAATTTGATTTGATTATTGTCACATGTATTAAAAACAGTGAAAAGTATTGTTTCTTGCGCGCTCTACACAGACAAAACACACCGTTCATAGCGAAGGAAGCGAGAGAGTGCAGAATGTAGTGTTACAGTCATAGCTAGGGTGTAGAGAAAGATCAACTTAATGCAAGGTAAGTCCATTCAAAAGTCTGACAGCAGCAGGGAAGCAGCTGTTCTTGAGTCGGTTAGTACGTGACCTCAGACTTTTGTATCTTTTTCCCGAAGGAAGGTGGTGGAAGAGAGAATGTTCAGGGTGCGTGGGGTCCTTAATTATGCTGGCTGCTTTGCTGAGGCAGTGGGAAATGTAGACAGTCAATGGATGGGAGGCTGGTTTGCATGATGGATTGGGCTACATTCACGACCTTTTGTAGTTCCTTATGGTGTTGGGCAGAGCAGGAGCCACACCAAGCTGTGATACTACCAGAAAGGATGCTTTCTATGGTGCATCTGTAAAAGTTGGAGAGAGTCGTAGCTGACATGCCAAATTTCCTTAGCCTTCTGAGAAAGTAGAGGCGTTGGTGGGCTTTCTTAACTAGAGTGTCGGCATGGGGGGACCAGGACAGGTTGTTGGTGATCTGGACACCTAAAAACATGAAGCTCTCAACCCTTTCTATTTCGTCCCATTGGATTGAAGGCTCATTGATTAAATTTTGGAATGGTAGGAATCATCAGAAGTGCTAAATACACAGGTATTATTGATTAGCATTTCTTCCCCAGATTCCAGCATTGTTCACAGATCTCTATGTTTCTTAGTTGCGTTGACACAATGGGAAAGCTTTGGCTTCTCAGCTCACAACCTGGCAAATTGTTAACACAAATAGTTTTGTTTCTATTTTCATCTTGAATTAGTTTTACTGCTACCTCATTCAGAGCAAATCAGAATAACAATACTCTTGGCAGATTGCTCTAGTCATATTTGTGGGATGCCAAGGTGACATGAAGATTCTATTTCTTCTTGAGATTGGTTTGCATTCTATTTGAGGGTGCCTTAGAGTTTGTTCAGTGAGTAGCTGGACTGTACAGAACAAAAAGGTCCCAGCTTTAATTTTTTTTCTGTTCATTCATGGGATGTGGGTGTCGCTGGCTGGGCCAGCATTTGTTACCCATCTTTAATTGCCCTTGAACGGAGTGGCTTGTTTGGCCATTAAGAGTCAATCACATTGCTGTGGATTTACATGTAGGCCAGGCCAAGTAAGGATGGCAAAAATCATCCAGCTTCAAATCATCATTCACTAAATGCCTGTGTGGACATTAGGTCAGGACAGATCAAATTTGGCTAAATTTCTCACCCTTATTTATTTCCAAGGCTCACAGATGAACAATATTCATTTGAGTAAGGAGCTGGAGAGTGAACATCACTGTATTCCAGAAGGAGGCAATATTTTCAGGACAGCAGAGGATGGAGGAAAATGGTAAAGATTATTGGCGAGAATGCATTTGCCCAATTTTTCTTGACCTTTTCTTGCATGTCTAGAGACACAAAAACATTAAGAAGCACTTAGAAGAGCACTTGAAATGCCATAGCATACAAGGCTATGGACCAAGTGCTGGAAAATAGAATTAGAATAGATAGGTGCTTGATGGCCAGTGAAGACATGGACCGAAAGGCCTCTTTTTGTGCTGACTCGAAGAAATCTTAAAACCTCATCAGAACCTCTAACACTTTCACTCTTTAAAATCTGATGGTAAAAATTCAACCTCATGTTATCATTAGGCCCAAATCAGAAAGTCTCCTTCCAAATGGCACAGAATGGAATTGTCCTGCTGAAATACAAATTAACAGCCAATAAAACTTGCTTTACCTAGTGAAACACAAAGATACTCCCAAACTCAGTTAGATTTGCTCTCTTCTACCAAAGTCTTTTTAGCATTCCACATGGGAACAAAAATTAAGATGTACGAATACAACAGGCTCTTGAAAAGTCAACAAAAAGGAACCATCTTGCTTCGGCAGGAATTTCTTTTACTTCCCCATTTCCACAATCTCCTCAATATCGAACGTAAAAGCCTTTTTATGAAAGATTCTGCATTTGATACTGCATCTTCCTCCCATTTCCTGAGACCAGCTGGATATTACTGGGATCATGGTGGGAAATAGCTGGCTTGGATACTGAAGATCAGACTAGTTATACTGGGTAAGAAGCAGCACTCAGAAACATAGTTAACAGAGCGCTGCAAGAACAATGTGCTATGTTTATCTTTGCCCCTCTCATGGAGTGTGAGACCAAAGCCAGTGCCTGAAAGATGGCTGCATCAAAAGCGCTCTGTTTTCCTTTCAGATAACCTCAGCCCTACCAATCCTCCTGCGTTCTGTTGCGACTCAGCATGTTCCTGTCTGTGGCACAAATAGATGAAAGAAACAATCTCAAAGCGAGCTTAATCCAACCGAATAGCTGCTGCTGGGCCAGGAGTTAAAAAAAAACTAACCAGCCCATGGTACAATCTAGAGCGTTAGGCATACAGGACTTCAATAAAGCAGCAAATTAAATCTACCTTTTTCATATTACACACAATGAATGAGCAAGAACTGAGCAGCTTTTCTTTACCATCCTCCAATCCAAGCCAAAAAACAGGCCTTTTATATATCCTAATCCCAGCCTTCTCTTATGGAGTAAAATGCTCAACAGCTCTAAACACTGCTTCTCTCCTTTCCTTTTCAAATTACAATGATAGATGTGTCAGTTTGGACATGAACAAAATCTATATGTTGCCTTGGCAACTCCTGGTTCCCGCTTATATTTTGTATATAAAATGGGTGCATTTGCTGTATTATTAATCAGAAAGGAATGGATTGGTAGTTTGCTTTAGAAACGATCAGATTACTACAGCTGATGTCTTTGTGACTGTTTATTTCAATCGTGCTAGATCCGGCTCTTTCTATTCGGGCCTTTGATTTACATTACTGCTCCAATCTGCAGTGTAATCCTTTCATTGTCAATTACTTGAGGGCTGATTTCCTTTTAAATAGAAGATGATTGTGTTATGGCTTTCTCCTAATTTTCGATTCCACACTTGAAAAAAGTCTGAAGAAAACACATAGATGCATCAGCAAACAAACACTTAAATGTGTCAAAAAAGTCAAATCTATATCTAAAGCTTTTATATCAAAAAGGGAAATATGGACATAGTGGATGAAAGGTCATCAACCCGGAACACTTATTCTGTTTCTCTCCTCTCAGACACTGCCTGGCCTGCTGAGTATTTACAGCCTGTTTTTATTTTAAATTTCCAACATCCATAGTATTTTGCTTTTGTATTAGGAGAAAGATGTGCAGGTTTGGTGGATTAGCCATGCTAAATTGCCCCTTAGTGTCCAAAGACGGTAAGGTAGATTAGCTAGATAAAAGTGCTGGGGTAATGGGGATAGGGTGAGGGATAGGCCTTGGTAAGATGCCCTTTCGGACAGTCAGTGCAGACTTGATGGGCTGAATGGCCTCCTTCTGCACTATAGGGATTCTATGGGTTCTATGGAGAACATGATGCAGTATTACTTTTGGCAAACATACTTTTTAAATTCTCAACTCCAGTTAAACAGAAAAATACACTGCAATGAATTGCCTTATGATAATTTGAATCTAAGCATACTGGGGGAGAAAACATGTCCATCAGGAAATTATTACAGTTTAACTCTCAGCAGTTAGGGAAACCTGTTTGTCAACTCTTCACTCTGCAAGTTTTCCACATAAATATCATTCTTTGAGCTGCAGAACCTCAGAAGGCTTGTGACACAAACATGCATCATGACTGTCCAATTTATGAGGTAAAGCCTCAACTTTATTGCAATAACTCAAAGGTTTCTCTAACTTTTTTACCTAAGCTCAAAATTAGCCAACATCAAGACTGTTTTTGCCTGACCTAACTTCTTCCATGAAGCCGCAGGAGTTGCAATTACTTTTGTTACTTCCCTCATTTGTAAACTAAAAGAAATTAAAGAATGATCTACACCCACATTCCTTCAATGTTACATAATTTCAATCAACAGTTCGATGCATAAATCATATTGAAATCGCTCAACATCAAAGCAGACTAGCAGGTTGTCTTTCCAATGAAAGCTCAACTGTCAAGACTCAAACGTTGCAAATGGACTCATTTTCACCCCTTAATACATAGAGATCTGCCTGACAGTACAATAAGTGCACCGTCTTTCTCACGATTGATCTGGAGGTAGGTAGGATTGAGAAATAGATTGCATATTTGCCAAAATTAAAATTCCTCAGAGGTTAATCATGAAGGTGGGAGTGTAAAAGTTTGAAGACAGCTTCTCATGACTTTTTTTTGCTTTAAGGCAGCTAAACCTTCTGCATTCCCATGCAATTTTACAGACAAGAACATAGCACAAATACAGTAACAATGTGACTGCTGTTAGCAAGTACCGATTCGTCTTGTCATACTCTTTTAATTGGTATTTACGGCTTTGTTTCACATTTCCTGCTTATTTACATGCTCAGTACTTTGCGGCAATTTATTTTTATCAAATTATTGGTTTCTTCATCAGAGTGCAACTTAAAATTCTCCTGACAATAACACATCAGACTGGTTCTAATAAGCATAGCAGCACTTTTAAAAATCAGGTACAAATCTGTGCAGAATGCGAGACGTGGTGATCAATTTGTGAACACTAAAGGTATGAGGACAACAGTGTACTGTTTTACGTCTATTCACCTGCCCCTCCTAACACATGTTATTGTAACACCGGGAGAGTCAAACGCACCATTTTGCAGGAGCTTACATCCTGGATAATGGTGGCTCCTACTGGAATTAAAGATTTCCCATTAAAAGAAAACAAGGATCATACTTCTATGGGTTCAATTTATCCATAGAGCACACAAATTGTTTCACAGAATGTTGCAAAAATATACATAAGGTGCATATACTTATTGTACCACATGACAGCAAGTTTTTACTGTTTTAGTATTTAAGGAAGGAAAAATGTCCTGATATAAATGCAAGTTCTGTGGCCAATTCCAAATGCAATCAATATGCAGCTGCTTATCTACAAATGTTTAATACATTGAGATTAGTTGGTATCGTTCAATGATCAGTATGAAAGGACTCATCAGTCCTATTTGATGTAAAACTGCTTGACACAAGAATAATCCCTGGAGGTAATTAACAGAGGTTTCCCCAATGAGCCTACACATTCTCTCAAGATATTGCAGTATGAATGTGTAGCATATTATATCAAAGCCAATCAAGTTTTAAAAGAAGCATGAACATGCTTATTTTATACAATGTAATGTCTCCCTTAATGTTACATAAAGATGAATTTGTTACAAGCCCATGTTAAGTGTCTGTATAATTTTACCCAAGATCATTCCCAGGCTCGTATGTCTTCAGTTGTCACAATGCATGAGGTAGTTTCCGCTTTTGAAATCTGGTTATGTCAATGTATTCCTTGTACAATGATGCTCTTGAACTTGAAACAATTTATTAATTGAACTTGGATATGTTGGTTCATTACGAGAAAAGATTGGTCTCAGCAATAATTAGAATTTGAGAATTGGAACTTGTATTTAATTAAGATAACAAAGGAAGGATCTTTCTCAAGTATAAGGAAGCAAATTAATTTTTAAACAACGTTTGGTTCCAAAGATCCTAAACCACCGGATTTTTAAAATGGTTTTAAAGAATTATATATCCGGAAAACTTTATAATACTGACAAAAGTGAGTTTACATGTCTCTACCTACAGCAAAGAAGCTATCTATAGGTTATTATGGATAAGATGTGATTATTTAAATTGGTTACTGAAGGAAACTTTTTTCAAGCATAATGCCAGACAATCTGATCTCTGCTCCTCTCAAACATTTCCAACAGGGTCAGGGACTTCTATGGGACCCTGGCTCTTTATCTGCCCTAACTCAGGGACACAGAAACTAATGATCACACTCCAGTGCTACCTCAAGTTGCATCTCTTGACATTTTAATCACAATGTTGCATTTATCTACTGAACCAAGTCACCAAGTGTGTCTGAAAATGTAATAATATTAATAAAAATTACATTGCATTGTAGGAAAACTGCCTTTCTGCATTAACAGTAAACACAGCCGCAGGAATGAATCATTTAGGCTACTTAAACTAGTTGGCCAAGAACTGAGAATATGTTCATTGAAATCAAATCAAATCTCAGTTTTTCATCCTGCCATCAAATAGCCACATCAGTGCACAGCACACTCTAGTTTAAATTATGCCTGTGAATTTTGAAGGCCTCAATAATACAGATGCTGATGGGCTTTCAAAATGCAAATGGAATAACTTGTCATCGAAGAGCTGTCCTTTCTCTGAAAAGTGACATGCTTTTTAATGAAGTTAAATCCACTGCCTGGTCATTCAGGGTACGTGAGCATAAAGCACAGCCTTTCGTCTCAGTACCAGTGTCGGCATTTGCATTTCTCATGCTCTGTGTGCCATGAGCTGCTACTGCCTGGTCGCTATCCCCGACCTCCATGGAGACTAATGGCTGCGATATTATGTCTAAAATAATGACGAGTCTTTTTTTTTGTGGTTAGGATTATTATGATGTAAACCTGGATCCTGCCCAGAATCTGCTTTTATCGAAAAATATCAAGGGTGTTGCCTCTACCTTTGATGATTTGAACTAAACAGACAGGCTGAGGTAAAATGTGCTGTGCACAGGCAATTGGTAGACATTATATTTTACTCGCGTCTCTTTGAATTTCTTTTAGATAGAAAGCACAATTGTGGCAGTGAGATTCACGGAGCAAATAACAACCTTCTCCAACATCCTCTAAGTACACTATTTATGAGAGGAATTAGAAGAAAACATCTTTTACTGAGGTAGTCAAGCCAGATTCAAAAGAAATCCCACTAATGGTATCTGTACAGCTTCTCTCAAATCTCCCCTTAAAAGCACACTATAATCCCTAAAGATGCCAATGATTTACCATTTTATTTTAATTTTCTGAAATCATGAATAATTATAGTTCACCATCTCCTGTTGTTTGGTCAGAAGAGATTGGTTTGGTCCCTGTGTTTTTCTTTATTAATCTACCACCTGCTGGCCTGTAAAATTTCCATCGATAAGGGAAATTTGAAACAAGAATTTGTGATAAAAGCGACATCCTTCTTAATCAATTCCACGCCTCCCTCCCCTGCGCAGGAAAGGTACCAGTACTACACAAAAGGTACAACAAGGAATTATACCAAAAACAAGAGGTTATCAATATTAAAAATTGGGGCTTTTTGCATTGCCACAGGAAAGGGGTCTGATAGAGGCTTTCAGAATTACAAAGGGTTTTAGAAAGAAGTGAATAATGAATGATTCATTTCACTAATTGGCAGATGGATAACGAGGGGGAAACTCAAGAATATCAATGAAAGATCAAAAAAAGGCAAGCAACAAGTATATATATATTTTAAAGATTATCATTAGAACATGAATGCCTTAGCAACTATTGAAATATAGATTCCAATATTAAGAGGAGAATTGGATAAGAATTTGGAAAGAAAAAAATGGAAAGGTTATGAGGAAAGGACCAGGGAAATTGGATGAAAATGGATAGCTCCAGTTGAACAGCTAGCAAGTGGCTTGAGTGACCTCCATGTGTGCTGTAATTTGCATAGTTCTAAAGTCGATACAATATGGTCTGTTTCAGTATATTATGAACACAGGTTGAACAGAATAACTAGCTGGCGTGTTGATCAAATCATCTGCTATTAAGCAGCAATGAAAAATATAGATCTTCCTATGGTTATGTATAGGCAGTACACCCACACCAGAAAAAATAACTTTTTTGTGCACTTGTGTATCTGGATAATGTTACTAGTTGAACAATTCCAACTTTTAAGGAGTTTCTGCCCATTTTCTGAGGATTTAAAGCAACAGAGTGCTGTTGTAAAAATGTGCAAGCAACAGTAATTAGAGGGTGGTAAGTGTGCTTATGTCTTCTGTATAAGTAAACCCCCTGATGCAAACCACAAACACTGTATAGTTCTCTCTACTACAACTGGCATTGACTGCCAGCACTGGTGAATAAGCAGAAAACTACACCCTTGCAACTGCAATAAGGCAGTTAAGTTTAAGAAGAAATGGGATTGAAGCGAAGTAATATAATTCTGGGACATGATAAATAATTATTGTAAACCCTTGAGTAATATTGAAACCTATTTCACATTTTTTGGAAAGGGGAAATTTGTTCAAATTAATTTTAAATACATTATTTCACTATTTGTGGAATAAATCACCTGATTATATCATTGATTGAAAATGTGAATTATCTTTCCAACTCTTTTGAGTTCCAAGAGAGTTATGGAGATAACAATTGAGTTTAGGGAATAAAGATCTTATAAGTTACATGTATTACTGAATTTAACTATAATTGATCCATGCTTCCTGTCATTACAGCAGGAGCACTGGAGTAACATTACATCAAGCTAGCAAAAATTCCTTCCTAGTGAGCAAACAAGCAATGAACCTATACTTGTGCAAATGCTCCATCTAAACCAGTGTATTTATGAACAGGATGCTCATTAATCTCAACATACTACATGGACATTCTCTGGTGGGATTTTATTGCATCAAACCAATGAGCTGTAGAAAATTACCAGTTCCCTGCAATGCATGAAGATACTTTCTGACTCATTACAAAGCAGACTGCAGATCTGACAAGCCTGCCCTTGTCAGACAGTTTAAGTGCCACCTTGGAGCAGGCCCTTGTAAACAGATGCACAACACAGTGAAAATACAATAACTTCAAAGCAAAATTTGACTCTCCTTAAATTGGCCAACTTCAATATATTGCAGCAGGTTTAAATTCATCACTTTCTATCACCAACTGTCCCATTTACTCCCATCTCCAATATTTTAATAAGTAATCAACAGAAGGGCTGAAAGAAAAAAAAACACCCTTTTTCATGACACTATGAATTTGTTTTCTCCTGAATTGGCAGTGGTGTTCATGGAGATTAGTCATTAATCTTCGAGATTCCAGGGAAATCCTAGAGGGCTGGCAACTCTGTATATATTAAGATACCTGCTCCATAATGGTTATGCTTTGAACAAAGCCATCGACCACTCAAGTCTGAGTCTCAAAAGTCTCTAAACCCAATAAGGAAATATTGGTGATGCATCATCAGGTGCAATATTCCAATTATTCTGATGGAAAATAATTGATTTAGATTGTAAAATTGTCTCAGAATGCGTTGTACAATCTGACCCCGGTAGGGAAGACGATTGTTCAGTCCCCAACCCCTGGTCTATCTTGTGGGAAATACGATGATTTTCAGAAATAAGAAAAATGTCAAAAACCCAGAAGTATATATAAAAAAAGCTACAACAGCTATCGACTGAGATTTCGGTGAAAGGGTCTGCTGCTTTAAACATCAAGAGTGACCTCTGTAGGATTGTAATATTTGGAAAGATCTGCATCTCTTCCCCACCTCCTCATGAACTAAAAAGCGGCACTTCAGAAATAAACCTTATCGCCTGTCTGAAATTTCCGTTCATTTTTATCAGAAGTCCTTCAATTTTGAAAAAAACTAATACCAGAGTTCCTAATTTGTTAATATTCTGGGGGGGTTTTTTGGTTCTAACTTGAGTACACCAATTAGACAATGTTAAAACTAAGTTCAGTTTGAATGAGTTTCAAGTTTGTTATTTGTTTTATATATATTGTCAGGAACCGCGCCAGTGGTACATCAACATGACTGTTTAAGTTGAAGGATTTATTAAACATCCATGGGCATGTGTTGAGACACGCAAAAGCGCCAGGGCGCAACATGAATACTCATTTTAACCGCAAAATATTAATGCAGGCCAAGATTTGAATTTCGCAAACACGATGCAAGGTTTCAATCACACGCCGTTCGCAAAAATCCTGGGTGAAAGAGTTTTGCGTTATTTATTTTTAAGAAGAATTGGAAAATGTTCTCAGGTTTACCGCAAGCACCATTTGCTCTGCACGGTTCCCTTATTTGCAATGACCATGATCATTTTCAGATCCAAACCTTTCCAAGAACACGCTGTAACTGAAGTGTTTCATTTCGCACAGGATGCCCCCGGGTACTTGTGCAATGCTCCACTGCCTCAAGCATGTTCTGCACCAGACTTTAATTTGTCTCTATTTGATGATTATGGCTCTGGTTCATATTTCTTTCACCATCCAGTATAGTTATTAACCCAGTTACCTGTTGCTGCTGTCTCTTAGGGAGATTGTGACCGTGCTCGCTTGGAGAGATAGCTGGGGAATGATTCATTCAAATCTACTCGCAACTTTCTTCCTTCTAGTGGCCGCTGACGGGGTTACTTCGATAATCTATCTACTCAGTTGTTGAAAGTTAAGACTTGAGTACTTACGTAGTCGGGGAAAGGAGCTAAAGTTTTCAATGAGCGGTTAGGAGGAGAGTGAGAAATGTATCCCCCTACCCATTACTCTGAAATCGACTCTCCAATCCAACAAATGTAGTTAGCACGTGGCTTCCGCTTGCATTATGTTCATAAAATTTAAATTGACTATTCCCCCCCCCCCCCCCCTCCAACCCCACCGAGCAAAAAAAGTTCGCACCTGCCGATCCACTCCGAAATGCCGATGAGATCTTTTTCTGTAGGTCTGGGGCCAGAGAACAGAAGCGCCCTGGGCATTTTCCGGAGGTTAGTTTGTGCGACGTTGGACCATATGGCACTTTCAGAGCAACTCTCAACTTTTTCTCGTTTCCCAACGCGCGGAAGAAAATTGACGCAACTTTTCATTTTATTGAGCGAAACTGTCAACTTGGCTGAAGATAAATGGTGAGGCTGTAATGTGATTTCTCAATCAATGTTCCAGTTTTTATTGTGTGCCTAAATCTAATCCAAACCCTGTTAGGTTCGATCAGACTCCATCGATCCCTGATTTAGAGGAACATGCAGTCTTAACCCCGCACTAACTCGCAGCGTTATGTGCTGTACATTTAAAACTCGGGCAATAACCTCCAGAGTCTGCACTTGACCGAGTTCAGAGGCAAGAAAAAAGTTACACTTAGGACTAGAGATAATTTGAACATCGCCATTTGTAACAAGGGAATATTTTCCCACTTTATAAGAGAAGCTGTTATTAACTGTCATAAAACACGTTGCAAGTGCTTTAAAAATCTCCGTCTGGCGTTTTAAGATATATGATGAAAATGCAAAAAATAATCAACCGATAAAACTACCCCGGAAAATTCCCATTAACTTTAAATGCTGATGGGGTGAGTCACTCGTTTTAAGGGATCAGGTCTGGAAAAAAAAGGTGGAGGCAAAACTGGACTTATTTAGATTCGTCATCAAGTTTTTTTTATCATGCCCTGCTTTTTGGTAGCTGGGACACTCCATTTAGTTTAACACTTTAAACAAACATTTGCTCAATGAATTCCAACCGAAAAGGTTTAACACAGCTCGCCAGAAGAGGCTGAATCACGGGCAAAACACTTCACGGGCCAACACGATTTTAGCTGTTTGCCTTTCCTGACAGGCGCTGGAATGATAAGAGTGCTAACAGAAATCTAAAAGGCTCATTCATTGACGGGGGGGCTGACAGGTTTGGGGATTCACATTAGAATTTATAGTTTGGCTTTACATTTTTTTTTGAGTGGGGTGGGGGTTCATTTTTTGTTTCTTTTTTAACACTTACACCAATTACGTTCGCAGCAACTCCAGTTGCTGGAAGCGGGACAAAGGGGGATTTTTGGGTCGAGTGGACAGGAGGGACGGGCGGCTGTGGGTTACTTCATTTTGATTCCTATTCTATGCCTTCATTTCCAAACGCGTGTGCCTCCGGTGCAGGATTGATAAGAGCTTGCTCCGCACTCGGTGTTTCTGTACCAACTTTAACCTGAGGATTTGGGGTAATTCGGGGCTTGTGGAACTGATTAGATTTGCTGCAGAGAATCGCCTTACGGTTAAAGAAAAACTTGGCCAAAGCCTCCATAATGCAGGTTTATTGCTGGTTGCGGAGTCTTGTCCACCACACTGACAGGTAGAATCGCTTTATCCCCCATCGCCTCGCCCCCCCCCCCCCCAAACATTAGTACAATCTCCCACTAACGTCACCTGCTCCTCTCTATCTGACTGCCTGCTGATGCTGGGATTCAGACCCGCGTCTACTGATGATTCTCCCCCCGCCCCCCACCCATCTCCCCGCAGGAAGAGCACCACACGGTTCCTATTGCAACCCTCCTGGTTACCTCCATATTCCTGCTCTCCCAGCCCGGGCTCACCAGAGAGAGACGCAGACTGGATCCATGTAGATACCGGCTTCTCTGACTTCCCCAGCGCTCATCAAATCCCACCTGCCCTCACCATTCTGATATAAAAAACCCATTCAATGTATCAAAGCAGTCAGCTTGAAGCAACCTTGGTCTCGCGTTGAGAGCGCGGCCAAACAATTCACAGCTGAGTCCCCGAGATCCTTCTGTAATCGCGGCCCTCGGTATAAACAGCCATCTAACTGGGTACAACACCCCCCCCCCCCGACTCTAACCACAGGAGCCCCCTCCTCCTCCATTCTGATCACAGGAACCCCTTTCCCCCCAGCACTGACCACAGGAGCTCCTTCCCCCCACTCCCAAACACTATCACAGGAGCTCCTTCCCCCCACTCCCAAACACTATCACAGGAGCTCCTTCCCCCCACTCCCAAACACTATCACAGGAGCTCCTTCCCCCCACTCCCAAACACTATCACAGGAGCCCCTTCCCCCCCCCCCCCAGCACTGATCACAGGAGCCCCCTCCACAAACACACTGATCACAGGAGCTCCTCCCCCCACACACAGATCACAGGAGCCCCTTCTACACAATGTGTGGATGATCACACCTTTGTGATTACAGTAACACAGATATGGGGGAGGGGGGGGACTGAACTGTACAGTTGATTCCACCTTGTACTGCGTTCTCTGTGTATATCACAAGAAATAAAACATCCAAAACTGCAGGTGCTGAACCTGAACAAGACCATCAGCTGCTCACTTACTTGGGATTTGAGGAATTCCAGTATATAGGTGCCAAAATTTCACAGTTTGATATTGCCATCCTGCATAAAGCGAACAAAACTCCCAAATAGTATTTCCAAAGCGAGTTCCTTATCGCCATCATCACCGATCACTTTGTCCAGTTGGAGGTCGAAATATATATTTACGGCTATCCTGGGTGGCCCCTCTCTCAATGTCTGAACGGTATCCCTTTTTTATTTAACCAAAAGCGCACTTCTGATCCGAGACTGCCTGGCCGAAACTTGGGATGGACTCTCCGCTCGCAGTTGCTGCTGATCCGCTGAAGTAGTTGTCTGCAGAACGGAGGGGGAAGAGAACTCGCTCTCACACTCTTCCGATCGCCCTCCTCGTTCCCCGTCCGCTCTGTTACTTTGAATCGCTGCAACTCTGTTTTTGTACCTTAGACACTTGCTTGCAACGCAGCCGGTAGGACGAGGCAAGAGGGGAAAAAAAACACACAATCTCAGTGATGGCAAACCTTTCTTTCTTTCCTCGATTAGTGAATCGTTGTTGCTGGCGAAATATGTCCAAGTGTGTCCGCTGGGTTGTTAAGCACAAGTATGGAGCGATGTGTATGCACACCGCGCTCTATGCGTGTCTGTGTGTTATATATGTCTGTAAGTGTGGATATTTCTGTCTGGCTCAGCGATCCACTTAGTCACTTACACGGTCCAGGACGTGATGAGGCAGCGCTTTGCAGGAACCTTATATACCAGCTAGCAACCGGCTGGGGGAATACCCACTCAGCCTCCCATTGGCTCAGACAGCCACCTGCAGCCTGACTGACAGGCACATTTGCATTTCCATTGGTCCCCAGAGCTGTCTATCAAAGCCTCTCCACCCCCCCTCCATTGTTATTATTACATTGGCCTGAAAGGCTGATTCTGAGTGAGCAGCCAGCCAGCCTAACAGCACAGGTAAACCAAATAAAAACACTGCAAGTAAACATTGTCCCTGTGTAAACCCTCACACTATTTCATTTACACTTGCTAATTGAAATTGCGGTTTAACACAAATCTCATTATCATTTGATGAAGGTGCTGATGGGGAGGTTGGGGGGAGGGGGTTTATGGGAAAGAGTTGGTAGGGTGGGGATTATTGTTCTCCACAATCCACTATACTCACTTCAATAAACTGATAAAGTTTCTACTTTGCTATAAAGTTGTTTCACTGACAGATTTCCTCTGGCTGGTCAATCCTGTTGGACTTTAACCTGGTGTTGTTAAACTTCTTACTGTGGTCAATCCTGTAACATGGCATTGGGGATTGGGACATCGACTGCACATGCAAGATTTCATATTTGCACTAAACAAATGAGGGGGGGGGGTGCAAATCTTGAGAAATATACACTCTGAAGATAAATAACTGGGCACCTAACCCGAGAAATAAAGAATTATGCAAGATCCATTGATTTGCCATAATTCCTTGCGTTTGTGTTCTGTTTAAAGGATTACACGGCTAGTTAAAGGCAATGATATATTTCGTTCTGGGCTGGGCATTAAATGCAGTGATGTGAAGGTATGATATGCAAGGCGCCAGTCAGGATCCCGGCTAACTTTGGTCTTTTCCATGGATCGACAGCGCCCACTAGAGATCAAATGTACATTTTTCTCAAGAACACCCCGGCGATCAAAATCCTCTGGGTTTTATTACCTTCCAAGTTTTGATGTATTCTCGCGGCACAATTATTGTCACGGTAAACTTTTCACGATTATACCTATTCACTAAAATATCATGCAGACCGTCTTAACTTGACCGACACAATTGGCTTCTTGGAGGACTTTTAAAGCCATTGAGATAATTTAATATAACTTTTGAAATTCGTGGGAACTAATCATGGGGGAAAGCTGAAATTCTGACTCTGAGGTTCATTCTGCACATAATATTTAAATGATTCCATTAAGAGATCGGTGTCTTGGATACATTACGTTTCAAACGATATCTTCTTAAGGGACAAGGCAGCTTTTGAAATGGGTTTGATTGGTCCACAAGTTTAGTTAATGTGAGATGTTAAAATGGGCACGCAACAACGAACCCCAGATTTATTTTAGAGAGAAAAAAAAACTGATGTTTTGGCCAGTAAATCAGTTTGTGCCGTAACCCCTTATCCAATCCCTTTAATGCAGTAGTAAATCCCCAAACTCTATTAATAGGGGATTTGAGCAAATGAAAAAGGATAACTGTGCAATCAGAGAACAGAAAGTGAATGTGCAATTAATGGGAAAATAATGTACACTTAGTGAAAAATGCAAGTTAATGGAAAAGTGAAAAAGTATACAGTTGGGGTGAGAAACGTAAGCCGTACACATGTTTTGCAGAGGTTCCGAATTGTTCCATGAGGATATTTTGTAACTAAATGTCAGACAAGGGAGGAATAGGTACGAAGAGCGTGTTAGTTTTATAAAGCAAACAAATTGTCAAGACGCCAGACATAATCTAATTTACAGCCACGAGATCCCGAGTGTCCGGAATCCTGAGCAATTAATCCAATTTATTTTAAACGAGTTTATTGATGACTCAGAATTGTGACAGTAAATGAACTTCATAATGAGAAAATCAAGCAACAAAAATGAAGTGTCTAATCTGATCAGAGTGTTACTCTGAATATTGTGCAGGTGATTGAATCATCTCAAACGGCGACGAATTATCAATGAAGCCCTGAAACAACATTCCCCTTTGTTTTCGGACTCATCTACTCAAATTTGAATTCTCCTGCAAATCCCATGTAAAAAAATGAAAAGGAAGCTAGTGTTTTACTAAAACACATTCCAAACGCTACAATGCCAGTCAATAACTTTTAAGTAATGAATAAAGGTAAGACTTCTTTTAAAAACGTCCACTCAATGTACTAGTTTATCTAAATTAACCCTTGGCAGATTGGATCGACGGATGTTGTAATATTGTAACTTTTCTCCATAATTAAGGCGATAATGTTGAACGATGAAATTAGACCCATCCAAAGAAATGTGATTTTATATGAACACGCTTTGTTCTCCCACGAGTTCCCTCCCACCTAGAATGTCGCTTTGACCCAGATTTTAGGTCACTTTTTGGCGTTTTCAATGGGGAGAGGGCCAATTTAAAAGCAACGATATTAGATATAGTAACATTCTGTTATCAAACGGGGTGTTGGTGATTAAAAAGTTGGATAGATAGACACCAGGACATGTTCACATTTTCCGCCAGCAATGAGGTGATAACCCGGTTATCGTTAAATTCGAGTTGCGGGAGCATTGACTTTTCCATTCTGAGCGTTTGTCTATCCCGCCCACCATCCCGAGAAGAAATGAGTTAAACAGAAATGGTCACGCGTGTCTCCCAACAACAGCAAAGGATTACAAACCATCGTAAACCCTTTCAACATCACCCCTAACCACTACAGCTGTCGACACGTTTACTGCAGCATTTTAATGCGGTGATTTTCACGGTGATCATGAGGGTCGATGAAACGATTCTTGCCGGTAATTAATAACATGGATCGCGGGAGGGGAAATACGCCCTGAGAAGCGTTTAGCTTCTCCAATTACGCGCAAATGCAACTTCGAAGTAAAGAGCACCGTGTTCCCTTAGAAGTCTTTTTAACTAGAAGAGCCTCGCATTCCCGTAAGTTTGAATGAACTGAGTTCCTTGCGCAACCAAAAGAAAAGGTTTTTGTAAACAATAAAACAAACTACTATGTACAGCCGCGGCTGTAGCCTCCAACCCGATTCAAAACTCAGTGAGGACCGGTATTGAAAAGGTTGAAAAATACAGGTGGGGGGAACATTAGTTAACGCAAATTGTTGATTTATTTTTAAATAATCGATTTTGGTACAGAGAAAAACACAAATTTGAAAAAAAAACAACTATTTGTTTTTCTAACAACAGGTCACCAGAAGTGTTCATATTTTCCGGCTACCGTTTAAGTTTTAGCCTCTGAAGTACCGGAAATAGTTGATTTGCAAAGTGTCTGATCTTTCCCTTTTACCACGAGAAGAATTGGCAGCAATGTGAAACCGAACAAATAAGAAATTTGACCACCGCGTCCGATCTATAAAGTAACTGCTCGGCGAGATCTCGAAAACGTATCCTTTACTCATCGCACAAGATCCAAAAACCCATTTCAAAGCAAACTCGCAAATCTATTAAATGGCATTTCGCCATTTTCCCACAATCTTCCTCAATGCATTTGTTATGCAAAGTGGTGTACCATAAATTAATATTTAACACCCGTCAGAATAACACAAACCTTTCTAAAACCGTTTGATAGCATATTGGTAAGATATTACATTTCAATGTATATAATACTGTCATGAATTAACCCACGGCAGTACAGTTAAAATCTAAAAATCAAAACACACTGAATTAGTGAGTACACTTTCTAAAATCTAAGCCACTCGATGTACAAGAAATCCTTATTACAATTCTGGTTTTTTAAAACGTCATATTTATTTTAAATTTACTTTGTATCCAATTCAATTATTTATTTAGTTGGTCAACATAATCCGTATGCTTTGTTTTCTCAAAAATCTATCACAACTAGAACAGAAAGCAAACAATTAAAGAAAAGTTTCTAATATTCTGGTGATGAAACATTTTGATGTGTTTTGAATTCAAGCCTTAATTGTTCAATGTAACTCCCCGCAGAATTGGAGTCCAATTCAAACTAAATACTTTAGTTTTATGTCCCTGGTGTTCTGACATTGTCGAGATGTTTTCCATGTATGTTATTTATCCTAAGTATGTTTTGCTAAAATAAACAATCCATTGGGTAGTTGGATTGAGAACTTGCGATGCTGAAATGCTAGGATTTCTTAAAATGAAGTTGCTATAGATCAGCTCAGGAATGAAGCGCACATGAAGCGGAGTCTGTCCACACCGAAATCTTAAATTATAGTGAAAGATGATTTTTGATCATCTACAATCTTCATAAATCATATAAATCTGTAAACCGCTCAGTTAGAAACTTATTTTTAACAGATCTGTTTTATTGTTGCAATGTGATAGAAAATAAAATACGTTTATTTCCCCCCAAGGTTTCATGTACCCGATTATTTAAAATGTATAACTGGATTATTTCAGATTGATTATAACTTGATAGATTATAACTGGTTAGGCGCATTGGCCATACTAAATTCTCCCTCAGTGTACCGAACAAGCGAGTGTGGCACCTAAGGAATTTTCATAGTAACTTCATTGCAGTGCTAATGTAAGCCTACTTGCGACACTAAAACAATCTTAAACTTAGATAGTGAGTTCATAGCGTTATGTAGCACAATGCTGGCACTCTGAGTAAGTTAGTCCTATAAACCCTGTATTTTCCCATTTTCAGGTCTAAATTATTCAGAACAGGTTTATGAAACCCGCTTCACAAGATTCGCACCTGTCTCCTCAAATGTAATTCCAAAGTTTCTTTAGTGATATTATTTGATTGTGATTTAAATCCCAAAACTAAACCACTGCATTCTTTGAGGCCAAGTCTATGCACCGATGCTAAGTATGTGTGTATGTATAGAGACAGGGAATGAGGAAAAGAAAGTGTGTGAAAACGTGATCCAGTACTGAGAGTAAGTTTAGTTCGGACAGGTGGAGCAGGTTTTGGAAAGTTACACAGGTGGATTTCCTGTTCAGTGAACCCGGTTACATGCCAGCAGCAATCGATTTGAGATCTAACCCGGAAATGCTGAGGATCATTTACACTTCCAAGTTTGCAAATCTCTTTGGGGCAATTTTATGAAAGGTTCATGCATTCCATACACTGGTAGAATCACATACAAATTGATAACAATTGTTTCCATATTTAATAATTTTGGAGGGCGGCTAATTTTGTTCCGTGGAAATCATCAAAGAGGTCGGATGGTGATCGGACGGAAGAGCAGACGGTCACTTAACCCAAACAGAAAGGAAGGCTCCACTTTAAGAGGCCACTATTTCAAAGCATTAATGTCTTGGATACGTTCTAGACTAAAATCTATTACAGTCCATTAACCTCGTTTTGAACACTGTCATTATCTCCTCTTACCCCGCCTTGTTATTTCAGACACCTTCTGTTGTTGCTTTTAGGACTAAAATGTAAACACGATCCCTTTTCCCAAGGCACGAGGGGGTCACTTGTTGGCTCAGCTTAAATCGGTTCACCTGATTTTTTAAAATGACATCCTTTGCAGCTTCGAAAACCGTGAGATATCTATAGGCCACAGCCATTAACAGGTATCCTGGGAAGAGAAGCTGTGAGCTCCTGTTACATGAAGAATACATACTGAGGGCGGCTGCCAGAAACAGTGTAGTATTAACCTTCTGAAGGCTTCATAAACAGTTATGAACGAAATAAAAGCTGTTGATAACTTTTGCCTGCCATTGCTCCCATGTACCCATCTTGATTGGTAGGATAGTTTTATTTTGTATTGACTGTAACTGTCCTGGCAAACATCATTAGCATCATTACACACTGTGCAGTTAATTCAGGATGATGTCCAATCTGAAGCTTTAATGATTGCATGTTTATCAAATGATGATTGGCATTAGGTTTCCAGGCCATATAAGTGTCAATATATATTTGCAGGATAATCCAAGCTAGAGGTTTGGGAGATTTGTACAACTAGTAGTCACATCAGGATTCACACCCTTTTATCCTTTTTGTTGAAATTAGGTTAGAATGTTATGGGGTGTTTGTATCATATTTACATCCATCGATTTGTTAGTAGTGGTGTCTATGACAAAATACAGTACCGACCATGTTGCTAATGTACAAAGAAACCCACACTGAGAAAATAATGCTTGTGATATAATCACTGCACATTTTGTTCCAGGAAGTAATAATGCCAACTGAGTCATTTGTTTTATCAAGCTTCCTACATTGAGGCAAATTATTTTCATGGTTGGTTCAGACTTCTGGATTGCAGCCTAAAATAGCATGTTTCATATGGTGACTTCAACTGTGTGAACAGGCCAAGTGTTTAACAAGCTTCCCTGTCCTTTCCCAGTGCCACCTACTCATGCGGCACAGACAATCCAGCTAAAACATTTCCTATTCATTGTCTTCATTGTCAATTGGTGACAATTCTTGGTTGGTCATTTCTAGAGTTTCCAAGTAAATGGCAGAATGGGTGTAACAGGCCAAAACAGCAAATGACTAATGGGATGGTGTCAAAGAGTAGTTCGTTTGGGTCCAGACTAGAAATGTTCTGTACGAAGGAGCAGGAGCAGGTCATTTGGCCCTTTGTGCCTGCTCCACTATTAAATAGGATCATGGCTGATCTGATAGTAACCTCAAATCTGCATCCCGTCTATCGTCCAATAACCTATCATCTCTTGCTTACCAAGAATCTATCCACCACTGCCTTAAAAATATTCAAAGAATTTGCTTCCATTGCCTTTTCAGGAAGAAAGTTCCAAAGACTCACTACCCTCAGAGAAAACATTTTGCGTCATTTCCGTTTCAAATGGATGAACCTAGTTTTTAAACAATGACCCCAAGTTCTAGATTCTCACATTAGAGGAAAGATCCTCTCCACATCCAACCTGTCAAGACCCTTCAGGATCTTATATGTTTCAATCAAGTTGCCTCTCCAGTGGATGCAAGCCTAGTCTGTCCATTCTTTCCTCATAGGACAACCCACCCATACTAGCTATTAGTCTGGTGAACCTTCTCTGAACTGCTTCCAATGCATTTTGATCCTTCCTTAAATAAGGAGACTAATACTGTTACAGAGTACACCAAGTGTGGTCTCACTGTTGCTCTGGATGGGGACACTCACCACCACATGGTAAAATCATAGCTGATCTGATTGTGACCTCATGTCTATTTTCTTGCATGCCCCTATAATCTTTGGTTCCCTTGTTAAACAAGAAACTACCTAACTCAGCTTTTAAAATATTCAATGACGCAGCCTCGATTGCTCTTTGGGGAAGTGAATTCCAAAGACTAATGACTGTGAGAGAAAAAAATTCTCCTCATGTCTGTCTTAAATAGGAGACCCCTTATTTTCAAATTGTGTCTCCTAGTTCTAGCCTGTCCCATAGTTATAGTCTCTCAGTACAGACCCTGTCAAGTCCCCCCAGGACCTTATATGTATCAGTAAGATCACCTCTCATTCTTCTAAACTCTAAAAGCCACAGGCCCAACCTGTCCAACCTTTCCAATTAGATAGCCTCTTCATACCAGGAATCAGTTGAATGAACCTTCTCTGAATTGCTCCTATTAAAATTATATCCCTTCTTAAGTAAAGAGACCAAACAATACACAGTACTTCAGATGTTGTCTTACCAATGCCCTGTATAACTGTAGCAAGACTTACCTACTTTTATATATCCATTCTATTTGCAATAAATGACAACATTCCAATTGTCTTCCTAATCACTCGCTGTACCTGCATACTGACTTTTTGTGATTCATGTACCGAGCATTCAGACCCCTCTGTGTTGCAGTGTTCTGCATTCTCTCTCCATTGAAATAACATACTGATTTTCTGTTCTTCATGCCAAAGTGGACAAGTTCACATTTCCCCACCATTATTTTCCAGCTGCCAAATTTTTGACCACTCACTTGAGTATCTATATCCCTTTTCGGACTCTTATGTCCTCTTCACAACTACTCTCTTACCTATTAGAAAATATAGCAACCAAACATCCAGTCCCTCCATTCAAATCATTGATATAGATTTTGAACAGTTTTGGCCCCAGTATTGATCACTGGGGCATTTACCTTGAATATCAAACATCTGAGCTGGAACTGGACTAAAAAAATGTAAAGAGTAAGATAAAAAGAAAAGAAGGTTTAAAACAACCAAGCTGAATTCAGTAAGTGCAGAGAAGAACTGAAAAGGGACATAAGGAAATCCTAACATTTTTCATAAACATATAAGTAATAAAATGGCAGTCAAAGATAGGGTGAAGCTACTTAGGATCTAAAACGGAGATCTTGAGAAGGTAGAGTGCAAGGCTGAGGTACTAAATGAGTACTTAGTTTGCCTTCACTAAAGAACATAAGAACATAAGAAATAGGAGCTGGAGTAGGCCATCTAGTCCCTCGAGCCTGCCCCACCATTCAATAAGATCATGGCTGATCTGAAGTGGATCAGTTCTACTTACCCGCCTGATCCCTATAACCCCTAATTCCCTTACCGATCAGGAATCCATCTATCTGTGATTTAAACATATTCAACGAGGTAGCTTCCACCACTTCAGTGGGCAGAGAATTCCAGAGATTCACCACCCTTTGAGAGAAGAAGTTCCTCCTCAACTCTGTCCTAAACTGACCTCCCTTTATTTTGAGGCTGTGCCCTCTAGTTCTAGCTTCCTTTCTAAATGGAAAGAATCTTTCCACCTCTACCCTATCCAGCCCCTTCATTATCTTATAGGTCTCTATAAGATCCCCCCTCAGCCTTCTAAATTCCAACGAGTACAAACCCAATCTGCTCAGTCTCTCCTCATAATCAACACCCCTCATCTCTGGTATCAACCTGGTGAACCTTCTCTGCACTCCCTCCAAGGCCAATATATCCTTCCGCAAATAAGGGGACCAATACTGCACACAGTATTCCAGCTGCGGCCTCACCAATGCCCTGTACAGATGCAGCAAGACATCTCTGCTTTTATATTCTATCCCCCTTGTGATATAGGCCAACATCCCATTTGCCTTCTTGATCACCTGTTGCACCTGCAGACTGGGTTTTTGCGTCTCATGCACAAGGACCCCAGGTCCCTTTGCACAGTAGCATGTTGCAATTTTTTTCCATTTAGATAATAATCCAATTTGCTCTTATTTCCTCCAAAGTGAATAACCTCGCATTTGTCAATGTTATACTCCATCTGCCAGATCCTCGCCCACTCACTCAGCCTGTCCAAATCTCTCTGCAGACCTTCTACGCCCTCCACATGATTCACTTTTCCACTTATCTTTGTGTTGTCTGCAAACTTTGTTACCCTACACTCAGTCCCCTCCTCCAGATCGTCTATATAAATATATAAAGAAGAGTATGTTGACAATTTTATATTAAAGGAGCATGCAGTAGAGGAATTGGATAGGATGGAAAAAATAGAGGACGTACTTAAAGGTTAGCTTCACTCAAAGTAGAACAGTTCCTAGTGCAGATGGGTGAATCCTTGGATGCTGAAGGAAGCAGGGTTAGAGATAATGGAGGCTTTGGCCACAGTCTTTGAATCCTTCTGAGTTATGATAATGGCGCAAGAAGAATGGATGATTGCAAATGTTGCACCCCTGTTCAAAAATGTGGGGATGGATAAACTTGGCAACAATGCTGTTGCCAACTATGACAGTACTGTGCCTTTAAGAAATATATTTTAATCATGTTTCTTTGCAGGTTTTCAAGCAATTCCTTTGGAAGATTTTATTGTTGCCATAATATCTGTCGCTGGTGTCCTCTAATTGTTGCTGAAGCAATATAATGGACGTCTTGTTTATTCTTAATCTGGCCTGATGTAGTATCCGAGGATTTTATGAACGTTTTGGAATTGCTGGGTGGAGCATGACTGACAGGTCAGATGCTGCCTGGGGACAGTTTTTTCCACAGAAAAGTCCAATGTTTTAGTTTCATTTTTCTCAGATGTTGTTGGGACTGCAGACAGAAACCAGTGTCTCTTGTTTTCCCTTATCTCTGGAGTCGGAACTTCTGCTGTCTGTGAGTTGCTAGTGGTCGAAAGCAGTGTGTTCCTGTCCCTCTCTCTTTCCAGAGGTGTGCTGAAAGTTCTTGGACTGGGAAGCCTCAGAGTTTTAATCCAACATTCAAAGGACCAATTCACAACAGGTGTTAAAAAAACTGCAAAATCTAGCATCATGTGAGCATAATTGCTTTTTGTGCCAAGTCTAGAAACGGGTGTATGTTTATAGGATGGTTGTTAGACTTGGAACATTGTAGTTAGCTACCTGTTAAGGTTTATACTGTGTCATGTATAATTCTTGTAAGTGATGAAAGTTATGCTAAATCTTTTATCTTTTATATTTTAACTGTGTTCTTAAATAAACTTTGTTTGATAAAAGCTTCCTCGTGGGTCACTTGAATCATACCAGGAGTGAAACATCTTATGCTCACCTGTGCCAAATTCAAAGGCAAAACTTAGGGTCTAGGCTATCTTTATAAAACACCTTGGAGTTTCTGACCTGGATCATAACAATGCTAAATCATTATAAATCATGCGTGAGACCCTAATTGGAGTATTGTGTCCAATTCTAGGCATCACACTTTAGGAATGATATCAAGGCCTTAGAATGAGTGCAAAGCAGGTATACTAGAATGATGCCGGGGATGAGAGACTTCAGTTATGTGGAGAGTCTAGAAGAGCAGGGTTTGTTCTCCTTAGAACAACGACAATTAAGAGGTTAGATAGCAATGTTTAATTGAAGGGGTTAGATAGAGTCAATTGGGAGAAGCTGTTTCCAGTGGAGAAGGATAGAAATAAAATTATTAAAGCAGTCTAGTTGTTACTTAGCATTTCATTAAAAGGAATATTCTATTGCTACAACATCAGTGTTATAGTCAGAGTGCTCCTATTATAATAATATGTGTAAATGCAACACCAGAAATCTTTCAGTGCCAGTGTGTTGGGACCTGAATCTCAGAAGGAAATGATTGACTTTGGGAACATGATTCCCTGGAGCTGCTGGGCACTCTAATGGTTAATATCCATACCTCACATTTGACCAGCACTCTCAACAGAGTGCAAAACCAAATCAATAATCTTCTATGATGATCAAATAATACCAATTCAGTGGATCTTCTTTTACATCCCTCGCTCCTCCTGTTCAGCTTAATGCAATCGAAAGAGCTCATCTTTCCAGTAAGAAAAAAAACCCCTGCTTTTCTGAATTGTAGAAGTCCTTACTGAATACATGGTCAGATGCTTGGCTGTCACAATCAATAAACAACTGCTGAAGCCTGCTGTGTGCTGCAACCCAAGTGTGAAATATAACAGCAAAAGAATACAAGCTGTCATGCCTCCCATGGGAAGGTCAGAAAGTACACCTTATGGCTTTCAAACTGTGAGACAAAAGGATTGCAAATTATTTTATTAAATATTTTAATTTATGTATCTTTCCCATCCTCTAAAATTGCTACACAGTGTTCAGTCAGGAGGTTAAGAAAATCCAAACCTGAAATGTCTCCGTAACTGCTGTCCCACGGTATTATTTTGTTGATGCACTAGGAGGTGTTTGAATGGACAGGAAAGACATAATCCCGGCTAAACTAGTTTTCCCTTCTTCTCCTATCAAGTAAGCAAATACACACAAGCTCAATCAAAACTAGTATGCATTTCAGGTTACATTTCAGCTGGCGGTCCAACATTTAAGCAGTAAAACTCCCCCTAGTGTGCTTCTACTAATAGACTTGTTGTACATGGGCAGTCTAGGACATGAAATGAAGTATCTGAGGCTTACCATGAGCCACTTCAGGCCAAACATGACAATGCTTTACAGATCACTGTCGAGCAGAGGATTTGTTGAAGCAATATATCACATGACAGAACATAAAGTAAAAACATGTTATAACTTAACTGATATTAAATAGGGGTCTCACGGTCATAACTGTATGCTGTTTACCTACAATTTTACAAAACTTGCTCATGATGCAAATAAATATTCCCAGGACTCTCCTTTAATCCACATTTTTATATTCTATTTACATGTAATACCTCATATAATAGATCTAGAGTGCTTGCTACTTATGCAACATCAATTGTGAATTGGTCTATTTTATCAATTCTGCTGAACCATATTGTTACAGTGCTTCAAGGTCTTCCATTTTCACATAAATAAGATGGAAATTATAACTACCACGAGGCATCTCCATCACATATATTCTTCCGAATTAGTTCTTTGGATGTGGGCATCATGAGCAAGGCCAAACATTTAATGCCCATTCTTAACTAAGAGAAGATGATGGTGAGCTACATTCTTCAATCATTGCAGTCCATGTGGTGCAAGTATTCTTGCAGTGCTATTAGGTAGGGATTTCCAGGCTTTGGAGCCAACAGTAATAAAGGGGCTACAATGATGCATTCAAATCCAGGTGGTTCTGAATTGCAGGGGAACCTAGAGATGATTGTATTCCCATGCAACTGCTGCTTTTGTCCTCTAGGCAGTGGAGGTGCTGGTTTGGAAGGTGTTGCCAAAGAAGCCTTGACAAATTGCTCTGGATAGTATATATCACTGCAGCCATTGTGCACTGGTGGAGGGAGCAGGCATTTTAGATGGTGAATGAACTGGCGATCAAACCGACTGCTTTGTCTTGGATGGTATGGTATTTCCTGAGTGTTGTTGCAGCTGTTTCCATCCAGGCAATTGGAGACTATGTGGCTTGCAGGTTGTGGAAAGGCTTAGGGAAGTTGTAAGGTGATCTACTTACCACAGGCTACTAAGACTCTGACTTTTTGTTATAACCATAATATGTTGCTGATTCGGTTAAGTTTCTGGTCAATGATCACCCTCATGATGTTGATGGTGGGTTTCAGTGATGGTAATGCCATCAAATGTTCTGAGGCAGTGGTTAGACTCTTCCCTGTTGGAGATGAACATTGCCAATCACTGTATAGCTCAACAGCTCAAATCTGCATTTTGGATATGAGCAAAAGTTGTTTCATTATCTAAAGGATTTGAAATTAGAATTGAATGTGGTTGGAGGCCAATCATCTCAGTCGCAGGATGTTCCTGAAGGAGTTCCTCAGGGCAGCACACTCACCCTAAATTTCTACAGATGATTTATCAATGACTTTCTCCCTAACATTGGAGAGAAGTGGGATGTTCACGGATGATTGGCCGTCAGAAACAGAAACCATCTGTCTTAGTGCGAGTTACGAATTCAGCCACTGGACAGTTTCCCTCCTGATCCCCTTTGGTTTTACGTAGGCTCTTTGTTGTTGACTCATAACGTCAAATGCCACCTTGATGTCAGTGACGTTACTCTCACTTCACTGGTGAAATTCAGGTCTTTAATCCATGTTTGGACCAAGACCGTAATGTCATTTGATGCTAAGTGATCCTGACAGAACCCAAAGTCAGCAGATTATTGGTGAGTGAATGCTGCACTCTTTGATGAATAGGAGTAAGCTAACAGCACCGCAATTGGCTGGATAGAAACTGTCCTGCTCTTTACGGGCAGGACGTAATATGGGAATTTTTCACATGGTTAGTTAGGCACCAATGCTGTAGCTGTCCCGGAACAGTTTGACCAAAAGCATGGTTGGTTGTGAAGCACAGGTTTACATCTCTACAGAGGGCATGTGGTTGAGTCCTGTAGCCTTTACTGTGCCAAGTGCACTCATTATTATGCTGAAGATTTGCATCTGTGATGGTGATGGCCCAAAAGAGGCCAAAAAAGATCATACACTCGTACCTCCTAATGAAGATGGTTGTGAACACTTCAGCTTTATCTTTTGCACTAACATGCTTCACTCCATCATGATTGAGGAGGGATATGTTCCCTGAGTTTCTGCTTCCTCCCATTAATTGGCCACCACCATTTCTGATTGGATGTAGCAGGATTGTAGATATCACAGACATGTAGTTATGGTATTAAAGATTCAGTAAAAAAGCGAAACTTTCTTTTAAATTGACACGAGGAGCATTCAAAAAATTTTTTCCTCATGTCTCCATTGCTTCTTTTACCAATTATCTTAAATCTGCGCCCTCTGGTTCTCGATCCTTCCACCAGTGGAACAGTTTTTCCCTATACTTTTACTTTGTCCAGACCTCATGATTTTGAATACCACTAAGAAATCCCCTCTCAACCTTCTCTTCTCCAAGGAAAATAATCCCATCTTTTCTAACTTACTACATAACTGAAGTTCCTTATCCCTGGAACCATTCTAATGAATCTTTTTTGCATTCTCTCTAATGCTGTCACATTTTTCTTAAAGTGTGGTGCCCAGGACTGGATGCAATCCTCCAGTTGAGACCAAACTAATGTTTTATATTAGTTCAGTATAACTTCCTTGCTCTTGTACTCAATGTAACTATTATTAAGGCCGAAGATACTACATGCTTTATTAACTGCTCTCTCAATCTGCCCTGCCACCTTCAATGAATTATGCGCATATGCAACCAGGTCTCTCCGCTCTTGTACTCCCTTTAGAATTGTACCCTTTTTAATATTGTCTCTCTATTATCTTCCTACCAAAATGTATCATTTCACACTTCTCTGCATTGAACTACATCTAACACTTGTCCACTCATTCTGCCAATTTGTCTATGTTTTTTTAAAGTTCCACATTCTCCTCCTTAAAGTTCCCAATGTTTCTAAGTTTCACATCATCTGCAAATTTTGAAATGGTTCCCTGTATGCCAAGGTTTCAGTCATTAATATATATCAGGAAGAGCAATACTGACCCCTGGGGAATGCTACTACAAACTTTTCTCCAGTCTGAAAACATCTATTAACTACTACTCTCTGTTTCTTGTCACTTAACCAATTTTGTATTCATGCTGTTACTGTCCCTTTTATCCCATGAGCAATAACTTTGCTCACAAGTCTGGTTCTTTGTAAATAGTCTAAATAATGCATAATAATTCCTAACCTTGAATTTCTTACATCGTGGAGTCTATTAAATTTACACTGATTTTGAAAATGCATGAATATATTTTATATCTGGCTCAGGTGTTTCAAACTGATTGGTTCTTTTGAGAATGACTCCTCAAGCAAACTCATTCATCTGAATCCACTCATTCCTTTATGTAGCTTGGGATTTCTCAGATGAAAATCACACCGTTTGTATTCAGAAAGGACCAATACAAAATACACAATCAACCAGGATTAAGTTTGAATTAATTCAACAACCTGCAACCAACAAACCTTGCATGTTACATCAAAATCCATTTGGTACAGGAATTTGAACTCCATGTTTTTTTGAAAACAACTTATGTTCCATTAACTAGATGTAAAGGCACTACTACCAAATCAAAAATTAATCGGAAAGGCTAAATTTGAGTCATAGTAGGCCTATGTGTGTGAAATTTATAATGGACATTCTTCACATTATAAGTAATTTTCTGGGTAAATGAAAAGATTATTTTTCCAGAATGGTGTAATTTTCTCATTATCTTTTCTGATGTTTCCAGTTGTATAAAGTCACCCGAGTAAAGGCAGCAGCTCAAGATTGTGAAGATATGTTGATTTAGCTAGCTTATGGATAACTTTGAAATAAAAAGAAATTTGATTAAACTATTATTGTTAATTACTCATTCCTTTTAGGACTTTTAAAACATTTTAAAAATTCATTCACATTTAGTCAATCAGATGTTTCAAAACTTTACAATTTAGCTTATTTTTTGCCAATTATTATATTTTGCCCTAATGATTGTCATGCTTTGAGGTATGATGGTCTTTAAAGTAATATGTTTGATGCATGGTGTCAGTGAAAGATGACATGTGAAGGATGCATGCTACATGCATGGCTTTTAATTGTGTAGATATTTATAGATCAGCAAATCCCAATTTCCACTAATTAGACAGCCGCTGTTCCCACAGCAACAATATACTTTGAGCCTAACGCCAATGGATTTTATCAACATATCTTGAGAAAGCTAGGAGCTAGAGGGAGACAAAGAATTTGATAGAAACATTTGACATTAACAACTGAAGCTTATGACTGCAACTGTTATGAAAGTGGATGTCTTTTACAATACAGTAACGTAACATTCATTCTTTCGCAAAATAACATTTTTAGCTCTTTCAGCCATAGAAGAACTCAGCATGTGTAAATTAAATGTAATTAGTGCAACTCAATGATGTATTAACTAAAGAAAAAATATATAATTTCAAAACTTAGCATAAAACTGAGTCTTATGATTTTTGAATTTTGAGAAAGCATAACGAAGAGTTAGAATTTATTCATGTAAATTAAACTAATTAACTCTATTTTTGACTTTATTATCCTTCATCATATCTTAATAATCATACCCTTGTACCTTCATAGAGAGAAAACCTTACCCTTTGTTACAGGAAGAATCCATTTTGTAATTAACCCAACTTGCCTTATGAAATTAAACTAATTAATAGAATTTATGTTATCCTAATAACATAGCCGAGGTAATTTTCTAACCTATGGGAATTGTAGCCCTTTAGGGAGATTTAAAGCATTAAATTCCTTTATTTGCTACCCATTTCAGCGAGGTGCAGTTTCCAATAAACGTCAGTCAGTCCAGCTACTGGCAATAAAGGCACACAAGAAATTAGCTGCTACTATTTTAATCTAGTACCTCAACTAGCCACTTTATTTATGCTGACATATCCTGAACAATCCTAATTAGTAGAAGTGAATGTGACAAGAGACACTGCTGATGATAATGAGAAACATCAGACTCTGGAAGACAGCAATGACAATTTTTCTTCAACCTGAGATTACTTGACTGCATTGTGTGTTCCCCGTGGGGGGCGGTAGGGGTGGTTGATTTTGCAAATAGTGTGTTCCAAAATCCTAGGACATTCTGAAGTATTTTACAATTAGTTAAGCAATTTTTGATGTAAAGTCATGGGTGTAATATAGAGATGATGTGGAGATGCCGGTGTTGGACTGGGGTAAGCACAGTAAGAAGTCTCACAACACCAGGTTAAAGTCCAACAGGTTTATTTGGTAGCAAATACCTAAACCTGTTGGACTTTAACCTGGTGTTGTGAGACTTCTTACTGTAATATAGAGAAACATGGGTGCCAATTTGCATACTGCAAGGTCCCTCCAACAGCAATAGGATGATGACGAGACAATCTGCTTTTTGGTGTACATCTGGAAACCCATTTTTCTGCTTTTTCGGAAATGTTCCATGGAATCTTTTATCTCCATCTCTGAGGGCAAATTGAAAGATTCCATTGCTTGCTAGCTTTCCTTACATCTAAAATGCCGAAAAGAAACTGGGGTAAATTTATTCACATAGCATCATTTTAAGCAGCACTGCACAGACATTTGTTTATTCTGCTGGAGCATACAGCATCACAGGCAACCGCATGCACTTTCCACATGAAAACTCCCATTGATATAAATGGAGAAATCCATGCAGGTAGCTGCACGAGGAACTGCCCATGGGGAATCAACATAATCTGCATAATGACACTTGAATCTGCACCATGGGAACAAATTTCCCCCCACGTTTTAATACTTTGTATTGTGAAAATGTGTGCATCTGATACATTGACGTAGAAGTATTACTGTGTAATTAGCCGTTAATCTTTTACATGCCTGAGCCATAAGGTCTAGGTTCCCCTCCCTAAATCTTTCTCCCTTGCTTTAATCCTTTAAGACACTCCTTCAAATTTACCTTTTTAAGCTTTTAATCATCTGCCCTAATATCTCCTTATATATGGTGTCTCGTTGGTGTCAAATTTTGTTTTATAACCTTCCTGTGAAAGACTTGGGATATTTTCATTAAAGGTATAATATTAATACAAGGTATTTTTGTTGCTATAGCATGCTCTTGCACAGTAATTTTCAATACAAATATAAAGTTACTGAAGGAATTTGACTGAAATATATTGCCTTTGTAAAGAATCATATCAGATTCAAAAGATCAACTCTGTTTCTTCCTCCACAGATTCCACCGGGCCGACTGAGTTTTTCCAGCACTTTCTGTTTCATTTCAGATCTCCATCATCCACAGTATTTTGTTTTTACTTTAATGTTCTAAGGGCAAATAGGGATTGGTAAGAAAGGCAGCAGTGTCATCCATAATGCGAAGATAGGCCGTGTTGATTGTTGACTTGATGAAACAGTAATTGGATTTTGAACATAACTGTGATTTCAGGCTCTTTTCTCTGAAAGGTTGTAATAACAGAACATTATTTACTTTCTTTTTAATATTGGTTGCAAATATATGGGGCAATTGTCATTAGTGGAGCTGCCTTCAGTTTGGGTGAATGAAATTTGGAAAAAATGAAATTTGTAATAACATGATTACAGTTCAATGTAAAGTTCAACATGTTCAAAAGGATGTTTCCTACTCATGTATTAATGTAAAATGCCTCCATGCAATTGTATAACAAGCTTGCTCTTTTTGACTGATATTTTCTGCATGATTTTAATTGTTTTCCATCACACTTATTTTCTATAACCCTACATTAAGATCTGCTTTTTTAAATATGACCTCCTGATTTCTACAACATCTAACAACCCGAAGGTGTCAAAAATGACCAAATTATCTTGTTAATTCTGGTTTAAGTCTGTTTCCTCAACTCATGTATGACAATTCTTGCCATCCTATTTTATCTAAGAAGCTGAGGCTTAAATATCTTTGAGACGTAATGGCAAAATTATTAGTTTATCTTTGACTCTAAGACCAAAAGTTACTTGGAAACATACAAATTGTAGTGTAAAGATGTTCAGCAAAGCAAGGGTTAATGTGGGATCAGGGAAATACTATCACCCACAGAATGATGGAGGGAGTTGCATGAAAGTGGACTGAGTACAGTAGCGGTCTAGTAGAAGCCAGCATGGAGATAGTACCTAGTTAAGTCTCTACCCTATAGTTATGAGTTGTTAAACACAATGTTCAACCAACAAGCCCCCAGACCTCTTTGTGAGACACAGACCAAACCCTTACACCTCAGTCTCAAAGTACCATAGAAATAACTTGGTGATCCTGGTTTGCTCTATATATCTAATTTTCATACATAATTAAAGTTTAACAAGCACAATTAAGTAATTTTAGTTCTCAGTAATTTGACATAGTTTAACTGAGGAATCAAACTCTATCAGTTTAGAATTTAAAATATTTGACATGCAGTGAATGTAAATATGCTGTTTTCTTTCTGCACATGTTGTACACATCTATTGTGGATATCTTCTATCCTATTTATTGAAAAAATATCCAATTTATAGTGACTTCAATTTATGCAGGCTCAAGCATCCCACACCACTTCTGGGTATTATAGAAAGTGGTTCTCACATTCATAAACAATGCAACTGGATTCCCTTTTCAATTAGACATTCACTGATATTATATCATTTCTGGTGGTTTCAAAATGGTTGATTTCACGGTGTTGTTTTAACTGATGTGCACCCCAGTGCCTCCTGGTGTGATAACTTCGATCAAACACTAGACTCGTTGGAATGCTTCTTGTTCTAAAGGTTGAAGATGAATTCCAGCAATGAAAGGCACTTGGCAACTGTTGGCATTTGAATGACGATTCAGACCAAAACTTTAAAGCTGTCAAGAGTCTTGGCCTAGCTTTTGAGATTGCAATAGTAGCAGAACATCTATTGCTGGTGTTGTCAGAGTGACATTTGTATCTACCGCAGACTTCTTTCTTCCCAGTTATAATAGGTCACCAGGTAAAAAGATTATAAAATCTTAAAAGATTGTGGCCATATAATTGTTTGGACACAGACCACTGCCAATTCTTTCAAGCATGCGTTTTTTTCACCCTTGCTAGATGATAGCAAAAATACTATCAGGCACCATTATAATTCAACCCACTTTAGATGATCGTTTCACATGGCTGTGAAAACAAAGTAGTTTTCAATCTCTTGTGATAGGGACAGATGCTCTATTTCAGCTTTTACCTCAGCTTTTTGTTGAATTGTTCACATTTAATACTGTATGTTTATAAATTGTACTGACAAATAAATGAGCTGAAGGCCATACATATCACTGGAGATCCTGAAACTGAAGTAGGAGATTAGAGGCCATCTCATGGTCATGGCTGGCATTGTCATTTGTTTATCTTTCTGTTTACTGACTCGTTCATTTCCTCACCCACAGCAGTTTTGCAGGACTAATAATTGTTAATGTCTTTCCATATAAAGGCAACAACAATTTATATAGCTCCTTGAATGTGGAAAATTAGCACTAAGTTGTTTCAATGAGTGACTTACTGTCATCCTAAGCTATCAAAGTCTAAAATATATTCTTTTTCTGGTCCTTTGGCAGTGTAATTGATGCTGAGTTCAAAGTACAAACTCAATCTACCCACCTTATCCTACAGTAGCAACACCAGTGGAGGTACATCCATTCAATGGGAGTCGATTCAATGTAAGTTGCACATTGAAGAAATTAGTAAAGCAGCATAGGGAAATGCAAGTGATCAGCTGAAGACCAACATGAGGACTACTTCGAGGAGTCAGTCCAAAATTTCTCAGGCAGAGCAGAAGTAGGCCATTCAGTCCCCCAAGCTTGCTTTGCTATTCAATAAAATCATGGCTGATTGGTTTGCTTCTAATGCCACATATCCAGGTTTCTATTAAACTTTGATTCCCTTGCTTAACAAGAGTCCATCGACCACCACTTTAATGATATTCAATGACCCTGTCTTCTGAAGCAGAGTTCGAAAATCGCACAACCCTCAGAGAAATTCTCACCTCTGTCCTAAAAGGCCACCCAATAATTTCAAAACAGTGCCCCCTAGTTCTGCACTCACCCACAAGAAGAAACTCAATTTCTGCATCCACATTGTCAAGACTGTTGAGAATCTTACATACTTCAATTAAGTCACCCTTCACATAAACTCCAGTGGGAACAAGCACAGTGTCCCATTCATCCTCATAAGACAACTTACTCCAGGTATCAATCTAGTAAACATCATAGGAACAGATTCAGAAGTTCATGGAGTCATTGAACGTGTCGTGCTTAAAAGCCCAAGCAGCCCATCCATCACCATCTATCATTTGGTTGCACTTAGAGGTGTCCACAATCCACATTTATACAAAGCCACATGAAATTGGTCCTCCTCCAATTGAGTATTTTTACTCTAGATTGCTCATGGTTTTTTTCCATTGCCAACCTGAACCTTAGCATAAGATCATTGTTTCCTAAATGCACCCTCTCCCACCCACCGTACTGACCATCCACCAGACTCATCTCATTCCCAGGAAACTGATCCAGAAATACCTCCTTCCAAGTCTTTTTTTATTCATTCATAGGATATGGGCTTCATTGGCTAAACCAGCATTCATTGCCCATCCCAAATTGCCCTCGAGAAGATAGTGGTGAGCTACCTTCTTGAACCGCTGCAGCCCAATGGTGTAGATACACCCACTGTGCTGTGAGGGAGCATGTTCCAGGATTTTGACCCAGTGACAGTGATATAGTTCCGAGTTAGGATGGTGAGTGGCTTGGGGGGGTGGGGAGGGGTAACTTCCAGCTGGTGGTGTTCCCATGTACCTGCTGCCCTTGTCCTTCCAGACAGTAGCGGTCATGGGTTTGGAAGGTGCTGTCTCAGGAGCCTTTGAGAGTTCTTGCAGTGCTTCTTTGTAGACTGTACATATTGCTGCTGTGTGGGTGGTATAGAGAGTGAATGTTTGTGAAAGGATTGCCAATCCAGCAAGTTGTTTCATCCTGGATGGTGTCAAGCTTCTTGAGTGTTGAGAATTGCGGTCATTCAGGAAAGTGCCTTGTGGATTGTGGACAAGATTTGGGGAGTCAGGAGATGTGTTACCAGCCAAAGGATTCCGAGCCTCTGACCTACTCTCGTAACCACAGTATTTACATGGCCAGTCCAGTGCAGTTTCTGGTCAATGGTGACTCCAGGATGTTCATAGACCAGAAATACATTGATCAAG
Organism: Mustelus asterias; assembly: GCF_964213995.1. Classification (NCBI taxonomy): domain Eukaryota; kingdom Metazoa; phylum Chordata; class Chondrichthyes; order Carcharhiniformes; family Triakidae; genus Mustelus; species Mustelus asterias. The sequence continues at coordinate 43,629,446 of NC_135810.1, forward strand.
AAATGTTTATCCCTCTGCTCTTTATCCCAATTACACTAGGGTTAACAAAAGTCACTCATAACTACTCTATAGTTCTTATACATCTATCATTTCCATGCAAACTGTCTCCTCTAACATTAGCTAGTGCCGATAGAATATACCCAGTGTGATGGTAGCTCTATAGTCCTTAATTCCAACAAAATAAGTTCTATCCTTGCCCAATGTTGGACATCCACTCCTTTCAACCCTAACATTCTATTTAATGTGTTTCTATCTTTCCTCCTTTCTTTGCTGAACATCTTGAATCCAGAAATATTTAATACCCAGCCCTGCCCATTTATGAGCTAGGTCTCTATAAATGTCACAGCATCTTATTCCAATGTGGATATTTGTACCTGCAGCTCAACTTTATTTACCATGTTTTGTGTATTTACATTGTAATTACATTGTAAACCTGAAACAGATCTTACTGTATTTACCCTTGGTCTGATTCCACTTAATACCTTACTATTTCTTACTCTGGTGTCCTCTTCCAATCCTTTGTGCACCTTGTTCCTCCTTTCTAGTGCTACATTTTGAATTCCACCTCTTTTGTCAAGTTAGTTTAAATTTCCCCAATGGCATGAGAAAACCACATCACAAGGTGAAACAATTATGGCCTTTACAAAGTAACAAGAGAACTAATGTTTATCCAGACTCAAAAATCTAGAACAATGAGAAATTTCTTTAGTGTTGCGACTCCTTGGAATTCTCTAACCCAGAGCTGTGGCTGCTCAGTCATAGTCTATTCATTAGACGATGGTTACTAAGAATTTTGGTTACTAAGGGAATATACAGGATAGTACAAAAAGGTGGAGTTGAGGTTCAGTGATCTTCAATGAATGGCAGAGCATGCTTGAAAGGCCAAATGGCCTACTCCAGCTCCTATTTCTTATGTTCTTAAAATAAAATAACTTAATGTTTTCTTTTACTAAGTGTTCAATCAATTCGGCTTCAAGAGGATTGAAGAAATACGTTCATGAAATACACAATAATCTTAGATATCACAAAAGGATCTTGGGTTATGCAATCATACAAATAGATACAGGGTGTTGAGCAAATGAAGACACTCAGACCGTTTAAGGAAATGACTGATGGCATTAAACCCAATAAGGTATAATGGCAAATTAGTAACATGGGTGATCTCCCAACATGTGTTTTCTTAACATGAAGTTCGCAGGCTCAGTGCACAAGAGGTATGCAAGCTGAGATTCAAGTGTTCATCAAATGTTCATCCAAATCCAAAGTGTAATGTGCAACAGGCACAGAATGGCCACAAATGTACAGCTTATGGATCTGCATCATCATTATGGCTGACATGCCTTTCCACAGCAATGGATGTTGTAGGACCATGGCAAAAGCAATCATAAATTCTGATGTTGCAATACACCACATGCCTATCAGTTGGCTGGACGGTTGATTAGTGATACAGAGTGATGATAATAGCACGGGTTCAATTCCCATACGAGCTGAGGTTATTCATGGTGGTCTGCCTTCTCAATCTTGCCCCTTGCCTGAGGTGTGGTGATCCTCAGGTTAAATCACCACCAGTCAGCTTTCCTCCTCAAAGGGTAGAGCAACCTATGGTCACCTGGGACTATGGCGACTTTACCTTTTTTTATTATTTGGTCATAATGTGCACTTGCTAAATACATTGTATAAATACATTGTATAAATGCACTGTATAAATGCATACAACATCTATCCAGTATTTTGCATGCATACTTTCTCACACATACAACTATAAAATATTAATTCCTATCTGTTTTACAAAGTTCATTAGACAATTGATTAGAAATAATAATATACTAGATCTGTAGTGCATTTAAAATCTTATTTTATTTGTGTTGTTTTTACATTTACAATATGGGGAAAAAGCAGGCTAACTTTGCTAAATGATGAAAACAAATCAGAACATTAAGAGGTATATGTACTGCAGGTCCAGACAATAATTCTCCTTGCCCCTAGAAATGTGGTGATTTTCCTTACCTGTGAATGTCAGGAGCCATTCTACTGACAACAGCATTGTATTTGTTAACACACCACAGACAGACTCCACAGTTATTTCAGGGTTTGTTGGGCTATCAATTTTGATTACAGATCAAATGTATTTAAAATGGGCACCATTGCTAATTTGCTTCATTTACAGTTGATATTACTACATCATCCCAATACTACTTAACATTTACATCACATTGGGTTTGCTAAGTTAACTACAGCGGAACCCATCTTTAGATCATCTCTGTGAAGATCCCCTTAATCTTTCAAAATCCCAATCTACTACAGCCAATTTGTGAAGAAAACTGAGGAGGATGATTTCTGCTCGAGAACATTTTACATCTGCAAATCAGAGATGCTCTATACAGGGTTCCATTGTACTGATAAACAGGATGTTTGAATTTCAGTTTTAAAATCACATTTCTCATTCTGCTAAGAAATGTTGTAGAGCACAGCCCACATCTGATCATTCGAACTTTGTCTTTTCCAAAAACACTTCAACATGAAGCTACAAGGTTAAAAAAGAACACAAGCACAAAGTTATCCAACAGAGCTTTTCAGTGAGAAGGACAGCTTTGGCCTGGACTTCCCCTTGCCCAGGATCAGTTTTTGTTCTTCCTTTTGTTGACGCTGTCTTTCTTGCTCTAGCTTCATTCTTTCTTCATGGATTTTTCTTTGCTCTTCAACAATTTTCAATTGCTCCTCAGCCTGCAAATTACAATTTAAAATATAACTTGATAGTTAAAAAATCAACAGGTCTTTCCTTTACAGAAAACAATTTATCTGATTTTTATGATTGGTTCAAAATTGGCTCAGGCACACCCATTCTGAAACTACTTCAATTCTATCAAATATATTTAAATAAAAATATTCTGAGAAAATTAGTATTAGATGCTAGATATTCAGCCATCAGATTCTTAAACATATTCTGGCATCTTGTGCATCCCTCATTTTCTTTACCACTGGCAGCTGAGCCTTCAGATACCTAGGTTCAGTAATTCTCTCCTTCAAACCAACCTCTTTGACCAAGCTTTTGGTCACCCATCCTAATGTCATCTAGAAGGCTAATGACTTTTTCTGTATGATTACTGTACCGTGAAACATCTTGGTACATTTTAAAATGTTAAAACCACAATATAAATGGAAGTTTTGTTAACTGATACATTAATTTCATACACTAATGTCACAAGGCAGATTTTACACAAAAGGTCTATAACAGAGAGACTCAATCTAAGACATATTAATGAAAATATTCCTTCCTTAATTACATTTACAATTCGGGGTAATTCAATGCACTTCCTTTTTATGAGGGTGTATCCACCACTGTCGAAAATCTTCATTCAAATATGCGTGAGAGGTGAGAATGCGTGTGTGAGACAGAGCTGAGTGTGTGTGTGTATGCAAGGTGAGTTTGTGTATGATGGAAAGATGAGAGTTTGCATGCGTGACAGCGGTGAGACTGTGTGCAAGAGATGAGTGTTTGTGTGAGAGATTCGAGTGTACGTGCATGTGTGTGTGAGAGAGGTGAGAGTGTGAGAGGTGTGTGTGAGAGAGAGAGGTGAGTATGAGCTTGTGTGCAAAAGAGGTGATAGTGAGAGAGGGCGAGGTGGGAATATATGTGGGGGAGAGAGCGATGGTATGTGAGAGGGGTGAGAATGTGTGCACGAGAGGGGGGAGCGTGTTTCCAGGAGAGGGTGTGTGTGCGAGAGCGCGATATGAGAATCCATTTGTGAGCAAAAGAAGCAGCATCACTCCTCCATTAAAAGTGACAAAAAGACAAGTTTTAAGTATTTGTTGAATAAGATAACCATTTAACTATAATAAATGTATTCAAATCTATAGCCAGTGGTTATGAGCCATTGCGCCTAGTACAGCCAGCATTTTAGAAAGAGCAATAGATCAGAAGACAAGACGACATCTAAACAGATCTGCAAAGCAACTGTCATAACAGCATTGTTTGATTCACCCCCAAGTTGTCAAGAATAGCCACAATCCTGAACTTTTGATTATTTTGGAGGGTCGAGTGGCAAATACAGGTCTACATTCTGTGATAGGACAACATTAGGTTAAGGGGCAGAGATATTGATAAATTGAGCCCAATTACAACTTGACATTAAATGACAGCTTAACCTGACTCGATGAGTAGAAATAACCTTGCATTTAGATACCCTTGTACCCTTTGTCCCTCTTTTATTGCTCAAGTACTTTCAAACTCAATTTAAGGAATTGGGCATTGTATTGTAGGGAAATGTAGCAGCCAATTTGCACACAAGATCCCACAAATAATGACATAAATGACCAGTAAGTACTATACATGGTGTCAGTTAAGGGGATAAATGATATGATAGCAAAATACCCCTGTTCTCTTTGGAATAGTCTTTTGGGATCTTTTCCACTCACCTGAACAGATACAATAAAAGACACTGCCTCCAAAATGCAGCGCATTTTCAAAACTCCACAGTATCATTCCTGATTAATGTTTCTCAAACTGGGTTTTGAATTCCGTAGGAAACAAGCAAGGGGTTCCATGGTTGGTCTGGCCATTAAAGTTTGACAAAAGCTGTCCTTCCAGCTCATCCAATCAAAGGTGGTTTTCACACTGTTGGCTACTTTAGGCGCACCAGCCAGCCTGTCAGCAGCTGATGCATTGAGAAGACAGTGCCGGTTGGACGAGCTACAAATAGGAGCAAAGTCAGACCTGAAAGTACCAGGCAAAGCCAAGACTGATGGCAACTGGACAGCAGAGTGAGGCTTGGGGGGGGAGGCGCGAGGTTGGAGGCAGCTGGGAGCTCGCGCACGCGTGCGGGAGAGCTGAGAGCGCACGCGCGGGAGAGCTGAGAGCGCACGCGCGGGAGAGCTGAGAGCGCACGCGCGGGAGAGCTGAGAGCGCACGCGCGGGAGAGCTGAGAGCGCACGCGCGGGAGAGCTGAGAGCGCACGCGCGGGAGAGCTGAGAGCGCACGCGCGGGAGAGCTGAGAGCGCACGCGCGGGAGAGCTGAGAGCGCACGCGCGGGAGAGCTGAGAGCGCACGCGCGGGAGAGCTGAGAGCGCACGCGCGGGAGAGCTGAGAGCGCACGCGCGGGAGAGCTGAGAGCGCACGCGCGGGAGAGCTGAGAGCGCACGCGCGGGAGAGCTGAGAGCGCACGCGCGGGAGAGCTGAGAGCGCACGCGCGGGAGAGCTGAGAGCGCACGCGCGGGAGAGCTGAGAGCGCACGCGCGGGAGAGCTGAGAGCGCACGCGCGGGAGAGCTGAGAGCGCACGCGCGGGAGAGCTGAGAGCGCACGCGCGGGAGAGCTGAGAGCGCACGCGCGGGAGAGCTGAGAGCGCACGCGCGGGAGAGCTGAGAGCGCACGCGCGGGAGAGCTGAGAGCGCACGCGCGGGAGAGCTGAGAGCGCACGCGCGGGAGAGCTGAGAGCGCACGCGCGGGAGAGCTGAGAGCGCACGCGCGGGAGAGCTGAGAGCGCACGCGCGGGAGAGCTGAGAGCGCACGCGCGTGCGGGAGAGCCGAGTGAGCCCGCGTGCGTGTGGGAGAGCCGAGTGAGCCCGCGCGCGAGGGAGAGCCGAGAGAGCCCGGGCGCGAGGGGGAGCCGAGAGAGCCCGCGTGCGAGGGAGAGCCGAGAGAGCCCGCGCGCGAGGGAGAGCCGAGAGAGCCCACGCGCGAGGGAGAGCCGAGAGAGCCCGCGCTAGGGAGAGCTGAAGAGCCCGCGCGAGGGAGAGCTGAAGTGCCCACGCGAGGGACAGCTCAGAGCGCGCGCGCGGGACAGCTCAGAGCGCCTGACAGCTAAGCGCGCGCGCGCATGCGGGACAGCTGAGAGCGCATGTGTGGGAGAGCACAGGTTCAATTCCCATACGAGCTGAGGTTATTCATGGAGGTCTGCCTTCTCAATCTTGCCTGAGGTGTGGTGATCAAAAAGTTTTTGAGAGCAGCGCTCCGAAAGCTAATGGCATTTGCTACCAAATAAGCCTGTTGGACTTTAACCTGGTGTTGTTAAAACTCTTACTGTGATCCAGATCTCAAACAGTGACGAGACAGAGTACAGTAATGAGATAGAGAATCTGGTGAACTGGTGCAGCAACAATAATCTCTCCCTCAATGTCACAAAACGAAGGACATTGTCATCGACTTCAGGAAGCGCAAAGGAGAACATGCCCCTGTCTACATCAATGGAGACAAAGTAGAAAGGGTCGAGAGCTTCAAGTTTTTAGGTGTCCAGATCACCAATAGCCTGTCCTGGTCCCCCCATGCTGACACTATAGTTAAGAAAGCCCACCTACGCCTCCACTTTCTCTGAAGACGAAGGAAATTTGGCATGTCAGCGACGGCTCTCACCAACTTTTACAGATGCACCATAGAAAGCATTCTTTCTGGTTGTATCACAGCTTGGTATGGCTCGTGCTCTGCCCAAGACCACAAGGAACTACAAAAGGTCGTGAATGTAGCCCAATCCATCATGCAAACCAGCCTCCCATCCATTGACTGTCTACATTTCCCGCTGCCTCGGCAAAGCAGCCAGCATATTAAGGACCCCACGCCCCCGTACATTCTCTCTTCCACCTACTTCCTTCGGGAAAAAGATACAAAAGTCTGAGGTCACATACCAACTGATTCAAGAATAGTTTCTTCCCTGCTGCTGTCAGACTTTTGAATGGACTTACCTTGCATTAAGTTGATCTTTCTCTACACCCTAGCTATGACTGTAACACTACATTCTGCACTCTCTCGTTTTCTTCTGTGAACGGTGTGTTTTGTCTGTACAGCGCGCAAGAAACAATACTTTTCACTGTATGTTAATACATGTGACAATAATAAATCAAATCAAATCATAAACTGGTTTTTGTACCTTTGTGCCTATTGCACAAAAGCAATCAATTTTTTGTGGTTTCACTTTTCAACATAATAAAAATGTTTTTCAGAGGTTCTGTCATTATTCTTGGGTGGTCAAAAATAGTTCCATGGCTAGAAAAGCTTGGGAAATCCTGTTCTATTTCAGTTTGGGAATCAGAGGAAGCTGCCACCATTGAGCCAAAATGATACCATGGCAAAAAAAACAGTGGTGAAAAATATGGGTACTGAAAGAATGACGCTGAAAAGTTCTAACACACACAATATCTGAAAAAAAGTGTTTCGGTCTCCAGTATCGTGGGTTAGGGAGCCTGGCTGAAGGGCACATGCATTGTGCCATTCAATAGCACAATACTTTGATCACTTTTGATCATGTGGAAGTAGAATTTAAAATCTGTTGATTTTTAAATTAAATTCATTAGTTTCTTTAGAAATCCACCTTCTAACATTTCTACAGTTCATATTTTTGGATACTGAGTTTATAAATTCTGATATCTGTACCTGTGGAGCAAAATAAGCAACAGCTTTAACTTGCTTCTCTATTCTGCAACTTCATTGATATCATTAAGATTATTGTCAAAGATAAATGCTGATGCATAACATAATTTGCTTAAGGATGGTTTTGGATGTTATCCATCAGTCAGCAAAATTTGCTATGCAGTACTTGGTTGCAGTTGTATGGAAGTCTTATGGCAGAGGTTACTGTCAGAAACAACATGAACATCCTCTGGAACCCTTGTGATCATTGGGATAGGTGTTCTGTTCCAAGGAAAAAGTTTCTATTCCCCTTAAAGGTGTTGAATTCTTAATTATAAAGAGGCCTGGTCTGCCCAATCCTTTATCTTTAGAGACTCTACTGTACTGGCTCCTCGACTGTTAAATGTTCTGAAAACCCTCTAATCATGATGTCCGCAAAGGTTCAAGCTTGAAAAGTCAAGCCTTCAGCAACTCTTTGTTAAGTGAGCATAAAGCTTGACATTTTTGGCTAAGTCAAGCAGAGCCAGATAATACTCCAGGTTTCTTCATCTCATGAGTCCATTTGCTACTATTATAACTGCTTTGCTGCTTGGGCAATGTTAGCCATAATAACTCTCAGAAAGATTACAGGCATTAGCCAAATAAATTACAGAATTAAATTGGTTATTGGTCCTTGCAAATGACTTCAAACTGAAGGGCAAAGCACAAGGTTGAAGCAATGCCTGCATAAATAACAGAATTGAGAACAAACAGCATGGCCATGGATGAGTTGATACTGTGTTTAGGAGCTTGTCCCATACATATAAATAAAATATATATAAATATTATGTCTTGGATGAGAATATATTAAATGACTGGGGCGAGGGAAGGGCTATTCAACTGTTTTTACTCTTGAGCTAAGCATGTGCTGGTAGTGAACTAGCTCAGGAATTCAGTGAAGAGTTAACCTGGGTTTGACATTAGATCAACTGTTTTCAACGATAGCAAAGTCTGTATAATAAATGCAAAAACAAAATCAACAATTCCAGTCAGTAAGTAGAGCACTGGCCAGAGCTGCCATTGATTTCTGCTTGTGACTGATGTGGGAGTGAGTGAGTCACAATGCCATCTTCTTGGTTGAAAATGACTGGCATAGTAGAACACTTGAGAATGTTCCACAAACATATTATTCCCCTTCTTACTGAGGAATATAGACCTGCCCATCTGTCAAATTAGGTTCTCCAGTCTATCTATTGAATTTAAACTTTGGATGATTCAATAGTCAAGCTAGTACTCCAGCAAAGCATTTTCACCAAACCCAGGCACTTCCATCACAGAAATTCATCCAAGTGATATAAGGCTGAAGACATGCCATGAGAGTCAGTACTATGATGTGTCGTTGATACTGATCCATACGTTTGGGCTGAGTACTTAAAAGTGATGAAAAAATACAAAAGTGCATTACAACTGTAAGAAAAACCAAGTAATACCCCTACGTAATCAAGATATGCCATGGTTTCCCAAAGCATCCAAAGTATACAGATATATTCCCCCTCCTATCCTTACAGGATAATGACAATATCTTGTGTACATGGAAATTCATTTATCAGAACTCTCATCTTTACCAACCAAAATCAAAAATCATTCTTAGTTTCATATGTTGGGTATTTAATATCCCCATGGTCTATTGTAAAGAGAGGAAACCACACTTAAGACATTAAACAAAGCTATCATATTTTAATAATGCATACCAATTTAGCTTGAGCTTCTGCTATTTTTCGATTATTTTCCTCCAATATTCTCTCAAGTTCTTCTCGTTTAGCTCGTTCTTCTTCCTAAATAGGAGACAATATGATGTTAATAGAGAGAAATAATTTTAAGATTGCATCTACACTAGCTGCTCCTTCCCTTAGTATACTTTCCTTCCTCTGACTATCCCCAAGACAGCCACCTTTTTTATTGCCATTCATGTGAACTAGTTTGCCCTTAGTTAAATTCTTCCTGGGTTTAAACCATCCCACCCCAGCCCTCAAACAGCAATGACCCAAACCCTCCTTCGTCAGGCTTGCTGATACTACTATTTTTTTAAAACCACACATAATACAACTGCTAAAGAAACTTTACCAATTACATTAACAAAAATAAAAAAAAGAATAGACTTTTCTCGTCAATTACAAATACCTACGTATTCTTTACCTATAGCTCCATTAATCAGCATTAAAAGTTGAATATTTACTGTCTCGTCCAGTGTCCTGCAGAGTGTGCTCCTCGGCTGCCATATGCGCCAGCTTCCTCTTTAAACTGATTTGTACTGTTAGCTTGGCAACACCTGCATCAGCAGCTCAGCCAATAACAAGAAACACAACACAACGTAGGCTGAGCTGAGGAATGCAGATGTTTACGGTAAGAAGAAACAATATAAATCACCATTCCTAAGGCAAACAATTAATAAGAAAGATACATTTACTGTTAGTGAAAAATACAAGCTTTAATCCATCCTTTTGTGGAACTGAGAGCATCTTTCACAGTCAGAGAAATGATGGTTTGTTCCGTTCTGAGAACACATATGTAAGTGCCATTTAAGCTACTGGTGATCTAGTAACCTTTCAAAGTCAAGGCACTATTATTACAAGTTAATGAGTAAATGCTGAATAAATTATATTGACCTTGGGATCAAACAATTGTATAATAAGCTACCTTGGTTATTATGTGCACTTGGAAGTAGCCTGCTACAAAATTCTGTTAAACAAAACACCCGCCAAGCACTTAAGGTTAACAATTTCACACTGTGCACAGAACGGAAAAAAATACATCTTCAGTACTGTGAATAGCCCAGGAAATTTGCCCTTTGTCTGTAGGATGACAATGCTAACATGAAGCCAAGCGAAACTATCAAGAGACATGAAAAAGAAAAATGATCTTACTATGATTAGTAATGTGCTACAAGCTGACACTCATCAACCCTGGAATTTCAAATTACCTAGATACAAACAAGTTAGAATGCAAATCATAATACAATAGGCATTAAATCTTACAGTATATCAATACACTCTGAATACTTCACAACTTCGATAAGTGTGTTTAAATAAAATGAAATGACATTAAAATAAGATAGCACTGACTATCATGCAGCTTATAATACAGTAATTGTTCATAATATAACTCAATTTGAAGGTGTTCTTTAATTTTATGAAGATGGCATATAAATTAACTGTACTGATTTCCTCATACATTTTATGTCTCCCTCGGTTGCATTAAATGTAAAGAATATAGACTGATCCTCACTTCAAGGAGCAGATAAGAACATTCTGAAATGAGTATTTATTGAAGTCCAACAGGCCAACTAAATATAGTAAATAAAATAGTTAATGCTCCTTCACTTAATGTCAACAGTGTAAACAAGAAATTTCAGGTTAATTTAACAAACCTTAAAAATACTAGTAAAATGAAACTGTAAGGCATTGTAGCCAAAAATACCAATGGTTTAATTTCTAAAGCAACAACCAATAGATCTTTACCAGCAAAACAAACTAATCACTAACCCTTTGAAAACTTCACACAACTTTAGAATATAGTCCTACTCATCTATGATGTTATATTGGTGATCATTCTAATTTTGTTAACGTGGTTTGTCAGCAAGATGCAACGCAAGTAGTCTTAGTCTACAGTATTATCATTAACAAAGTATGGGATTAAAAATTTGCAGTAAAATTATATTTTCTTGAATGGATTTTTTAAAGTCAATTAATAAATTTTACACAGGTTTTTTAAAAATGATAAAATAATATGGTTGCAATGTGTTAGTTAAAAGTCTTGGCTTTGATCTAGCTTAAATGGAATTGAGATATAAAGGCAGAAGTTAGAGATGAGTGCATGAAATGAAAGAGAGGTATAGAGACAGACAAAGGTCAGGGGTGGGGAAGCCAAACAACAAAAAGTAAGTGAAGTTTAGAATTGATTGGGAAATGAATTAAAGCATTTTCTCTTTCTGCCTCTGTTATTTACCATAAATCTGATCCATGATGCAACAAAAAAAAACTTACCTGAAGGTAAGGACTGATTGATAGTGGTAAAAGGATTTAATTATTACAAAAAATTGGCAAATTAAGCACACCAGCATTTACAATGTCATTGACATAGACAGTAAATATTTGGCAAAATTATGCAGAAAAGGACCTTGGAATTCAATTTTTTGCCAGTTTAAGTGGAGTGTTGCCATAAACGTGTAGGACCATATACCGTATAAAACTTCACAAAGTAATATTGGTTTGTTGAGCGCATATAGTGTACAAAGCATTATTTTGTGCTTTTTTTTCTAATTTCATTCAACAACGTCCAACGTCAAAGGTTAAACTACTTGAAAGAAAATGTGTACATTGGTGAAAGCTAAGTTATTTCATACTCAAAGGGTTAATGTTAGATTTTTGAAGTTGCAATGAATAGCTAGGTACTGCACTTCTCTGTAAGACTAAGCATATCATTTCAAAATTCAGGGCTGATGAGTGCCAGCAAAATTCAATATAGTAGCAATTCACTATTTCACAGGAAGACATCTTCCAGCTTCTAGACCACATAGCATACAGGATGTCTAGCTTCAAGGAGGGACTCACCAGTCGTCAATAGCCCTCTTGGAAGGAATAGGTACTTATAACTACACGCTGGAGGTGGGTTATAAAGGACTAGCTCCAGTCCCACAAGAATCCTTTGAATAAAATGGAGGCTGATATCAGAAACCTCATGATAAAATTTCCCCTTTATAATCTTATTTAAGATGGATATACAGCAAACATAAACCACTTGCCATAAGCAAGTACTGCAAGCTCAGCCACTTTAACCTACTTCAGCATTGAAAAGACTAAGCCACTTAGAATAAGGATGGAAAAGTGTTTAGACAAATGAAGGGCAAATTGCTAGCCTGAAAAGCCTTTAAAGAAAAAGCTTTTGCATGGTTAGGTTAACTCAAAGTCTGCAGCCATGGCAAAAGTTTCATTTAAACTTAAGTGTGGAAAAAGATTTTTTAACAGGTATTGATTGATATGTTGGCACATTAGCATTATTTCGTCAAAGGTTCTTGAATTTAAACAGCAAATGCCATGGAACAATGCTTTGTGTAGCCTAATTAAATACTACATTCAGCATCTTAAACTATTATAAAAGGTTGGTTTGTACATCAAAAGAAATACAACTTAAAAAAAACAACACTGGTACTGCAGACTGCTGGAAAGGGAAAGACGTATTCTGATTCCATTTACTGATGAAGACTAAGTGGTGACCATTGACTGTGACTGAAAGTTTTGCCATGGACTGTCGTTTGCTTTTCCAACGATCGAGCGTTACCTCTCTAGCTTTCTGTGCAGCGAGCTCAGCATGTCGCTGTCGCTCAAGCTCCTCCAACAGTTGCTTTTCCATAATGCGCTTGGCCTCCTCGACACGCCGGAGTACCTCACGCTCAATTTCATCTTTACGTTTCTCCAACTCTTCTTCAACACGTTTTGCCACAAGTTCCTCAACCCTTCTTGCAGTTTCTTCTTCAATCAGCTTCTCTTCTATTTCTTGCTGTCGGCTTAAATAAATGAGGGAAAACAATTAGTAAGCTGGTTGTCACAATGATGTGACGTGTGCAAATATGATCATACAATCATAGAATTCCTACAGTGCAGAAGACGCCATTTAGCCGATTGAATCTGCACCAACTCTGACAGAGATATTACCGAGGCCCTCTCCCCTTCCCTATCCCTGTAACCCCACACACTTACCATGGCAAATCCATCTGACCAACACTATGAGGCAATTTAGTATGGCCAATCCATACACAATCTTTGGACTGTGGGAGGAAACCAGAGCACCCAGAGGAAACCCACGCAGACACAGGGAGAATGTGCAAACTCCATACAGTCAGTCACCCAAGGCCAGAAGCGAACCCGGGTCCCTGGCGCTGTAAAGCATCAGTGATAACCACTGTGCCCATTAATTTTAATTGCAATGGCTGATCAAACATACTTTGAATTGCTTTTAAAAACGACTTTTGAAAAGCAAACACACTGGCTTAAGATGGCTACCAGTCACTTGACATCTGTTATTACTGCTGACCAGTTTTCTGGAAGGTTCCAATGTGGGATACAATTAAGACATGCCGAGACATCCTCCAAGGGAATTTCACAACTGCCAATGTCAAGGTCTATTTCAAAACATTTAATGAAACTGTACTGGGCCTCATTTGCATTTCTAGAAAACTAGTGGAGATAGGAAGTTACCAGGATAATAGTCATACTGAAAGATGCTCTTCCTATTCCATCAAGGTGAAAAATGGATAATTCAGAAGCTAATCGCTGAGGCACTGCAGAATCTAATCATCTCAGCTATAAAACAATTCCCATGGTCTGTCTAGACATGAAGTAATAGCTTCTGAAATCATTATGGGGAGAGGTGTTATGTGACCAGGAGTTTTCTAAATGTCTTTTATTACAATGCTAAGCAGTAACGTGGAAGAAACCTGACAATGAATTGCATTTTTAAAATTCATTTGAGGGATGTAGGAGTCACTGGCTCATCCAGTATTTAATGCCCATCCCCAACTGTTGAGAAGGTGGTGGGCTGCAGCCTTTGTGAATTGCTGCAGTCTCTGTGGTATAGGAATGCCCACAATGCTGTTGGGGAGGGAATTCCAGGATTTGATTAAGCAACAGTGAAGGAACAGCAACATATTTCCAAGTCAGTATGGTGAGTGGGTTGGAGGAGAACTTCCATGTGGGATTGTTGCTGTGTGTCTACTGCCCTTGTTCTTCGAGTTGGTAGTGGTCATGGGTTTGGAAAGCGTTGTTTAAGTAGGCTTGGTGAGTTCCTGCAGTGCATCTTGACCAAAAAAAGGAAGAAGATAAACTAAGGGTAAACCAGCAAGTAATATAAAAATGGACTGCAAGAACTTCTTTAAAAATATGAGAAGGAAGAGAGGGGCCCAAGTGAACATAGGCCCCTAACGGAAAGAGACTGTCAATTTTCACGGTGGAAGACATTAATAACATTCTAAAAAATACTAAATCAAGGGGCAGGGGATTAAATAAATACAATAGCTATCACTAGGGAAAAATATGAAGGAAACTAATAAGGCTAAAGGCGATATGCTCCCTCATAGGTTGCATTGGAAGATATTAAAGCTACAGAAATAGTGGATGTACTGGTAGTAATCTCCAAGAATCATTAAATTCTGGAAAAGTCCCAGAGAATTGGAAAATTACCAAGCAACATCTTTATTCAAAAAGGGAGACACAAAAAACAGGTAACTGTAGGCCAGTTAAGGTTAACTTCTGTCACTGGAAAAATGTTAGCTTAATTTCTGTCAGTGGGAAAATACTAAGAGTCCATTATAAAATTCTTAACACCAGAGCACTTAGAAATGCATAATATAATCAAGCAGACTCAGCATGGTTTCATGAAGGGAAATCATGCCTGACAAATTTACTAGAATTCTTTGAGGTGGTAATGAGCAGGACAAAGGAGAACTAATAGGTCTAATATACTTGGATTTCCAAAAAGTGCTCGCTAAGGTACCACACAATAACATAAGAGTCCATGATGTTTGGGATAATATATTAGCATGGGCAGAGGATTGGCTAACTGATAGAAGATAAGAGAGTAGCAATAAGAGGGATATTTTCAGGATGGCAACTCGTAACTATTGGTGCGCCATAACGATCTGGCCGGGGCCACAATTATTTACAATATATATTAACGACGAGCGAAGTGAATGTACTATTGCCAAGTTTGAAGATGGCATAAAAATAGGTTGGAAAGCAAGTGGTGAGAATGACAGAGCCTAGACGGAAATAGACAGGTGAGGTGGTGGGCAAAAGCTTGGCAAATGGAATATAATGAAGGAAAATGTGAAGTTATGCACTTGGTAGGAAGAATAAAGGAGCTGAATATTATTCAAATGGCGAAAGACTACAATACAGAGGGATTTGGGGGTCCTCATGCATAAATCGCATAAAGCTAGTATGCAAGTTTAGCAGATAATTGGAAAAACAAATGCAACATTGGCCTTTATTTCAAAGGGAATGGAGCATGAAAAAAGATAAGCCTTGCTAAAACTGGATAAGACATGAGCTGGACCACACCTGGAATACTGTGAATGGCTCTGCTCTGCAGTCCAGTGAAAGTTCACTAGGTTGCTCTCAGGTTTGGTGGGATTTTATGAGTCGAGGTTAGGTAGGCCAGGTCTGTACTCATTGGAATTGAGAAGAATGACAAACAACCTCATTGAGACATATAGGATGTCTATCGGCTTGACAAGGTAGATGCTGAGAGGTTGTTTCGTCTTGTGGGAGTCTAGGACCAGATCTCAGAATAAGAGGTCACCCATTTAAGACAGAGATGAGGAGGAATTTCTTCTCTCAGAGGGCAGTGAATTTATCGAATTCTTTGCCACAGAGGGCTGGGTTATGTTGAAGGCTGAGACAGACAGATTTTTTAAATCAGTAAGAGAATTAAGAGTTATGGAGATAAAGTGGGAAAGTGGAATTGAGGAGTCATGATCTGCAGAGCAGATTTGGTGGGTCAAATAACCTACTTATGCTCCTATTCTCATGGTCTTATAGATGGTACACACTGCCGTCACTTGTTGAAGCTGCACTCATCCTGACTGCTTCATATGTGAGGAATTGTGAATGGGGTTTAATCAATGAACATTCCCACTTTTGACTTTATGATGGAAGTTAGTGATGAAGCAGCTGAAGATAGTCAGGCCTAGGACACTACCCTGAGAACTCTTGCAGTGATGCCCAGGAAATTAAATGATTAACCTCTAACAACCACAACCACCTTCCTTTCTGACAAGTATGACTTCAACCAGAGATTCCCCCCACCCCGATTCCCATCGACTCCAGTTTGCTACAGCTCCTTGATGCAACAGTTAATGCTGCTTTGATGTCAGGGCCAGTCATTCTCACCTTTTCTCTGGAGTTCAGCTCTTTTGTCCATGTTTGAACCAAGACAGTAATGAGGTCAGGAACGGAATGGCCCTCGCATAACCCAAAGAGTCAGTAAGCAGATTATTGCTAAGCAAATGGCGCTTTTAAAACACCATTGATATCCATCACTAATGATAGGGAGTAATGATAGGGTGGTAATTGGACAGATATGATTTGTCCTGCTTCTGTATACAGGACAGACATGGGCGATTTTCCATTTTGCCGTATAGATTCCAGTGTTGGAGCTTTCACTAGAATAATTTAGATAAGGGCATGGCAAGTTCTGAAACACACGTCTTCGGTACTATTGTTGGAATATGGTAATACTCTCCTTCTCTGAAGTTAAGACCCATCTCTGCACAGAGAATTTCAATCAAAAGGAACCTTGGTGCAAAAGTCATTAACTTTTATAAAACACGTGCTGCATTTTAAAAGAAAAGATTAATGTCCAGAAATTGCAGTTTACATGGGCTTTAAATCGTGCAAGTTCAAGACCTCCATGGTAAAAGAAAATCTGCTGCAGTCCCCCATAGAAACAGTAAAAATAATGAACAATGGGCAAACCTAACAAGAATAATCAAGGATTCCAGCTTTAACTCAGTGGTTGCACTCGTTTCTAAATCAGAACATTCTGGTTCAAATTGCACTCAAGACTCAGCCATATAATGTAGATTGACAGTGCACCGTAGTACTGAGGAAGTATCACACTGTTGCAGGTTAAAATGAGAACCAATCTGCCCTCTCAGGTGAAAGTAAAAGAGCCCATGGCACAAGAGCAGGGGAATCCTCCTCCAGAATCCTGGCCAATAATTATCCATCCGATAACAGCACTTATCTGATCAGTATCTCCTTATTGTTTGTGGGGACTTGCTGTGTGCAGATTGATTGCCATACTTCTTGATACTGCAACACTTCCAAGTATTTAAATTGGCTGCAAAATGCTTTGGGATATCGAGTTGTGGAAGAGGGTAGGCAAAAGTGCAGGTTTTATTCTTCCCCTTTTATAATTATTTCTCCAATTTATTTTTATGCCAGTTACTTTCTCTGTACCTCGAGTTATCACCATAATTTGCACATAGGAACCACATACTAATTGTTTTTAGCTTGCCTGTACTTCAGGAATGGAATTCTCCAAATATTCTGGGTTGAATTGATCAGTCAATAAAAGACATTTTGTGGATGCTCATGTTTTCCTTCTCCAGGCTTGAGTATATTCCCATAAAAAGATTCAGCAGCTCAGATGAAACCTGTATGAATTGTGGAATCAGTGCATAACAAGGAAGCCATAGGGCTAGAATCTTTATGCATTTAGTTAAGGAACATCTACACTAATGCGATTTGTTTTCGCTGAACAAAGATACTCAGGGAGCGACAAAATAATAATCCATCAGAAGTGTTGATGATTCTGTAGATTCTGATATGCAAAGTATAATTTTACTGCCATTAAATGGGTGTCAAGTGCATTCATAATAAGACGCAACCAAATTATTCAGATATTTGTTTTCTTTAAACAGTATGGGAAAACCTATACTCATTCCTATTTTATCAAAACCAGAAAGAATAACAGAAGAAAGCCAGTGATACAGACTTACACATTTTTGTCAAACTTGTTTACTTTGACATTCTGCCTATGTCAACAAGAAAGAGAAAACATTTTAAACTGTTTCTTGAATTATTCAAATTAAGAGTGAATCAGGAGCATCAGAGGGGAGATTAATTGAGGCCCAGGCTTTGGATCTAACAATTAACTAGGGCGAGAACTGGGAGCTGGAGTGGAGCTGAAATAAATTTGGAATACTGGGGAGAAGCTGGTGATTACTGTAGCTGTGTCTTCTTTCTCCAAAGTTCTGGGGTTAGTCTAAGCAGTTGTCAAATTTAAAATATTTTAAAAAGGGTCAAGTAAAGCATGCAGTCTTCCCATATTTAAATGAAGCCCACAGACGGGAAATGCTGATAAGTCTCTCTCTTTTTTTGAAAAGTGGATGGTTTATTAGTAGCAAGGTTATTATCCAAGCAGATGGAGGAAAGCCAGGGCAACTCAGACCTGAGTACACACATCTTGTACTATGTGGGAATGCCAGGATGCCCCCAGTGTCAAGATAATAATATGTGCAGGAACCGTTATCAGGTGGAGCATCTTGAGCTCCGGTCTTCCGAGGTTGAGCAGCAGCTGACACCACTGCAAGGTTGAGAATTTTATGGGTAACACATTTATAGCTGTGGTCATCCCAAAGTTAAAAGCATGTTAGAAGACAGGGAATGAGTGCCCACCGGGCAATCAAGAAGAAATAGGCAAATCATGCACGAGACCCTTGAATGTATCTCATTAAATCCAGTTCATAGAAATCATAGAAACCCTACAGTGCAGAAGGAGGCCATTCGGCCCATCGAGTCTGCACCGACCACAATCCCACCCAGGCCCTACCCCCACATATTTTACCCGCTAATCCCTCTAACCTACACATCCCAGGACTCTAAGGGGCAATCTTTTAACCTGGCCAATCAACCTAACTCGCACATCTTTGGACTGTGGGAGGAAACCGGAGCACCCGGAGGAAACCCACGCAGACACGAGGAGAATGTGCAAACTCCACACAGACAGTGACCCGAGCCGGGAATCGAACCCGGGACCCTGGAGCTGTGAAGCAGCAGTGCTAACCACTGTGCTACCGTGCCGCCCCGGTAGTTCTGAATGAAATGAATGGTTCATCTGGGTTGTTCAGCCAGAACCAAGTTCATGGTACCACAGTGAGCTCAGCTGTATGGGAAGCCCAGGAACGACTGGAAGAATAGTCAATGGAGAATCAACTGGGAAATAGACAAGCATTTGTGCAGTTGCAACAAGAATGCAGCATGATACGTAGCTTCCTTAGTGCCAGGGTTAAGAATGGCACTGAGCAGCTGCCAGAGTATATTGAGGGAAGAGGCTGAACACAACATTTTGTGGTCCACATCAGTACCAATGACATATATAGAAAGACTGGCCCTGCAATCAGAATTTAGGGAGTGGGTAGGAAATTAGCAAGCAGGACCTCAAAAATGGTAATCTCCGGATTACTGTAGGGGCAGCATAGTGGCACAGTAGTGAGCACTGCTGCCTCACAATGCCAGGGCCCCGGGTTCAATTCTGGCCTTGGGTGACTGTGTGGAGTTTGCACGTTCTCCCTGTGTCTATGTGGATTTCCTCTGTGCTCCAGTTTCCTTCCATAGTCCAAAGATGCACAGGTTCAGTGGATTAGCCATGATATTGACCCTTAGTGTCCCAAGATGTGTAGGTTAGATGGATTAGCCATGGGAAATGTGTGGGGTTACAGGAATAGGGTGACAGACTATGTAAGACACTCTGTCAGGGAGCTGGTGCAGACTTGATGGGTTGGATAGCCTCTTCTGCACTGTTGGGATTCTATGTTAAACAAACAATAAGGGCCCCAGCACTGAATCTTGTGGTACGCCACCAGACACTGGCCTCACATTTTGAAAATTTCTATCAAATTTGTTGGGCATGACCTCCCTCTGACAAAGCCATGCTGACTAACTCTAATTAAGATGTAGAGATGCCGGCATTGGACTGGGGTAAACACAGTAAGAGTTTTAACAACACCAGGTTAAAGTCCAACAGGTTTATTTGGCAGCAAATGCCCTGTTTGATAGCAGATTTCCACTCCATCTGACGAAGGAGCAACGCTCCGAAAGCTAATGGTATTTGCTACCAAATAAACCTGTTGGACTTTAACCTGGTGTTGTTAAAACTCTTACTAACTCTAATTAACCCATACTTTTCCAAGTGGAGAATAAATCTTTCCGTCAGAATTTTCTCCAATAGTTTCCCTACCACTGACATGAGACTCACTGGTCTGTAATTTCCTGGTTCAGCTCTATCACCCTTCTTGAAAAGTGGAACCACATTAGCCATCCTCCAGGCCTCTGGTATTTACACCTTGGCCAGAGAGGAATTAAAAATTGATCAAGTGTCTGCAGAAAAATGTTTCGGACATAGATCATTGTTTCATAAGGTTTAGACTGACTAGAAAGCAAGACCAGGAACAATCCAGAGGAAGATTAATTCATTTGGGGAAATCTAACTTCAGTGGGGAAAGAATGGATCTGACCCAAATCAATTGGGAGTGAAAAGTTGACAGGCAAAACTGTAACTGAACAATGGTTGTCTTTAAAGAAGAGATAGTTCATGCACAGTCAAGGTATATTCCTACAAAGGAAAAGGCAGAGCAAACAAATCCAGAGTTCCTTGAATGACAAGAGGGATGGAGATGAAGATGAAGAATAAAGCATGCTTATGACAGATAAACAAAGAACAAAGAAAATTACAGCACAGGAACAGGCCCTTCGGTCCTCCAAGCCTGCACCGACCATGCTGCCCCCTATCCCCCTATTCCCATCCTATTCATGTATTTGTCAAGACGCCCCTTAAAAGTCACTACTGTATCTGCTTCCACTACCTCCCTCGGCAACGAGTTCCAGGCACCCACTAATCTCCATGTAAAAAATCTGCCTCGTATATCTCCTTTAAACCTTGCCCCTTAAACCTGTGTCCCCTAGTAATTGACTCTTCTACCCTGGGAAAAAGCTTCTGACTATCCACTCTGTCCATGCTTCTCATAATCTTGTAGACTTCTATCAGGTCGCCCCTCAATCTCTGTCGTTCCAATGAAAACAAACCAAGTTTCTCCAACCTCTCCTCATACCTAGTGCCCTCCATACCAGGCAACATCCTGGTAAATCTTTTCTGTACCTTCTCCAAAGCCTCCACATCCTTCTGGTAGTGTGGTGACCAAAATTGAACATTATATTCCAAGTGTGGCCTAACTAAGGTTCTATAAAGCTGCAACATGACTTTCCAATTTTTAAACTCAATGCCCCGGCCAATGAAGGCAAACATGCCGTATGCCTTCATGACGACCTTCTCCACCTGCATTGCCACTTTCAGTGACCTGTGTACCTGTACACCCAGATCTCTTGGCCTATCAATACTCCTAAGGGTTCTGCCATTTACTGTATATTTCCTATCTGTATTAGACTTTCCAAAAAAGATGGTGTGTAACATAAAAGAAACCAAGCTGAATGTGGCAGGTTCCAACAAGAATTTACAGGACAGTCAGTTTGACCTAGGTGGCAGGGAAGCCAAAATTGGAAGAGCTGTCCCACAGACTAGTCAAACAGCAGCCTGAAATAAGCTCATAACTTACAATGTCCCAGACACTGCCATCACCATCGTTGGGTATGTCCTGTCCCAGCAGCAGGACAGACCCAACAGAAGTGGCAGCACAGTGATATAGTAAAGAGGAAGTTGCCCTGGACCCTGTGAAATCAGATGGCATCAAGGGCAAGGAACACTCCAGCTGATTACAATCTACAACTCCCTCTCAGCTGATGAATCAATACTCCTCCAGGTGGGAGAAGCATTGAAGGTAGTAAGGGTACACAATTTACTTTGGATGGGGAATTCAATGTCCATCAACT
The DNA here is from genome assembly GCF_964213995.1 of Mustelus asterias. NCBI lineage: Eukaryota > Metazoa > Chordata > Chondrichthyes > Carcharhiniformes > Triakidae > Mustelus > Mustelus asterias. The sequence continues at coordinate 43,651,206 of NC_135810.1, forward strand.
TCAATGTTCATCACCAAGAGCAACTCAGTAGCACCATTACTGACTGAGCTGGCTGAGTCCTAAGGGAGTTAGTTGCTAGACTGGTCAACTGCAGTTGATGAGGGGACTAACAAGAGGGAAGAACATACTTGACTGCTGCAGATGCACCTGTCCATGACAGTGTTAGTAGGATTAACCCCCCCCAAATGTCCTTATGGAGACAAAGCTCCATCTTCACAATGCAGACACCCTCCATCATGTTGTGTGGCACTACCATCGTACTAAATGGGTTAGATTTCAATCAGATCTAACAACAGTCCAAAGATGTGCAGGTTAGGTTGATTGGCCAGGTTAAAAATTGCCCCTTAGAGTCCTGGGATGCGTAGGTTAGAGGGATTAGCGGGTAAATATGTGGGGGTAGGGCCTGGGTGGGATTGTGGTCGGTGCAGACTCGATGGGCCGAATGGCCTCCTTCTGCACTGTAGGGTTTCTATGATTTCTATGAACTCAAACCTGGGAATCCATGAGACACTGTGGTCAGTGATAGCACTGTACTCATCAATACTCTAACATCATGGCCTGGCATATCCCCACTGTACAATTACCATCAAGCCAGGGATCAACACTGGTTGAAAGAGTGCAGAAGGGCGTGCCAGGTGCAGGAGGAGAATCCACCCAAGCCTTATCCTAAGGTCCCCAGCATCACAGGTGCCAGGCTTCAGCCAATTCGATTGACTTCATTTGATATCAAAAAACAGCTGAAGGCAGCAGATATGACAAAGGCTTTGGGCAATGACAACATTCCAGCAATAGGACTGTAAACTTCAACTCCAGAACCAGCAATATCCATGCCAAGCTGTTCTAGTACAGCTACAATGCTCAGTAAGTAGTCTCACAACACCAGGTTAAAATCCAACAAGTTTATTTGGTAGCACAAGCTTTCGGAGCGCCACTCCATCAGTTGAGTGCAGGATTTGTTTCACAAACAGGGCATATATAGACACAATCTCAATTACAATATAATGGTTGGAATGCGAGTCTTAACAGGTACAGAGTACCCTTCATCACCCAGTACTTCCCCGGAACGGAGAAGCTACGACATCTTCTCCAGAGCCTTCAACATGTCATCGATGAAGACGAACATCACGTCAAGGCTATCCCCACACCCCAACTATTTGCCGTCAAACAACCGCACAACCTCAAAGAGACCACTGTATGCAGCAAACTACACAGCCTTCAGGAGAACAGTGACCACTACACCACACAACCCTGCCACATCAACCTCTGCAAGATGTGCCAGATCATTGACACGGATGCCATCATCTCACGTAAGAATACCATCAACCAGGTATACGGTACATACTCTTGCGACTCGGCCAACATTGTCTACCTGATACGCTGCAGGAAAGGATGTCTCGAGGCATGGTACATTGGCGAGACCATGCAGACGCTACGACAACGGATGAATGGGCACCGCTCGACAAGCACCAGGCAGGAGTATTCTCTTCCTGTCGGGGAACACTTCAGCAGTCAAGGGCACTCAGCCTCTGATCTTCGGGTAAGCGTTCTCCAAGGCAGCCTTCAAGATAAACTACAACGCAGAATCGCCAAGCAGAAACTGATAGCCAAGTTCCACACACGAGGACGGCCTCAACCGGGATCTTGGATTCATGTCACACTGTCTGTAATACCCCATGACTTGCCTGCGCTTGCAAAATCTCACTAACTGCCCTGGCTTGAGACAATTCACACTTCTTTAACCTGTGCTTAACCCTCTCTCCACTCACATTGTCTGCACCTGTAAAGACTTGAATACCTGTTAAGATTCACATTCCAACCATTCTCTTGTAATTGAGTTTGTGTCTATATATGCCCTGTTTGTGAAACAAATCCTGCACTTGCCCGATGAAGGAGCAGCGCTCCGAAAGCTCGTGCTGCCAAATAAACCTGTTGGACTTTAACCTGGTGCTGTGAGACTACTTACTGTGCCTACCCCAGTCCAATGTCGGCAACTCCACATCATAGCTACAATGCTGGCATCTATCTGGCAATGTGGAAAATTGCCCAGATATGTCTTATACACAAAAGGCAATTACCACCCCATCAGTCTATTCTCAACCATCAGCAAAGTGATGGAAGATATTGTTGACAGTGCTATCAAACAGCACTTACTGCCAGGACCAATCAGCTGCTGACTTCTTTGCAGCCTTAGTCCAAACATGGTCAAAAGAGCTAAACTCAAGAGGTAACTGCCTTTGACATCAAGGTAGCATTTGACCAACTGCTCGGCCAAAGAGCCCAAGCCACTTTGAAGCCAATATGAAATGGGATAGGGAGGGGAGTGGTGGAGAAGAGACGACACTCCATTGTTTTTAGTCATACCTAGTACAAAGAAAAATAGTTGTTGGAGGACAATCATCTCAGTTTGGGGATATTGCTGCAGAAGGGTTTCCTACAAGAATACTGTCCTAGGCCCAACCATCTTCAACTGCTTCTTCAATGACCGTCCCTCTGCCAAAAGATCAGAAGTGGGGGTGTTCACAGATGGCTGCATGATCTCCTCCACCATTCGTGACTGCACAGATCCTAAAGAGGTATGTGTCCAAACACAGCAAGACCTAGACAATATTCAAGTGTGGGATGATAACTGGCAAAGAACCTTCACACCACACAAGTGCCTGCCAATGAACATCTCCAACATAGGGAATCTAACCATCACACTTGGCATTATCATTGCTGAATTTCCCAATATCAACATGCTGGAAGCTATCATTGATCAGAAATGGAACTGCTCCAGCCATATAGTGGTTGCAAGAGCAGGTCAGAGGCTGGCAATCCTGCAAAGATTAATCACTCCCTAACTCCCCAACTCCCCAGACAAAGCCTGTTCAGCATTTGAAAGGTGAATCACTATTAGCTAATTTCCTGGACTCATCTATCAACATCTTGGGTGCACTATCTAAAAGACTCAAATCAGGAGGGTGATGGAATACTCCCAACTTATCTGGATGAGTGCAGCTCCAACAACATTCAGGAATTCGGCACCATTCAGGACAGAGCATACTGCTCGATTTGTACCCCATCCACCACCTGACAAACAGTGGCAGCATTGTATGCACTGCAGCAACTCATAAAGGCTCCTTTAACAGCATCTTCTAAACCCGTAACCTCTCCCATCTAGATGACAAAGGCACACGATACTTGGAAACACTGCCATCTTCAAGTTCCCCACCAAGTCACATACCATACTGACTTGGAACTATATCACTATTCAATTACTGTTGATGTGTTAAAATCCTGGAATGCCCTCCCTAACAGCATTGTGGGTTTGCCTACACCACAAGGACTGCAGCGCTTCAAGATGCTGTCTCACCACCCCCATCTCAAGGGCAAGTAAGGATGAGCAGTAAATGCTGGCCCAGCTAGTGAAGCCCACATTCTGTGAGCGAATAAATGGCACAATTCTAAAGAGGGTGCAGGAGCAAAGAGGCCTGGGGGTTTATGTTCATAATTCAATTAAGACAACAGGACTGATTGAGACAGGAGTTAATAAATCATACAGTATCTTTTGACGTTATCAATAGGGGCACAAAGTACAACAGCAAGGAAGTTATGTTAAACTTGCATAAAACACATGTTTGGCTCAGATGGTGTATTGCTTCCATTTCTGGACTCCATACTTATGTCCCAGGATTAAGACAGTAAAGGATTGCACTACCTTTTGGTTGAGACAATAGATGTTCTTTTCCTTTCTCCCCCAGATCTTCCGCTTTCATTTAATCCCCTATCCCACACCCTCCTCCAGACCAATGTTCAGTGCTTTTTCTGATGTTCAAAGGTCTTTGTTAAAGGCATGCCATGGTAATCATAAGCAAAGCCCAATTGGCCACATAGCCAACATCCCAATTATTTTTCCAGACATCACCATGCTCTCTTGGCAATGACTGTGAGGAACTATCTTCACAGGTTCTATGCTACCAGATAGCTAAATGCAATGCCAAACCACCTGCTATAAAGGCACCAGCTGCACTAAGCTCACTTCCTTGCATGTTGATTGATGAGGATAGTGCCATGTAGCAATTGAGAGCACACTTTCTCATCTCAAGCATGTTATGAACCACCAGTACAAGAGATTCTCGAGTGATGGGTTTCTTTGTCACTTGTCTGGAAACTCTTGGTTCCACTTTTAGGTTTATCTCTTAATTACCTGCTCTTGAGCATTGGGAAGGCTCGTAATAGGTTGAGATGTCTTTGTCTCTTTCTCTTCCACTGCGCTTTGATGTTTGTTTTTGTGCTAATAAAATTGAGGAATGCTTGTGTTGGGGAACAGTACTTTTCTCAATTCTGGCACAGCATCAAGCGAGATGCAAATTAAATCTGTCCTATCTTCTATATCAAAAGATTACTCCCTACTGCACAAGTGGCATTTTTCAACCTTCAATATCAACCTGAGTAGCTGGAGTGAAATTTGTCCATTTATGGTAAATTAGGGAGTTTTGTGCTAAATGCCCATGTTCATTAATATCTGGGTGAGACCACACAAATTCCTTTTTAAAAGGGCATCTACAGCCTGCAAATAGGGGAAATTTTCATCCCATTAAGACCAATTAGGGTTGGATCTCATACCCCAAGTTGAATGACAAAGTTCCAAAACACAAAACCTTGTCTCTTTCTGAAGGCTTTCAGGATCGGTGTTCTTTTTCTGTATTTTTATTCCAATTCAATCGAATCAAGTCCAATTCAGAGTCTCAAGTTGAGACATTCCCGATCGAAGCTGACAAGACAGGACTCTCACCTCCTGTCTTGGGCTTGATCTACATGATCCAAGCTGATTGGAGTAGGCATAGCTCCTCCTCCAAGGCTTGATCTCATTTGCATCTTAGCCAAAAGGTTGAGATGCCGCTTTTAAAAATTGCTTCAAATGAAGCTAAAATGTAACCTAATGACTTCAACCAAGCACAGCATGTCGATACTACACTTGATCTCACCCAGTTCTTAAGCAGCACTGTCCTTGTGGCTCTATTTTGCTAACTCCTAACTTCCTGTTTTCATCTCCAATGTACTTCGTACACCCACTCAAATCTGCACCTGAGTCAACCCATGAATGATGAGCACTAAGAATACACTTTACCATGCTGGCCATATTAGAACTGACTTACACCTGTATATAAAAATCAACCCCAAATTTCAAAAACATTACCTGAATTAGGATTCTGAATGAAAGAAATTGCAACTTAACATCAACTGCATGTCTGTTGCCTACATATCCAGAATTTGTACAGTATTTTGCTTTACACCATAAGTTGTCTGATAGGCTACTGGAGCTGTTATAGGTAATCAAGGGAGAAATTTTACAATTAAAATTCATCTATTAGAAAACATTACTTGGAATGACTTAATTCAGGGTATAATGCAATCCCGCAAAGCCTTCATATCCTTCAGAACTGCTCTGACAACATTCTTTCATAGCACATAAGCAAGTTAAGGGACTATACTTAACCTTGAGATAAGTCATTCCAACCGCTGGTATAAACAATCCTGAAGTTTATGCCTGCTAGAAGTGACAGTCATACATAGGGACTCATTCTCTGCAAATAGACATATTCAAATTTTGTGCCTTCTTTGAAATATCAGGGAGCTTAGGACCTATAGTTCCCCATTACTTCCTCCATGGCAACACCTTGGCTAGTCAACTTGCCTTTTCTCCTGTAGTATTATTGTTATTGTTTGAAATTTGGCATATTTGCATTTGTCCTAATGAGTGTAGGATGAAAAGATTTGACAACATATCTATCTCTTCAGCAATATCTACTATTTTATTTTGTAAATCATGAGTGCTCATCGAAATATTCCCTTCTCTTTACCCAGTCCGGTTCTGGTTCTGCACTGTGCTGCAGCCCTTGGTCCTTTTCTGTAGTTTAATTTACAATGCAAATGCTGCCTGCAACCTTATTTCTAATTCATAACGGGCCACACATCAATTTAAAATATATCCCTGGAGACAATAAAGTGGAATCCTGGATTCACAACAGCCAAGATTATTAAAGTGAACTGTTTAAATAGCATCATTATCTACTGTCAGGTTAACTCAGTCCTGAGATTGTAGATTCAAACCCTATTGCAAAATGTGACATAATCTAGGTTGGCTCTTTCGTAAAGTTCTGAGGATGTGATGCATTGCAGCTAGTACTCGGATCCAATGGCACTATTCACGGGGCAGCAATAGGATTCCTACAAACCAACATATATCTCTGAATCAAGGTCAAAGCAATTAACTGGTTAACAATTTCACTACTCCTTGTTGGACCTGCTCTGCACAAATAGGATGCTACATTTATTGACATATCAACAGAGATAACACCTCAGAATAATTCATGACTCTGAAACACTGTAGAACATCCTGAGAATGAAAACAATTTTATACAAGAGCAATTGATATTTTCCCTATTCTGGCTAATGAACAAAATATTAGCTTGCAATAATGCAACCATGAAAGCAGTTTTAAAATTGGGGACAAACTAATTTATTTCAAACTACATTGCTAGGAGTTATGGCTCCATGCTTCTTGAATTTTGGATGTTGGCCAACACACAATGATTTGTCAACAGCCTGACTTTCGAGGCGCTGGCATTCACTGGTAGGGTTATACATACAGTGAGGTGGGATAAATATTATTTATTATGGTAGAATTTTTACTGTTTCTCAATGCCCAAGCTCCAGAAATAGCATTATATTTTGAAGAGGCAAGAATGCTTTGGCCAGCTTGTTTTTAACAACTCTCTCCTTTCTCTCTACAAAGCTTCTATTAATATTCTATTAAAAAATTGTGTCGGGAATTAGGAAAGCATTAAATTCCAGAAGGTTACAGAAACACAAAACAGAAAAATACTGACTCAAAATTGTGTCTGTACAAGAAGCAACCTGCCTGCATTCTCAAGGAAATGTACACACGATGCCAAGAAGTGTATGACAAGGAATCAGATGCATATACTCCGACTAAAACCATAGTAATGAAAATATAACAGATCAATAATTTAGCTTACAACTCTCAAACTTACATATTACCATTACCAAAGCTGTGCTAACTATTTTGTTCAATGTGGTAAACTGAGAACAGAAAATGAACAATATCCTGAAGATTATGATTCATGATCATTGAAGAAATAAGCAATGTGAATGTTAGATTACAAAACAACTACATTTCAAGATGCTTCCTAAGTGAATTGGACCAAAGTTTGCTGGGGTAGGGCATTTAATGGCATCTACTGTTAGACTTGTCCTGTTTATTTTTATCTTTTGGTGTAGCAAGTTGATGAAAGCTTAAAGTTACAGTAGCTGTGAAGGAAACAGGACATTTAGGGCTCGAATGAAGACAAGCAGCCCTTACCTCCTTATCCAATCAGATTGAACAACTGTGAAATAAAGGTCCAAGAAGGATTGGCTGGTGTTTATTTTAGTGCAAGATTCTGACGAACAAGGCAGATGAGTTGAGGACACAAATTAAAACATGGGGGACTTAATTTTAGGTAACAAAGCTGGGTAAGTGGTTGAAATATCAGTGGGGGATCATTTTACAGACAGCAATCATAAATAACTCCATTACATTCAAAATTGTTATGAAAAGGACAAGGATGGGTCAGAAATCAAAGTTCTAAACTGGGGTGGTGGTGGGGGGGGGGGGGGGGGGGAGAGAGAGAGAGAGAGAGAGAAGAGATTGAGAGGTTGATTTTAATAAATCAGACATGATTTGGCCAGAGTAGACTGGGAGCAGATACTTTTAGGTAAATCTGTGACAGAACAAAGGGACACATTCAAGAAGGAAAGAGAGAGTGTACAGGGCCAACATGTTCCAATTTAAAAAAAAGGTTGGGGCCAACAAATCCAGTAAACCCTGGATATTGAAGGATATACAGCATTGAATAAAGAGAAAAGGGGAGGCTTATGGCAGACATTGAGGGCTCAAAACAGCTGAAGGCCTCGAGAAGTATAGAACGTGTAAGAGAGAAAATGAAAAGATACTGGCAGTAAAATAAAGGAAAATCCTGAATTGTTTTCCAAGTATATTAAGGGTAAAAGGCTAACTAGGGAAAGAGTAGGACCCATTAAAGACCACAGTGGTAATTTGTGTGTGGAGCCGGCGGACGTAGACAGGGTTTTAAATGAATACCTTGTGCCAGTGGGTTCACTAGTGAGAGACTCGATGTGGATATAGAAATTAGGGAGAAGGACCGCAATACAGTTAAATAAATTAACATAGGCAGAGAAGAGAACGAGTGATCCGGTAGGCTTAAAAGTTGATAAATCACTGGAGCTGGATAAAATGCACCCCAAGCGCTGGCAATAATTTTAAGTTCCTCTCTGGCCACAGGAGAGGTGCTGGAGGACTGGAGGATATCCAATGTGGTACCATTATTCAAGAAGGAAGGAAGGGAAAAACCAGGAAACTATAGGTCAATCAGTCTAACCTCAGTGGTGGGGAAACTATTGGAAGCAATTCTGAGAAACAAAATTAATCTGCATTTGCAGAGGCAGGGATTAATCAAGAACAGTCAGCATAGTTTTGTTAAGGGGGGATAATCTCTGACCAACTTGATTGAATTTTTCGAAGAGGTGACTAGCTGTGTGGATGAGGACAATGCATTTGATGTAGTCTTCTTCGACTACGGCAAGGCTTTTGACAAGGTCTCATGTGAGACCGATAGCAAAGGTAAGAGCCCATGGGATCCAAGGAAATTTAACAAATTGGATCCATAATTGGCTGAGTAGCAGGAAGCAGAGTGTGATGGTCAAGGGTTGTTTTTCCAGCTGGAAGACTGTGTCCAGTGGAATCAGTATTGGGACCCCTGCTGTTTGTGGTTTACATAAATGATTGAGACTTGAATGTAGGAGGGTTGATCATTAAGCTTGTGTATGATATTGGTGGAGTGGAAAATAGTGAAGAGGATAGCCTTAGATTACAGGAGGATATAGATAGGCTGATCAGTGGTAAATGGAATCCAATCCACGTAAGTGTGAAGTGATGCACTTGGCAGGACAAACAAGACATGGGCATACAGGATGAACGACAGGGCCCTGGGAAGCACTGAGGATCAGAGGGGCCTTGGTGTGCATGAACACCAGTCCCTTAAGGTAGCGGGACAGGTGCTTTAAGTGCTTAAGACAGCATATGGTATACTTGCCTTTATTAGCCAAGGCATAAAGTTTAAGAGCAGGGAGGTTATGCTGGAACTATATAAAATGTTGGTTAGGCCACAGCTTTAGTAGAGTGTGCAGTTCTGGAATCCATATTATAGGACTGATATGATAGCACTGGAAAGGGTGCAGAGGAGATTTACCAGGATGTTGTCTGGGCTGAAGAGCTTTAGTTATGAAGAGAGATTGGAGTTGTTTTCCTTGGAGCAGAGGAGACCGAGGGGGTACATGATTGAGATATATAAAATTACGAGGAGCGTAGATAGAGAGGAAAAAATTATTCCCCTTGGTGGAGGGCTCAATGACAAGGTTGCATAGATTTAAGCAATGGGCAGGAGGCTTAGAGGGGATGTGAGGAAAAACCTTTTAACTCCAAAGGATGGTGGGAGTCTGGAACTCTTTGCCTTGAAAGAGTGGTGGAGGCAGAGACCCTCATAACATTTAAGAAATATTTAGATGTGCACTTCCAATGTCAAAGCACATAAGGTTATGGGCCAAGTGCTGGTAAATGTGATTGGAATAGTTTGACTGTCGCAAATGCACTGAGTCAAAGGGCTTTTTTCTATGCTGTACATCTCTATGGCTCTAAAGAGTGTGTAAAGTCAATGCCAAATCAGGTAAGGAAGAAATATATATATATATATATATATATATATATATATAGAGAGAGAGAGAGAGAAAGAAAAATTGGACTCAGACATAAGAATCAGAAAGGAAAACCAAAATTTTCAAATTCAGTACTTAACATTTATTACATAATTTAAAGGGTACTTGAACTGGAATGGACAAAACACATTGAGGCAAGTTTGTATTCAATATGTGCAAACACATCAAAATCCTGACATTTTATGCATTTCAACGGTGATGTAGATAGCAAGGTGAAATTTTTGTAAAGCTGACAGCAGAGTGGACCAACTTGGACTGCAACTTCTGCATACTTGAATTTAATCATGTTTCTGCTCCTTGCCTAAAGCTGCTGGATCATTTTGGCATAAATAATACCCAGCATTTGTCTATTATTTTTACTGGTAAAGCTGGGTCAATATGTACTTAATTTAACTTTCTGAATTTTACATTTTTGAATTTCAAGGAAATGAATGACATCCTAAATAATTTGCGATGATTTTATACAGCTTACTGAGGTGCATAAAATCATGATGGGCATAGATAGGATGAACACAGTCTTTTTTCCCCAGGGAATTGAAAACCAGAGGGCATAGATTTAAGGTGAAAGATTTAAAAGGGACCTGAGGAGTAACGTCTTCATGCAGAGGGTGGTGCGTATATGGAATGAGCTGCCAGAGCAAGTGTTTGATGAAGGTTCAATAGCAACATTTAAAAAGCATTTGGATAAGTACGTGGATGGGAAACGATTAGAGGGATATGGACCAAACACGGGCAATTGGGGCTAGCTGGGAGGACACCATAGTTGGACCGAAGAGCATGTTTCCATGCTGTATTGCTCAATGACTCTACATTATCCACATAGATGCTGCTTACTTCTTCCAAAATCATGCTTACTGTACTAGAACACCCAAAAGACAGCATGCATTTAAAAAAATTAAATGTCAATTTTAAAACTCTGTTTATATAATGAACCGTAATCATATTCAAAACCATTGTTCATTGATATTGCACACATGTAACTAATAATCTATAGTGTATGAATTGATAGTCCATTTAATGGAGCCCCATTACTGAAACAGCGCATCCCTATATTGAACAGGCCACAAAAATGCAGGAACGTATAGTTTCTAACCAATTATCACGTGTTCCAAAATTGAAAAAAAATCTTGTGCTTAAGTACAAAAACTAATAACATACCAAAAGCATGAGGATAAAATAAAGTCTTGTATTTATATAGCACATTTGACGATCATTGGGCATTGAAAGCGCTTCACAGTCAATTAAGTACTGTTGAAGTATACTCACTGTCCTATAAGACATCTGTTTTGGTGATGCTGAGTGAAGGATAAATATTGGCCATGACAATGGGGATAACTACCATGTTCTTCTTTGAAACAGTGTCACCTGAGCAGGCAGATGTGGTCTCAGTTTAACATCTCAACTGAGAAAGACAATTACCTCATGAAAAATATTGGCTATGCACATACAACCTTCACTGCCCAGTCACAATTTTAAGTCCCTTTAATTACTGACCTTCACTTAGAAATGAATCGAGTTTTAACCAATTCAAGATACTACTTTGTTTTCTTTTTCCGCAATTAAACTTCCTGATATCCAAAATAAGGTTGTAAGTAAATTGCCTCATGCAAATGCACAATTTTCCAACATGCCAATTGTGCAGACGCTGAAGTTTCTTTTCCACATTTTGAAAATATTTCAGACAAGAGAAGCATTTACATAAATATACTGGCAATCTTGTTTTACGGTTACAAACACCTTTCAGTCATAAATGTCTATAAAAAGAATCAGCTGCTATCTAATTAGAGAACAAAGACTAATTACAAATTATGTAGAGTTTACAGCACAGAAATGGAACACTTGACCCAACAGTCCTGTTTTTTTCCTGACTTTCCCTCTCACTACGTTATCTAATGATATTTGCATATTCTATTTATTTCTCCCTCATTTCCTACATTATAGTACCCCCTACCAAAGATCTTTTGAAAATCTAATACAATGCATCAACTGCTTTTTCCTTGCCCACCATTAGTATTTCAAATAATTCAATAAAGTTAACCAAGAATGATGTTCCCTTTAAAAATGATATTATTTTCAGTTTCTATGTTTTCTTACCACATCTTGAATAACTGCAATTCAAATGTACTTCATTAGCTGCAAGGCGCTTTGGAATATCATTAGGTTGTGAAAGATGTGATTATAATTCCTTTTATTTCTCATGTGCCTATCCATCTTGTCCTTAAAGGCATCTATGTTATTCACCTCAGACTTTAATGTAGTAGCAGGTTGAACATTTTAACCACTTAAGTTTTTGTTGAATTCTCTATTGGTGACTATCCGAACTCATCAGTGACCGTATAATATTTATAATTCTAATTTTGGACTTCCACAAGTGGAAACATCTCTACCTTTACCAATTCCAAATTTTACCATATTCCGTAGGTCACTGATATCTACTTGCTATTTATACATGCATTCTGCAAGTTTATCAAGATCGTTTTTTATTCTGTTAGTGTCCTCAGTTTTAACAAAATCTCTTACCTCGTGTCAACCATACATTTTGAAATGATAATTCAGCTTAAATCACACATGTAAATAGTGCACAACAGTGGGTCCCAATCAATCCCAGTCGAAAACTTCTCACCTGGTCAGTCTGAGTCACTACCTTTACTCCCTACTCAATGTTTTGTAGTCAACTTGCTATCCATTCTGTTACAAGTCAACTCAGGATCTTATCCTAGCCATGAATCTATTGTATAGTACCTTACCAAAAATCTTTTGAAAATCTAAATATTATGCCTCAACTGCACTTTCCTTGTCCACTATTAGTATTTCAAATAATTCAATAAAGTTGACCAAGAATGACATTCCCTTTAAAAATGTTATTTTCAGTTTCTACATGTTTTTTTCATCACATCTTGAGTAACAGTGATTTTTCTGACCCAATTGGTCTATAGTTCCCATAATTGTTCAAAGTTTATGAATTATTTTGCCTCCTCTTTTTATCTTAAATGCCTTGATACCTTTTTGATATTTTTCTGATGTCATGTTCCATTTGTCTCCCTGGTAAATGATTCGATATTTCTGCCATTTTACTGTCCTGATGCATCATCTTCTTTATCCCTTTGTGATTCGACTCTAGCTTCCTTTCGTTTATATTCCTTGATAGTTTAGTTTTGTAGCTCGTCTTTGACTTTTATTTTCACTTTTCTACAGTCTTATTTACTTTTGGCAACTTTGTATTGTATACACAATGTTTTTCCTTTAGTTTCAATTTTGCCCATACCCCTTTTTCCTGATTTGTTAATTAATGTGTTTTCCAGTTCATCTTTCCCAGTTCCATTCTCATTCCCTCAAAATTAACTTTTTTCAATCATTGTACATGTCTTTCTCAATCATTATTTCAAACCTTGTGATGTAACCATGAGTGTCCAGATGTCCCCCGACCTTTATTTCTTTTACTAGCTCTTTTCATTTCACGTCATTAGATCTGCACTATTTACTCTGCTGTTGGACTTCTTACATAATGGCGACTTGAACACACTGCCAGAACTCCATTCTCCTTTCTCTATTTCTTGCCGCCAATTTATTTGCAGGTGTTTGAAATCTCCCATGAATATTCCAAATATTTTGTTTTTCTCAAAAATTTCCTTACACATTTCTTCTTTCATCATCCTGTTTCTATTCTACAGATCAGTGGAGTGGTCTGTAGAATGTCCTCATTTGCATGAATAGTCCATTCTTATCCTTTATCCTAATCTACATGGATTCCGTTTCTATCGTATTAGATATGTTCTTTTTTTCTCTACTGCCAACTTTAATTAGTACAGTGATCTGCATCCCCTTTCTTCTCTCTCTATCCTGTCTAAATGTGTTATAACTGGCAATATTTAACTCGCAGTTCTGTATTTTATGCAGAAAATTTCAATTATCCCTACTACATCTTGTTCTGCGCTATGAATGACTGAATCCAGTTCTAAATTTTGTTTCAGAATTCTTGTTTTGCTTTGGAACTCAATGGTCTCTTTGGTTACATATTGTTTTAAAAAATCTGAAAAACCTTTGCACTATACAGACATATACAATACTGTTTATAAACTTGAAAATTGAGTAAATAAACAAGTATTTTATGATGTACGTTTTACTAGTTTATGAACAGTTATGTTAATTAAACATAGTACAAGTCAGAAACCTCACTAATAATAAACAAAGCTTTCCGGTTCTGGAAGAGCACATCAGGAAATTGAGGTATGGGGCTTGCAAAATTTTTGTTTTAAGCCACAACAATAGAAAAAATAAATTGTATTTTAACAGCAAGGTACACTTTGCATATCTGTAGCTCTTTTGATTAAACAGAGGCTGCAGTGGACATGACTGGGACAGCGTGCAGTCCCCAGAGCCTAAGTGCCGGGATTCCAGGAAGAGTTAAGAGTCGGAGGTTGCAGGGTGGGTTGACAATGGAGGCTTGGGGTACCAGTGGAGAGGCTGGACAGAGATCCAATGTTAAAAAGGGGGCTGCTGATGGCCACCCCACTCTGAACCCAATTATTTTGGGGCATCCTCCATACTCCCACCAGCATAACAATTGGGGCAAGAACAGGCAGGCCAGCCGAGACCTTGTCCTTCTCGCAAAATATTGCAGTGGTCAGGAACCCAGCAGGAAGCCTATAAAAGGAAGAGCTCCCCATCGACAAAACCGTCAGCGAGGGAGCATCATATTCTGCCCCGTGTGTTTAAAACCAAAATCTCAATGCAAAGACCAAACAAAGAACAAATAACAGTACAGCACAGGAAACAGGCCCTTCGGCCCTCCAAGCCTGTGCCGCTCCTTGGTCCAACTAGACCAATCGTTTGTATCCCTCCATTCCCAGGCTGCTCATGTGACTATCCAGGTAAGTCTTAAACGATGTCAGCGTGCCTGCCTCCACCACCCTACTTGGCAGCGCATTCCAGGCCCCCACCACCCTCTGTGTAAAAAACGTCCCTCTGATATCGGAGTTATACTTTGCCCCTCACACCTTGAGCCCGTGACCCCTCGTGATCGTCACCTCCGACCTGGGAAAAAGCTTCCCACTGTTCACCCTATCTATACCCTTCATAATCTTGTATACCTCTATTAGATCTCCCCTCATTCTCCGTCTTTCCAAGGAGAACAACCCCAGTCTACCCAATCTCTCCTCATAGCTAAGACCTTCCATACCAGGCAACATCCTGGTAAACCTTCTCTGCACTCTCTCCAATGCCTCCACGTCCTTCTGGTAGTGCGGCGACCAGAACTGGACGGCATGGCAACCTTTGGATTTCAAACATTCACAATGTGTTTCTGACTTTGGGTATATCACCATCAAAGCTTCTGTATAACATCACAGCTATACAATGTACAGCAAACAAAGGAAGATCTAAACAAGTGAAAAATATCTTAGAAAAGAGGAAATCTCAGAATATCAGCCAGAAAACTGAACAAGAATTTATACAGTTCAAAATATCCCAAATCAGGTCACAGCCAATCGGTGTGCAGTTACGGTTGAGACTACTGAGTTTCTGCTATTACACAATGTTCATGAACGGAGTACTTCGTAAATAGCATGTCAGGATTTTGGTACAAGTGGGAATTTCGTGCAGAGGGTGAAAGGGTGCTGTTTACTTGTTTTGTTTTACATCCAGCAGCTTGCTGAGTATTTTTCTTCTGCCTCAAATTAGGAAACTGTAACTTCCCATCACTTTATTAAATTAACTAATTAACTAATCAAATAAGTAAATACACATAGTTGACAGACATGGCAGATGGCATGCTGCAACTGCAGCATGTGGAAGTTTGCAGAGGCATTGCATTCCTAGACTGAGAGAGTGCAGAGGAGATTTACCAGGTTGCTGCCTGGTTTGGAGGGTAGGTCTTATGAGGAAAGGTTGAGGGAGCTAGGGCTTTTCTCTTTAGAGCGGAGGAGGATGAGAGGCGACTTAATAGGGGTTTATAAGATGATAAAGGGGATGGATAGAGTGGACGTTCAGAGACTATTTCCTCAGGTGAATGTAGCTGTTACTAGGGGGCATAACTATAAGGTTCATGGTGGGAGATATAGGAGGGCTGTACGAGGTAGGTTCTTTACTCAGAGAGTGGTTGGGGTGTGGAATGGACTGCCTGCTGTGATAGTGGAGTCAGACACTTTACGAAATTTCAAGCGATTATTGGATAGGCACATGGAGCACACCAGAATGATAGGAAGTGGGATAGCTTGATCTTGGTTTTGGACAAAGCTCGGCACAATATTGAGGGCCGAAGGGCCTGTACTGTGCTGCACTGTTCTATGTTCTATGACTGCCATTTCTGCTCCAAGTCCCATTGCTTGAGCAATCACAGTTCAGAGATGTTGCACTGGAGTCTAAGTTGCAGACATTGTAAAGCATCAAGGAGATTTACTTGAACTTCCAGTAAGCAGTCACATTTATTTGGTTAAATAAAACTTTAGAATTAGTCAATGGTTAGAGACTGCAGGGTGTGAGTGAAAATCAGGTAGGTATGGATACAGGATGCAATGATGATGGAGCCTCAACCTTTGACTTTAACTGACAGGTGCGAGATATTTGCTACCTGTGTGGATAAAAACAAGGACTGCAGAGTGGATGGGAAAACTGGCCATGGCAACATGGTGCAGGAAACCATTCAAGTGGGAGGATAGAAAGAAACGTGGCAGTGACATGGGATAGTGTAGGTAAGTGACAGATACTGTTCTCTGCAACTGTGATTGGGAGTTTTGAAGTAAAAGCAGAAAATGTTAGACGTACAAAGGTCAGGCAGCATATCTGGAGACAAATAGAGTTGACTTTTAAGGTTGATAACCTTTCATCAAATTCTGAACGTTGTTTTGCCTGTCTGGTGTCAGGGTTAAAAACATCTCCTTAAATTTGGAGATGAATGCAAGAGTGAGAGGACGGTCCAGTTGTTGTGGCTCAATATGAACTAACAACAGTGTTAAGAATTAGGAATGATGTTCTGCTGAGAACTTGAGGAGATAGGGACCAAAATAAAAGCAAAACCAGAAATGTAACAATCTCTGGATTACTAGCTTAACTGCATGCAAACTAGCTAAAGGCAAGCAGATTAAAAAATTAAACACATGATTCAAAGAGTGGAGATAGACAAAGAGGTTTTGATCCATGAGACATTTTGACCCATGAGACATTGGAACAAGCACTGGAGAAATAAGTTTCAGTTGGAATGGGTTCCATTTAAACTGGGTTAGATCAGTGTTCTGTTGAATTGTACAATCTGAGCTGTGGATAGGGCTGTAAACGAAGAGTGGTGGGTGGGGAGGAGGAAGTGTTAGAAATGTGAAAAAAAGTCTAGACAACGGAATGTATAACAATCTGAGCAAAGACAGGCAGAATGGGACAGGAAGGATCAAACAGATTAATGGCAATAATGAATCAACAACTAAAGTCAATGTAAGGAATAGAAATAAAAAAGCTCTTTATCTGAATGCATGAAACATTTGTAATTAGATGAACTGGTGGAACAAACAGAGACAAATTGCTTAAATCTTATTGCCATTAGAGGAGACATGACTACAAAGTGACCAATATTGGGAAATAAATATTCCAAGTATACAACATTTGAGAAGGAGAAGTAGACTGGGAAAAGAAGAGTTACCTTTATAGCAAAGCATAACACAAGGACAATAGTAAGAAAGGATCTTGTCTCAGAAGATCAGGAAGTGATCAGTGGAGAGTAGGTGTAACAAGGGTCAGAAAGCAATGGTAGGAGTCCATTATGGGTTCTAAATTGCATGTCTTCACAGTAGAAGGAATAAATTACAAACCAGAAATAAAGAGAGAACCAAGATGAAATTTAAAAGAAATATCAGCAGAGAAAAAAAATTAGAAAAACTGAAGGGACAAGCCAACAAATCCCCAGGAAATTCCCAATAAATCCCAACACTCTGGATTCTAAAGTAATTGCAGAAATATCAACTGCACTTTTTATGACTTCCAAAAATTCCTTGGAATCTACCAGACTGCAAGTTCACAAATATAACACTGCTATTCAAGAAAGGAGGGAGAAAACAGGCAGTTCACCTGATATCAACTTTTGGGAATCTATTATTAAGGAAGTCTTATCTATGCACACTAAATACCAAAGCATGTTCTGTCTCCTTGTCCAAGTCATTTATATAGATTGTAAAAAGCAGAGGCCTCAACATCAATCTTTGTACCCCCTGGTTAGTTACAGCTTGGCAACTTAAAAATGCCTGATTTGTTCCTAATCTTTCTGTCCATTAACCAATCCTCCATCTGTCTTGCATGTTAAACTGTGATATCTTTTTGGGCAAAATTCATCCCATGGATTTGCAGTGCGGTGGCTGGCAGTGCCTGTCCCACCGACCAGAATAGTGGGATCCCATGTCAGATTCTTTGCTTGGAAGGTCATTAATCATGCACAAGCAAGTTCCCCTCCGATTCTCCAGGCAGGCCAGCAGTTGATTTGTCCACCTGCCCTTGGCTGATGGGTTTGAAGATCCTGGCACTGTATTTAATTATCCATCATATCATGCTCTGCCTTCACCAGATTGTGCAGAATATCAGCAACCCAAAGAAGACAGACCAGCAGCCTCGAGGAAGTATGTTTCTTGATTCAATACCCTCTCCCCAAGCATCCGTACTTCACTTGAACTTCTACGCACCGCATCTGGAATTTTCATGCATGGAGATAGAGCCTGCATCAGGAGCAACACAGCACTATGACAGAAAGTTGTTGTACCCACCTTGACGTCTCTGGATGTCTTTGGACTGTCTTGTGCACTCATTAGCAATCTTGTTTGATGCTGGCATAATTTTCCACTGGCGTGAGGCAAGGTTGAAAGGCCTGGTGGGATGCCAGTGGGCAGCTGTTTTAATGAGTATTCATAAGATGCAAAGTAATGTAAATAGTGTTTGTACAACTGCAAGCAGGAATGGCAACGCTCCATTGGGAGAACTGCAATATGATTTTAAATTGGCCGTTTTTTGAATTTTTGGCCAAATTAACCACGCCCATCTGCCACCAAACTTGCTAGAGGCTGGTTGGGAGAATTTCAAAATGTCTTTTGAAAATCCAAGTATAGTACTTGGTTCCCTTTTTTATCTCCTACTCGTTAGACCATCAAAAAACTCTTGATAAATTGGTAAAACAACGTTGACTATGCCTGATGACAATGGTGGTGGACGATTAATTGAATATGGAGGCTGGTGGAGTGGAAGGTGAGAGGACCAGGGAAATCCTATCACATTTGTATCTGAGGTTTTTGGGTGAAAACAGAAATGTGTGAAATGGATAAGAGATGGCAGAGTGCCCTGTCAACCATGGTGGTTGGGGATCCTCAACTGAAGATATATCAAATGCAAGATAGACAGAAGAACTAGGGTAGTGGAATCCTCACAGGAAGCAGGGTGTGAAGAAGTGTCGCCAAAGTAGCTGTGGGAACATGAAAAAAAACTGCACTTGAAAGAACAATCTGTATTTTCCCAAAACAATAGTACAACCATATACATCAGAAACTCTAAAACATAGTAGTTCCAGCCATTATGTTAGGCAGATGGGCGTGAGTAATTTTGCGGGAGCCAAAAATTCAAAAACCGGCCAATTTAAAATCATATTGCAGTTCTCCCAATGGCGAGTTGCCATTCCTGCTTGCAGTTGAACAAACACTATTTACCTTACTTTGCATCTTATGAATACTTATTAAAGCAGCTGCCCGCTGGATTCCATCAGGCCTTTCAACCTTGCCTCACGCCAGTGGAAAATTATGCCAGCAAACAAGATTGCTAATGAGTGCACAAGACAGCCCTAAGACGTCCAGAGGTGTCAAGGTGGGTACAACAACTTTCTGTCATAGTGCTGTGTTGCTCCTGATGCAGGCATGTTCCTGTCTCTATCCCCACGCATGAAGATTCCAGATGCGGTGTGTAACGGTTCAAGTGTGGTACGGATGCTTCGGGGGAGGGTATTGAATCAGTGGCCCTAATCAAGTTTATTTTCCAATTTCACCCAGCATACAGAGTAGCACTTCGATGTACAAACTCAATCTCTTAGTGATCGCTCTCGCTTGCCACGTATTATTAAGATGGTGGGGAATGGTAAAGTGGCATTAAGGCGGGATGTTTTGATAATCAAATTAATATCACTGCTTTTAATTGGAGATGGCTAAGCGGTGTGGAAAAGCCAAGGGATTTGAGGGTTGATGTTCACAAGAAGGAGCATATCAGGTAAGTAAGGCCATAAAAAACTAATGAAATACTGGGTTTCATGGCAAGAGGTGTAGAATATAAAAGTCAACAGGCAATGGTGAACTTGTGTGATATATTTGTAAGACAACAGTTGGACCAGAGGTTTTGGGCTCCACTTATTCACATTGAATTCTTGAAGAATATTGAGGTGAGAGTGCAGTGCAATTTTACTTTGATACAGCCTGCTGGGAAGAAATATGGGCAGCGCGGTGGCACAGTGGTTAGCACTGCTGCATCATAGCGTCAGGGACCCAGATTCAATTCCAGCCTTGGGTGACTGTGTGGAGTTTGCACGTTCTCCCAGTGTGTGTGGATTTCCTCCGGGGGTGCTCCAGTTTCCTCCCACACCCCAAAGTTATGTTGACTGGCCATGGTAAATTGCCACTTAGTGTCAGGGGTAAATATGTTGGCCTATGGGGATAGGGCCTGTATGGGATTGCTGTCAGTGCAGACTCAAATGACCTCCTTCTGCATGGTAGGGATTCTATGACTCTAATTGGATACAAGAAATGAGCTGAAAACTTAGACTGTTTGGTAATTTGGTAGAAGTTTAATATAAAATAAAAATTACAAGAGGAACGGAATAGAAACTGTTTCCAGTGGCTGAGGAATTGCAAAGGAGAGGATTTAGATAAAAGATTAAATGTAAGGCAATTAATAACTTTCATTTATCTAACACCTTTAACATTCCATGGCACTTCAAGTGATCAAAACAATTGACATGGAGGTCAAGGAGAGAGGTTTTAAGGAGAATCTTAATGAGGTGAAAGGTAGAGGCCGAGAGATTGAGATGATATCCCAAAATTAGAGTCTAGGTAGTCGAAGGCACAGTCACCAATGGTGGTCAAGGAAGCACAAAAGGTCAGATTAAGAGAAGGGCAGATATTTTGGAGCGCTGAAAGGCTGAAGGAAGTTATAGAGATAAGGAAAGGCAAGGTCAAGGAAAGATTTGAAAACAAGGATGAGAATTTTAAGTTGATGTACTGCCAGATCAGAAGCAACATTTAGTCAGTGAGCATAATGGGTAACTGCAACTTGGTACAGATACAAACAGCAAAGGAGCACATGCCCATATACAGCAGATGGAGGAAAACACCAGAATAACCAAGGTGAGACACCACAAAACTAAAATTCATGACTGAGAGATGAAGAAAAGCTTCTTTAAAAGCAGAAGGTGGCGAAACTGTGGAATGCATTATTAGAGTTGGTTGATTGAAGAAGAAACCATGCCAATATTTTAAGGTTAAATGGGAATGGGTTTAAAAGAAAAGGAAATTAAAGAATATGGTATGATGGCAGGTCTGTGGAATTAGTATTGGTGCTTGTTCTAATAATGTGGTTCGTCGCTTGGTCTATTTTTGTGTTGTAATTTCTACACAATGTTACATAGACAGAAGCAACTGCTTACCTCTAAAATGGATGATCTGCTGATGGGGTTGTGTGAATAAGATTTGCCACCTATCTCAATGGTTTTAATGGAAGATGCTGGGCTGATACCTGCAACTCAGCGCAGAGGAGCTCCTTTTCCCCACAGGAATCTGCCTCAGGAATTACTAACACCACAGTTCCCATTATCTTTTTTACTCATCATCAGTGAGTAAGATTTTTCATTTATAAGTGATTTTTTTTTCATTGATAGTGAGCATTCCTGGAAGCAGGCGGAAGAATTATTAGCACTCTGTAACTAAAAGAACTGCATGCATCTTGTAAGAGGTGCCATTTATTCAAAACAGCAAGCACAAGAAAGAGGTAAAGAAAACACCAGACTTGTGATAGATACAAGAATCAGAAAAATTTTATTTTCTCAAACTTCAGGTTAAAATGTTCTTGAATCCTGTTGTTAAGGAATGTGGCTTCAGTAATACTATCAGGCCAGCAAAGTATTCAGAAAAGTTCAAGAAGAAATCCTGTACCCTAAACAACAAATTGTGCATCTACATTCAGGTGGCAGTATCTGTTCACTGATTTGCTGCCATGAGCGAATTGTTTGAAGTTATAGCCTATCTCCCTAATAAAAATAGGTTGTGCTCACCACCACAGGCTCCAAGAAATGGACACACTTTCCTACTGGGAAGCTTGTGTCATACAAAAACCCAACCATGTAGTTGTGGTTACAACCGCTTCAGATCAATGAACATAGCTAGATAGTTATAGTATTCTTAACACATCCTTTACAGACAATGTCTAAAATCACTAGAATAATTACTCCAACAGCTCAAGGCCTGCATATACCTGTCTAGAGTTAAGCATAGACAAACCTTGCATTAGTTTGAATGACAAGGAATCCCTTCCTCATTTGATTGTCATATTGCAGTGGAACTTATCCAGCATATACAAAGAAGTGAAATGGTGTAGACATATGTAGCCTGATGAGTATTCATAAATACACCAGCAAAGCCTGATGGTTAAAAGAGCTAACTCAGTATCAGGCTAAGGACTGTGGGAGCAGCAAAGAACAAGCTGTGCAGTTATGGAACAAACATGGGAATTGATTGTACAATGGCTGTTGCTATGCCTTGGACAGACAGTGATTGAATACAGATTCCTGTGTGTTGTGTTCCTGAGACAATTATGAACCCACGACAGAGGCACGATTCTCAGTATTCATGACCAGAAAGACAGTAATTGATTAGTGTCTGTCTTTGGAGTACATGACTGGAAGCAGTGCCAGCAGGATCTATGAGGAGGAGAGACAACGGCAGCAGTAACCCAAGATTAACCACGGTAGAAGCAAGACCCCAAGTCTGGGACTTGGAGACATCGGAACAAAATTCACTAGCAAGAATCAGTTCACCTCACCATGGGTAGCATTTCTAAATCCAATTCATGAGTTTGCATATTTTGTGAAGTTTTGATACCTTTTGAATATTTGTGTATAACGGAGGTCAGAGGTTAGTTACTTTGTGTGTAACAAAGTCGGAGGTTAGTCAGTGTGTGTAATGAAGTAAAGACAGAGTAACATAGAAACTAGGAGTAGGCCATTCAGCCCACCCAGCCTGCACTGCCATTCATTTTGATCATGGCTGATCGAATTCAATATCCTGATCCCCCTTCCTCCCATATCCCTTGACCCCTTTAGCCCCATGAGCTATATATCATTTCTTCTTCAAATCACATAACGTTTTGGCCTCAACTACATTCTGTGGTAGAGAATTCCACACATTCACCACCATCTGGGTGAAGAAATTTCTCCTCACCTCAGTTCTAAAAGGTTTACCCCTTATCCTCAAACTACGACCCCTAGTTCTGGACTCCCCCACCATTGGAAACATTCTTTCTGAATCTGCCCTGTCTAACTCTGTTAGCATTTTATAAGATCCCCTCTCTCTCTTCTAACTCCAATGAATATAATCCTAACCGACTTAGTCTGCTCCTCTGTCTTATTGTTAAGGCTTTGGATGTTAAACAAGTTAGGAAGCACAATATGGCAAAGAGAAGGTGCACATTGCTTGTGAGCATATTTCAAACTTCCAGTGTTTTTTGTCATCTTTTACTGACCATATGTAAATATACATATGCAATAAAAGACATGAAGAATTATATTATATTTGAACATTATCTAACTCCCTCCATTTTCTTTTCTTACCATTCCTTCCCTCCATGAAGATGCAACTTTTGCTGGAGAGCAGCAACTATGTTTTTTGGTAACTAATGGAACAAGTCATAAAAGTTGACTGTGCCCTCCTTTCAAATGCAGTTCGAATGGGGATTACTGAACAATGGTCAGGGCTGAAAATCTTTCTTCCTTCACCCAGGAAGTTAGAGAGTCATAGAAATCATAGAAACCCTACAGTGCAGAAGGAGGCCATTTGGCCCATCGAGTCTGCACCGACCACAATCCCACCCAGGCCCTATCCCCACATATTTTTACCCGCTAACCTACACATCCCAGGACTCTAAGGGGCAATTTTTTTTTAACCTGGCCAATCAACCTAACCCGCACATCTTTGGACTGTGGGAGGAAACCGGAACACCCGGAGGAAACCCACGCAGACACGAGGAGAATGTGCAAACTCCACACAGACAGTGACCCGAGCCGGGAATCGAACCCGGGACCCTGGAGCTGTGAAGCAGCAGTGCTAACCACTGTGCTACCGTGCCGCCCCAGTGTTGTAATGAATCTCATTGCTACCTTAGGATGAGTGGTAAGTTTGGGACTTATTGGTCTGTTTAACTTGGATTAACTGCAGGGTGTATTTTTATACTGAACTATATGAATGTCATGAAATTTATGAAACTAAAAAATTCAGTAAATTGGTTCTGGAGACCGAGTAAACTTGTGTGGGAACTTTTGTATCAAAATGAGAATAGCATTGAAAGCACTTTGTGATCAATATAGAGGGAATCAACCATCAACAGTTTCCCATTCAGATTGTGGTCGGTGCAGACTCGATGGGCCGAATGGCCTCCTTCTGCACTGTAGGGTTTCTGTGATTCTGTGATTCTCCTCATATAACAGACCTGCCATCCCAGGAATCAGCCTGGTAAAACTTTTACTGTACTCCCTCTATAGTAAGGACATCCTTCCTCAGATAAGGACACCAAAACAGCACACAACTCCAGACATGGTCTCACCAATGCCCTGTACAATTGCAGCAAAACATCCCTATCCCTATACGCAAAGTTAAATACTTTGTGTGTAACGAAGTTTGATGCCTGGTGTAATTTTATAGTAACTTGGTACAGTCCAATAAAGACCTTTGTTGTACATAACTCAAGAGTTTGAGTGTTTTGGTCCATAGCATCAGTTGACCCAAGTTCGAGGGCAACATACAGGAAAAGGACAACTGCTTCAAAGTTCTAAATTTTCACACAACTGAATGGGAAACTGTTGATGGTTGATTCCCTCTATATTGATCACAAAGTGCTTTCAATGCTATTCTCATTTTGAGACAAAAGTGCCCACACAAGTTTACTCGGTCTCCAGAACCAATTTACTGAATTTTTTAGTTTCATAAATTTCATGACATTCATATAGTTCAGTATAAAAATACACCCTGCAGTTAATCCAAGTTAAACAGACCAATAAGTCCCAAACTTACCACTCATCCTAAGGTAGCAATGAGATTCATCACAACACTCTCTAACTTCCTGGGTGAAGGAAGAAAGATTTTCAGCCCTGACCATTGTTCAGTAATCCCCATTCGAACTGCATTTGAAAGGAGGGCAGTCAACTTTTATGACTTGTTCCATTAGTTACCAAAAAACATAGTTGCTGCTCTCCAGCAAAAGTTGCATCTTCATGGAGGGAAGGAATGGTAAGAGAAGAAAATGGAGGGAGTTAGATAATGTTCAAATATAATATAATTCTTCATGTCTTTTATTGCATATGTATATTTACATATGGTCAGTAAAAGATGACAAAAAACACTGGAAGTTTGAAATATGCTCACAAGCAATGTGCACCTTCTCTTTGCCATATTGTGCTTCCTAACTTGTTTAACATCCAAAGCCTTAACAATAAGACAGAGGAGCAGACAGCCATTCATCCCAATGAGTCTGCGCCACCATTCAATTAGATCATGACTGATATGGTAATCCTCAACTCCACTTTTCCACCTGATTTCCATAATCCTCAATTTCCTTACTGATTAAAAAAAATCTCAGTCTTGAACATACATAATGACCCAGTCTCTACAGTCCTGTGCAGTAAAGAATTCTACAGATTCACTATCCTCAGAAGAAAATACTCAACTCTTGTCTTAAATGGGTGACCCCTTATTCAAAGATCTGATCCTATACCACAAGAGGAAACAACCTCTCAGCATCTACTCTGTCAAGCCACCTCGCTCCTATATGTTTGAATAATATTGCCAGTCATTCTTTTAAACTCCAATGAGTACATGCCCAACCTACTCAACCGCCCCAATAGAAAAATCCCTCCACACCCAGGATCAACCAAGTGAACCTTCTCGGGACTGCCTCTAGATCTTAACTAAGGGGATCAAAATTTTTCACAGTATCTAGGCGTAGTCTAACTAATGCCTTGCATACTTTTATAGAAGACTTCCCTATTTTTATATTCCATTCCCTTTGAATAAAGGCCAACATTCTATTTGCCTCCCCTATTACCTGCTGAACTTGTATGCTAGTTTTTTGTGCTTATGAACAAATACCTACAAATCCCTCTGTGCTGCAGCTTTCTCGGTTTAAATAATATTCAGCTCCTTTATTCTTCCTACCAAAGTGCATAACTTGACATTTTCCTACAATAGTCCATCTGCCAAGTTTTTGCCAACTCACTTAGCCTGTCTATGTCCCTCTGCAAACTGTCATCCTCACCACTCGTCTTCCCACCTATTTTGCACGTAACCTGCAAATTTGGTAATAGTATATTCACTTCCCTCGTCCAAGTTAATATGTACTGTAAATAACTGTGGTCCAGCATGGATCCCTGTGGCACACCATTAGTTACAGAATGCCATCCTGATCGCAACTGTCTTCTATTAGTTACCCAATCCACTACCCATGCTAATATATCACCCCCAACATCATGGGCTCTTATTTTATTAAGTAACCTTTTGTATAGTACTTTATTGAGTGCTTTGTTCTCTTTTATCTACCCTGTTCATTACCACCTCAAAGAATTCTAATGAATTTGTCAGGCATGATTTTCCCTTCATGAAGCTATATTTGATTATATTATGTATTTTTAAATGCTCTGTTATTGCATCCTATATAAAGGCCTTTCACATTATAGTTAGCTTTTTTTGTCTGTCTCCCTGTTTGAATAAGGGCATTACACTGGCAGTTTTCCAATCCTGAGACTCTTCCAGAATTTAAGGATTCTTGGAAGATGCATCCACTATCTCTGTCGCCACTTCCTTCAATATCCTAAGATGCAGCTCATCAGAAATTATACAAGACTGGGCTGTTAAAATAACATATGATAACAATATAACTTTTGAAGAGACTGTAGAACTCACAAAACTACTAAAACACATTTGGATTTTTGGAGAATATATCCGTTTTGAAATAAACTTCACTTTTTTGTGGCAATCTCTATTTTGTTTGTCATTTTTGGAACACAGCCAAAAGAAAACCACCATACGAATGTCATGGAGTTTTGATGAAAGGACACAGACCTGAAACATTATCTACTTTTCTCTTCCCATAGATGCTGTCAGAACTGTTGAGTATTACCAGCACTTTTTATTTCTAACAATCCCAGTATTTTACTTTCCCATCATTGCTTGTTAAATCCATCTTGCGGTAGAACTTAAGATAGTTTTATAAAGCTGCATGTTTCACCTCTTACTAAAACAGTAGATTTAAAATACCTTGAATAAAGCACATCTTGTTCGTTATTCATAAACAAAGCGGTTAGAAAGGAAACGAGGCAATAGGGCTAAAGTGCCCAGAATGCCCCTGAGAATCTGCAGCATAATTGCATTGGTAGTTCAGCATTGATCACTAATCTCAGAAGTGATCAATTATCTTGAAAACATCAAATTAACATGACAGAGGATGCAGTTCCAAGTTTATCGTAAAATACATGGGCTTGAAGGACTCAGCGTGGAATGAGCTTTATCCTACAACTGATTTCTACTACATGTGATATGACCTAGGAATGAATAACAGCAGATTATGACTGGTGACACCAACAACAGCAGTATAGGGAAGATGGAAGGAAGAAGAGGTAGGTGGTGGACTGTTGACATTACTTCTTTGCTTCCTCATTTTTTGGTTAATTAGACATGGGACAAGGGGTACTGTAATGCTAGGTAAATGGGAGTTGAAGCTTTTCTTAAGCTGAACAGAAAAGTAAAACTCGCAACTTGCAGTCAAATAGACACTTCTGACAGATTTGTACTCATTGCATTTGCATGCACAGAATATTCCTTTGTTTCCAAATTGATTCTTGAAATTTGCTTCCATTTTCACCTATCTGATCCATATACTTCTGAAAGAAAGTGAAGACAGCTTAGTCCACACAATCATCAATTTCACTCCTGGATTGGACAGTTGCTTGACTACTCATAGGACATTTCTGGAACCACCCATCAGCCCAACAATCTTGATCCCCATAACGAACAGGATTGGTACATAACGTATACCAATCTTAAGACAGGAATTCCAACAGCTTTGTACAGTGCTTGAGGATAAAATTAGTTTTACAGGAGCTACTCGAATTGTAGAAAAAATCAATATGCAGTATTGATTTTAAGGCAAATAATTATAATGACACCACTGATTTAACAGCCACACTTCAAGCGCAATGGGCCTATACTACAGGGAAGAGTTGTTGACTGTGCAGGATGTCGCATTAGATTTGAAAGTATAAGCAAATGTTACAGAATGTTGTTTGAATACCCCTGAAGCAGCAGGAGCCATTCATGGAGAAGTGTATAGACAGCACACAGTCAATGAAAACTGGTCTTTAAGAAGCAAACATCTTTTCTTCCGCATCCCATCTTTAACTCTTATGCAAAACCTGCATTAGTACTCCAAAATGGAATTACAGCCCGAAATTACTGATTTCTATTGTCACAGTACACGTCTCCCATATGGCTATTCAAACAAAAGAAAAATTTTGTCTAATTGTCTCTCTTGCTCTCTAATTCTTTGTCTCTGCATGCCTGCCAAACTCTCTGACAACTTTCACACGCTACAGGTCAAGTATCTTTATCTGAAGCTCTCGGAGCTGATTGCATTTCAGATCATTTTGGTGTTCAGATACCATATATAAACTTACATTACAATAACCTAAGCTAGCTACATAAATAAATAAATGTAAATAAATAGCTTGAAAAGAAAGATGCATCACCAAATAATAAGCACGGGGTATCAATAACAAGTTTCTTCTTGACATGTTCACCACCAAAGTCGCAAGGAAAATAGTGCAAACAAACTAGACTTCCCGTGCTAAATGTTGATGAAGTTAAAAAAAGTGCATTTTATGGGTGTTTTTTCAGCCTATATTATTATTGTGCTCTCTGGATCGCCACAATTCCCTCCCCTTCTTTCCGGAAGCTTCTTTGTTGTTACCACTTCTGATTAACAATGGATTCATTTTTTAGAAAAACATTACGCAGCAAGATGGGAGGCAACAGGTTGATTAGTCGGAGATACTAGATGGAGAAATGAATTTGGTGGGATTTTCACCACAGGGTAATGGAGAAGAGGACTGGTGTACCAAAGAACTGGCTTGAGGTGGTGAGGTTGCCTTCCAATGCAACAAAACCTCTTACAGCTGCTCAGCTTAAAAACAGCAACACTGGAAATGTGTATCCAGGGCATTTTCAGACTTACTACCAGACTACTGCACACATCCCCCTTTCCTTAACACTATTTTACTTTCAGTCTGGATTCTCAGCATGTGTAATGCACACAACATAAATCCAGCATACAGCGAGCAGAAATGCTGAGATTAAACAGCTAAATTTGTATTAAATGTTGCTTTTTAAACAAAAAAATGAATACCGGGTGTGTATATAACAGCAAGCCGCATTCACACGGCACCTTAAATGTAGTAACACCTCAAGGTTCTTCTTAGGAGCGTTATTAAATGTAACTTAAACAGGGACTCATATTAGGATACATGATCAAAAGCTTGGTCTAAGAGGTAGTTCTTAAGGATGTATTAAGAGGAGAATGACATGGAGAGCTTTAGAGAAGGAATACTGAAATCTAGGGCTGAGGCAGATGAAAGTACAGCGGCCAAAGGTGGAGTGATTGAAGTGAGGAATGCGCAAAAGCCCAGAATTGAAATAGCACAGAGATCTCCAGTCCTCAACAACCCATAGAGGCTGTTAAGATAGGGAGCTGCAAGGTCATAGAGTGATTTGAAAACAAGGATGAGAATGTTAAAATTGAGGCATTGCCAGACCAGCAGCCATTGTCAGCGAGGGTAATGGGTGATAAGGAACGGGTGCAAGTTGGATTGTGAGAGGTTGAGTTTTGAATAATCTCAAGTTTATGGATGGTGGAACACCAGCCAGGAGAACATAGGAATAATCATATCCAAAAGTTACAAATGCATGGATGAAAGTTCCAGCTCCGATGAGATGAAGGGGGTGGAGTCAAGCATGGTTATGAAGGTGGAAGTCAGCGGTTTTGGTGATGGCAGGGATATTGTGGTCAACAGCTCAACTGAGTCGCATATGACATCAAGGTCGTAAATAGCATAGTTCAGCCTCTCAGACAGTTGTCAAGGAGAGGGATGGAGCTAGTAGCTTTGGAATCAAGTTTGTGATGGGACCCAATACTTTGTTGCATGAAATTTCTGTTTACTGGGTGTGAAGAAATCACTGACAAATAGAGATAGTGGAGGAGGAAAGAGAGGTGGTGGTGAGGTAGAGCTGGGATTTACCAGCGTACATTTGGAACATGACAATGTCACAGAGCAGCAGCATGAGAAATAGAGGGAGGGGCAAGGCGAGAACTTGGGAGGAGTCCAGTGATAATGGCATGGAAGTGTGAAGAGAAGCAATTGTGCATGATACTGGCCATGATTGGATAGAGAAGAATGGAACCAGACAAGGGCAGTCCTAACCAACTGGACAACAGTGGTGTTGGAAGTTTGGCGAACTGTGTCAAAGGCTACTGACAGATCAAGATGATATAATAAACCACAGTAATAGTCACATGTGATGTCATTTCTGACTTTGATAAGAGCTGTGTTTGAACTGTGGCAGGGTTGGAAACATAACTGGAATGATCCAAACATGTTCCATGAAAGGCAAATGTGAGGTAATGCATTTTGGAAGGTCTAATACAGATAGGAAATATACAGTAAATGGCAGAACCCTTAAGAGTATTGATAGGCAAAGGGATCTGGGTGTACAGGTTCACAGGTCACTGAAAGTGGCAATGCAGGTGGAGAAGGTAGTCAAGAAGGCATACGGCATGCTTGCCTTCATCGGCCGGGGTATTGAGTTTAAAAATTGGCACGAAATTTCTGTTTACTGGGTGTGAAGAAATCACTGACAAATAGAGATAGTGGAGGAGGAAAGAGAGGTGGTGGTGAGGTAGAGCTGGGATTTACCAGCGTACATTTGGAACATGACAATGTCACAGAGCAGCAGCATGAGAAATAGAGGGAGGGGCAAGGCGAGAACTTGGGAGGAGTCCAGTGATAATGGCATGGAAGTGTGAAGAGAAGCAATTGTGCATGATACTGGCCATGATTGGATAGAGAAGAATGTTGCAGCTTTATAGAACCTTAGTTAGGCCGCACTTGGAATATAGTGTTCAATTCTGGTTGCCACATACCAGAAGGATGTGGAGGCTTTGGAGAGGGTACAGAAAAGATTTACCAGGATGGTGCCTGGTATGGAGGGCATTAGGTATGAGGAGAGGTTGGAGAAACTTGGTTTGTTCTCACTGGAGCAACGGAGGTTGAGGGGAGACCGGATGGAAGTTTACAAGATTATGAGAAGCATGGAGAGTGGATAGTCAGAAGCTTTTTCCCAGGATGTTAGAGTCAATTACTAGGGGGCATAGGTTTAAGGTGCGAGGTGCAAGGTTTAAAGGAGATGTACGAGGCAGATTTTTTACAGAGAGTAGTGGGTGCCTGAAACTCATTGCCGGGGGAGGTAGTGGAAGCGGATACAGTAGTGATTTTTGAGGGGCATCTTGACAAGTACGTGAATGGGATGGGAATAGAGGGATATGGTCCCCGGAAGGGTAGGGGTTTTTAGTTAAGTTGGGCAGCATGGTTGGTGCAGGCTTGGAGGGCCGAAGGGCCTGTTCCTGTGCTGTAATTTTCTTTGTTCTTTAAAAGATCGGCACAAATTTGAAGCTTAAGAACTTGAAGGGCAAGGGTGGATAGAGATGGGCAATAGTTTGCAAAGGCATATGGCTCAAGGGTCAATGTTTTGAGAAGGGGATGAATGACGATGGCAGATTTGAAGGGGATTTTTTAATTTATTCTTTCATGGGATGGGGACATTACTGGCAAGGCCAGCATTTGTTGCCCATTCTGCTAGGTCATTTCAGAAGGTACTAAGAGTAAACCACGTTGCTCTGGGTTTGGAGTCACATGTAGACCAGGGACATTAGTGAACAGATGGGTCTTTACAACAATCGATGATAGTTTCTTGGTTACCATTACTGAAACTAGCTTTCAATTCCGGAACTTTTAATTTAATTTAAATTCTACCAGCTGCCATGGTGGGATTTCAACCCATGTCCTCAGAGCATTAGCCTAGGCCTCTGGATTACCAGTCCATTGGCATTACTATAACATCATCTTCTCACAAAGTGAATCAGTACCTGGAGAGAGCAGCTAACAATGAAGACAGGAAAAGTAATTAGGTGGCCAACAGTTTGGTAGGAATAGGGTCATGGAACAACTTAAGAGTGTGCAGAACTGAGAACTTAAGCAATAGTAGCAATGGTAGGCAACTCAGTCCTACAAGCTTGCTCCATGATTCAACAAGATACAGTGGAGCCCCGTTGTAACGCGATGGTTGGGGCCCATAAAATGTTATCAGGGTCGCGCTAAATCACTAAACTGGAAATAGTAAAAAAAAGGGTCCAATGATTCATCGCGTCATATCCGATTTTGCGCTAAATCGGGACCCGTTACAACAGGGCTCCACTGTACCTCAAATTCAACCTTCCACACTGTCCCTATTTGCCTCGATTCTCAGTGCCCAAAAATCTCTTGATATCTTGAATATACTCAACTTAGCCTCCATTCACAATCCTTTGAGTGAAGAAATTTCTCATCTCAGTCCTCATTGATTAATTCCTTATTCAAAGACTGTGCCGTAATTTTCATGGTTCCCAACTAGACAAAAATCTGCCCAACATCTCAGAGCTGTATACAGCACGGGTGAAGGCCATTTAGCCTGTCACATCCACGCTGGCTCCCTGAATGAGATAGGCACCTAGTACCATGATCCTGCTTTCTTACTGTAACCCTGCACATTCTTCTTTTTTGATAATTCAATTCCCTCGAATACCTTGTTCGAACCTCCCTCCACTCTGGCAGCAGATTCCAGCACATACCCAGTCAAACTTGAAGAATTCGGTCCATTTCAATGAGATCACCTTTAATTATTCTAGACTCTAAAGGATATAGGCTTATTCCCAAAATAGAAAAGCATGCACAAGTGTGCACACAAACCTGCAAAAGGACGACAGCTCATGTACATCAAGATCCTGGATATAAAACTGGAACTATCTGCAGACTGTAACTAAAGCAGTGGGCATACATAAGATTGTATTTGCTACATCTATTTTAGCATAAATATTTTGTATATCATTTTTTGAGGTTTCAATATGAGTACCAGACATTCATGAAATCACGTACCCATTCAACCCAAACTCTTTTGAGTCTAATTAAACTAAATTAAATGAACCGAGGGACAAAATAAAATGGGCAGCCCCTTCAAGGAGAACCGCCCAAAGCAAAAACAAAGCACAAATGAAACTTAAAACCAAAAAGTGATTAAAAAGGTCAATAATACACTCCAGTCCCTGTGGTGCCCAAAGTGCATGGAAGGCCTTGATGGTACCCATTGACACCACCTTCTTCCTTTCCAGGGACATCAAGCCATGAATATAGCCATAGTAGTTTTTTTTAATGTCTACATTTGCCTTTCAATTGGCAGAGTCTATTCCAGTTCTCCTGAGTTTTTCTTCATGTTGCCTTCCATAACCAGTGCAAAATAATCTTTTACGAACAATGACTCTCTCAAAACTTCTATCCACTTGCAGTGTTGGTAGTATATTAATGAAATCTTTATGTATGGTACAGTATATTAATGAAATCTTTACATAAGGATTAATGGCTTTCATGTAATCACTGCAAGGTTATGGAACGATAATCTGCAACTGATTACCAGAAATAACTTACAAAGTAAACCACAAACAGCAAGAAGCTGCATAACACCATCTATTCCTGCGCTACCTACCAATGGTTTACCCAACACAGGTGGAGTCAGACCTCTTGTCAAAAGACAAGAATTGGGGACTGCGAATGTTGTTTGTCTACTTAAGAGGGTTAGGGCCTAAGCTGCCATTTTAGATTGGTAACCAGACAGAAACCATCACAATCAGCCTGGGCCTGCAAATTTATCGCATTAGTCCGCCAACGGCATGTCCCCACCTGCACCACTCAACAAATACAGGCCCCTTGCCAATAAGGAAGTCATGGAGAATCCCCCCCATCCCAGTCCACAATTATTTAAAATCGAGGCCGAGGCCCAAGGAGGAGAACCATCCTTCTCCTCCTTTCGGACTAGGCCGCGGCCGGTTAATATAAGGGGAGGTCCCAGCTCTGCCCATGCCCCCCACTCACATCTTGCCTCATGCCCCTCACTCACATCTTGCGCTGCCTCTCCAGCTCGGCTTTCTTCTCCTCCTCCTCCCGCTTCTGTTTCTCATCCAGGCTGCTCCTCTTGCTCAGATTGCGGCCGAAGATGTCGATGCGCTCCGGGGTGGTCCGGCAGCGGGAGCGGGAGCGCGATTCCCGGTTGGCCGCGTGCCGGCGGCTCTTCTTCTCCCGGGACTTGGAGCGTTTGCGCGGCCTCTCCTTCTCGCGCGAATGGGAGCGAGTCCGTCGCTTGCCGTGCTTGCTGCTCTTGGCGTGTTTGCAGCGGGACGAGCTGCGACTCCGAGACCTGCCCATCGCCGCCGGCGCAGCCCCCCCGGTCACGGGGACAGGAGGGGGGGGGGGGATGTGTGGAGGGGATTGGAGGAGGAGTCTAGACCCGGAATGGTACCACACTGGCTACCGGGAACCGAGGAAGGAGCCCGTCTGCCCACTCGAGCTTCCCGGGGTGGTTTCCAACTCGCCGATTCCCCGAGGCCTCAGAGACGCGGCGGAAACAGCGACAAAATGGCGGCCCGGGTAAATATGGGAAAGGATCTCGACATCTGCACCCACAGTGCACTGCGCCTCGGGCTCTTCCGGAAATTACCGAACGGCTTCGGGTCAGGGAGGCTCCAGGTCAGCTTCTAACTGAGGCTTAGGGTACCAGGCTCTGCCGAGGTTGAATAAAGCTAAAGAGAAATCAAAAACACAAACAGGCAAATGGATGTTAACTGAGGTCAATTCTGTACAATTCAAAAAATGGAAAACTGAAGGTGGCAAGCAACTCGACAAAGCTGGAAAAATTGTCCAGCTCTGTCCTGTGTACAATAAACAAGACCAATGCAATCCGACCAATTAAAGTTTATTTATTAGTCACAAGTAAGGCTTACATTAACACTGCAATGAAGTTACTATGAAAATCCCCTAGTCGCCACACTCCAGTGCCTGTTTGGGTCAATAGACCTAACCAGCGCGTCTTTCAGACTGTGGGAGGAAACCAGAATTCCCAGGAGGAAACTCATGCAGACACGGGGAGAATGTGCAAACTCCACACAGATAGTGACCCAAGCCAGGAATCGAACCCGGGTCCCTGGCTCTGTGAGGCAGCAATGCTAACCACCGTGCCGCCCAATTACCACACAATCAGTCTACTTGATCATCAGTGGAGCGGTGGAAGGTGTTATTGACATTGCTATCAAACAGCACTTCCCAATAACCTGCTCAACAAATCTCTGACGAAGGGTTATCTAGACTCAAAATGTTGGCTCTATTCTGTCCCCACAGATGCTGTCAGACCTGCTGAGATTTTCCAGCATTTTCTGTTTTTGTTTCAGATTCCAGCATCATAGAAATCATAGAAACCCTACAGTACAGAAAGAGGCCATTCGGCCCATCGAGTCTGCACCGACCATAATCCCACCCAGGCCCTACCACCCATATCCCTACATATTTTATCCGCTAATCCACACATCCCAGGATACTAAGGGGCAATTTTTAGCACAGCCAATCAACCTAACCCGCACATCTTTGGACTGTGAGAGGAAACCAGAGCACCTGGAGGAAACCCACGCAGACACGAGGAGAATGTGCAAACTCCACACAGACAGTTACCCAAGTCGGGAATCAAACCCAGGTCCCTGGAGCTGTGAAGCAGCAGTGCTAACCACTGTGCTACCGTGCCGCCCTCGCAGATCCGCAGCATCTGGGGTTTTGCCAGCATCATTCAGCTCTGGACCTTATTACAAACTTGGTGTAAATGTGGTTTAAAAAACTGAATTCTCTAACTCCTAAATGGCATCCTAGTTCTCTGTGACATTGTTAAACTGTCCCTCCTCATCTTCCTCAACTTGCCTGCAGCCTTTGACATGTTTCACCTTGAAATCTTGCTCCATTATCTCTCACCATTATCCGGCTGAATTGGACCACACTTGCCTGGTTTGATTTGCATCTATCCTGTCATAGGCAGAGAATAATTTCCAATATCTTCTCTTACCCCAACAATATTACCCCTGGTGTCCCTCAAGGATCTGTCTCTCCCTCATTTTTCTCATCAACATGCTGCCCCATGGCAACATCATCCAAAATCATGGTGTTAGTTTTCAAATGTACATTGATGGTACCTGGTCTATCACCCCTCCACCTGCCCTAATCCCTCTTCTGTCTCTGAATGTTTGACCTCTTATTTAAGCATCCAATGCTGGATTAGCAGAAATTTCCACCAGTTAAATATTGGGAAACCAGAAGCCATTAGCACAGATCTTCCTGTCAGTGTTTAAATTGTGGCTTAACGCTGCAGGCTGCATTTTAAATTGCATTCTTATTTTTAACTCTGCTCACATCAAGAACTTTCTCTCCTGCATTGATTTTCAAGGAGCAATGTGAGGCCTAGTGGTGAGGTAACTTGAAGTGAAACCACTCCCCCTTTGTTGTCCTGAGCTAAAAGCAAACTCCTTGAGGTCTGCATTCTGTTGTGTTTCCAAGTGCTTAAAAGTTAATTTTTAGTCAAGTTTTAAAAAAAATCAGGGATGCATCATGACCAAAACTTTCTTGCCCAGCTCCATTGTGATTAACATAAGACTTGAGAGATCAAAGATGGCATTGAACATTGAAACATAGAACAGTACAGCACAGTACAGGGCCTTTGGCCCTCGATGTCTGGCATTGGTGTTTTTCAAGACTAAATTTCACTTGTAAATATTGCACATTACATTGGTTTCACTTTATTCATGTATGCATCATCATTATTTGCTGAGACTAACTTTGTGAGAGAGCTAGATTTACTGGCTCATGATTGGCACACATTGATGAGTATAGGGACGGCACAGTGGTTAGCACTGCTGCCTCACAGTGCCAAGGACCTGGGTTCGATCCCCAGCTTGGGTCAATGCCTGTGTGGAGTTTGCACGTTCTCCCTGTGTCTGCGTGCTCCAGTTTCCTCCCACAATCTGAAAGATGTGCTGGTTAGGTGCATTGACCCGAATAGGCACCGGAGTGTGGCAACGAGAGGAATTTCACATTAACTTAATTGCAGTGTTAATGTAAGCCTTACTTGTGATTAGTGAATAAACTTTAACTTTATAGGGGAGTTAGGGACAATTCTTTTATTGTGGAAGAAACAAAGTTGTGTTCATGTGGTGTCCAGTTTGTAGTCACCGTTCTGTGGGACATGACTGAACACCCTGAAATGACCACATATTTGCACAGTCCTGACACCATCCTTTAGGGCCATATCGAAGCTAAGAAGAAACAGGTATGGATGCCTTAAAATGCCTTTAATTGAGAAGGTGGAGTCATTTGACCCAAAAGTTGAAAGCTGATTGAAATGTTAGTTATTTCTTCATAACTAATGAGAATATTGCAGTGGAAAAACAAAGGATGATACTACTCAGTTAGTGGCCCACAAACCTATAGCCTAGAGAGGAGTCTGACATCACCTGATGCTCCAGACAAGAATCTTTTGATTAAATAGAGGAACTGGTCAAAGACTATTTTAACCCCCAACATTCAATCATCATGTGGAGCTATAAGTTTCATTTGGCTGTGTGGAAATCAGGGGTGATTGTCTCTGGGTTCCACGCGTGACTATGATGTTTAACAGAGTACTGTGAATTTGGCCCAGTTTTAGGGGAGATATTAGGAGACTGTTTAGTTTGTGGGATTAACAGCCTCATTATACAAAACAAGCTGCTGGCTGAGACTAAAATTTAATTGGAGAAAGCTGTAGAGATGGCCCAGGTGACTGAATGCGCTGAGCAAGGCTTAAGAAAATTACAATGCCCAACGAGCTTGCTGTGAGGAACAGTCTGAGGGAGGGCGCAGCAGAGTCCATGAAGGGTAGTACGGCAGCAGGGATGGAAACATTTCCCAGCAGATGTCCTGGTGTAAAAATTATATGTGTTTTTGTAGCAGGAAGAAGGATCATTTGCAGGTTTGGTGCAGAGTAAATCAAACAGGACAGAACGCACCAAAAAATAATGGTTAAGGCAACACTGTTAAACCAACTGGCTGAGAAACCTAACAAGCGATCCTAAACTTATACATTAAACCAGGTCCATTTCAACAAGGTACCATCTATCAGGATAGTCCTGTTGGTCAATGGCAGATTTTTAAAGACAGAGGTTGACACTGGAGCCATGGCCACAGTCATGAGTGAACAAGAATTCAGATACGTTCAGAAAGGCTCACAACCCTTGAGGTTGATTCATTCAGAAGCCATTTTATAACTCTATACTGGATCGATGCTAAAGACAGTAGGGTCAGTTGCAATAAGGGTATCCAACAGGGACCAAACAGCATAGTTAACAACTTTCGTGATTGAAGGTCACAGACCTTGTCTCATGGATATAGACTGGTTGAAACAGATAAAATTGGACTGGCTGGAGATATTGAATGTTTAGGATGGATGTTTTCAAGAGCTCCTGTGCAGTTTCTCAGAAGTTTTCCAAAAGAAACTGGGTCAAATAAAAGGGGCCAAAGCAAAATTTATTTAAACCCCGGGGCGACACCAAAATTCTTTCGAGCCCACACAGTGCCTTATGCATTTCATCATAAGGTGGAAGTTGAGTTGAACAGATTAGAAGGCTTGGGCATAAAATCAGTTCAGTTTTCTGGATGGGCTGTGCCCATAGTCCCTATTTTGAAGCCTGATCGTATTGTGAGAATCTGTCGAGACTATAAATCAACTGTGAACGGACGACCCCAGATAGTTTGATACCCCATTCCGAGGATTGAGGATCTCTATGCTAAGTTAGCAGAGGGCCTTAAATACCTCAAGTACACCAAGTTAGATCTCAACCATGCATATCAGCAGCTGGAGCTGGATGAAGACTCACAAAAGCTAATCATCATTCATACCCACAAAGGTCTATATCAGTGCACTTGCCTGCCATTTGGGGTTTAATCGGCCTTCGCCATTTTCCAGCATACTAATGAAAGTTTGTTGCAGAGAATACCTCGAGTAGTGCTGTACTTAGACCATGTTCTAATTACTGGAGTGTCCCCTGAGGAACAGAAGACAAATTCAGAAGCGATCCTAAAAAGATTTGAAGAAGTGGGCATCCGCTTACGAGAGAAATGCACCTTCCAGACAGATGAGGTTCCGTATTTGTGAGTCTTCATCCAGCTCCAGCTGCTGGTATTTCAGCTTTGAGGCAGATGCCATGGGTTTGCATTCCCTAAAGGACAAGGTGAAAGCCATCAAAGAAGTACTGCGGCTGAGGACTGTGATGGAGTTAAAATCTTTTGACGCATTAAAGATGGAAATGTGGAAATACACAAACAGAGGTGTTTGCTAATGTAAAGCGAGCCTTACATTCTTCAGCACTACTTGCACATTTTGATCCAACCAAACCTAGTTGTGACTTGTGATGCTTCACCATTGAATGGGGGAAATCCTTTCCCACAGGATGTCAGGTGGAATAGAAAGGTCTATTATCTTTGCATCAACAAACTTATCCAAGGCTGAGAAGAAATCTCAAATTGACAAGGAGAGTTTAATGGTAATCTATGTGGTAAAGAAGTTTCATCAATATAGAATCCCTACAGTGCAGAAGGAGGTCATTCAGCCCATCAAACTTCACCAACAACAATCCCACCCAGGCCCTATCCCTGTAACCCCACGTATTTATGCTGCTAGCGCACCCCCCCCCCCCCCTCACCCCTGACACTAAGGGGCAATTTAGCATGGGCAATCCACATAACCTGCCCATCTTTGGAGGCGGGAGGAAACCGGAGCACTCGGAGGAAACCCACGCAGTCATGGGGAGAATGTGCAAACTCCACACAGACAGTCACCCGAGGCTGAAATTGAAATCAGGTCCCTGGAGCTGTGAGGCAGCCGTGCTAACCACTGTGCCACTGTGCTGCCTATAATATATATATGGAAGGCACTTCACCATTATATCTGATCACAAGCCTCTGTTAGGATTGTTTCGGGAGGACAAGTCGGTGCCACTGTTAGCCTCTGCGAGGGTACAGAGATGGGCCTTGTTGTTGGTGGTATTCAGCTACTCTTTCCAGCACAGACCAGGGATGCAAATATCAATTGTGGATGCACTCAATCACCTCGCTCTGCCACAGACTGTACCATCACCACCTCTGCCACAAGAAATAGTGTTGGCATTGCACTTGCTAGAGACATTGCCCATTTCAGCTGCCCACATAAAGTCTTGGACCAAGAGGGACCCATTGCTCTCAAAAGTAAAGAGGATGGTGCTACAAGGTTGACACCATGACAAATCAGAGCAGATCAGACCCTAACTACAGCATAGGATGGAGATAACATGTGAAGATGGTATGTTATTATGGAGGGTTCATTTTATAGTGCCACACCAGGCGAAGGCTTTCACTGCAGGAGTTGCATGTGTATCAAAATAGGATGAAGGCATTGCCCCACAGCTATGTGTGGTAGCCGAACATCAACAAAGGGATTGAAGGGATGGCTAACCAATGCCCAAGTTATGAAACATAGCAGTCATTGCTGCCACCGGCAAATATGCATCCGTGGGAGTGGCCGGGCTGGCCATGGTCTCAGTTTCACATAGACTTCACAGGACTGTTCATGAGACATAAGTTCCTCATCCTAGTTGTTCACATTCAAAATGGCTAGATGTCCAGCTAATGGCCACAGCCACCATCGACAGGTTGCAGCAGATCTTTGCCATTCTGGCATCCCTGAGGTCTTAGTGTCAGACAATGGCACAGCATTTACAGCTGAGGCGCTGCACCAATTTGGAAAGTCGAATGGGACATATTTGTTCTGCCCCATATCACCCAGCCTCAAATGGCTAGGCAGAGCGAGCCATACATACATTTAAAGCTTCAATGAAAGCTCACAGACCACTGATTTTATGTTTGAAAGGTTTCTTGTTATTGTACAATAAGGCACTGAAGACTACAACCAGGGTTAGAACATAGAACATAGAAAAACTACAGCACAAACAGGTCCTTCGGCCCACAAGTTGTGCCGAACACATCCCTACCTTCTAGACCTCCCTATAACCCTCCATCCTATTACGCTCCATGTACTCATCCAGGAGTCTCTTATTGAGTTCGCCTCCACCACCACTGACGGCAGCCGATTCCACCCACCCACCACCCTCTGTGTGAAAAACTTACCCCTAACATCTCCCCTGTACCTACCCCCCAGCACCCTAAACCTGTGTCCTCTCGTAGCAGACATTTCCACCCTGGGAAAAAGCCTCTGAGAGTCCACCCGATCTATGCCTCTCAACATCTTATACACCTCTATTAGGTCTCCTCTCATCCTTCGTCTCTCCAAGGAGAAAAGACCGAGCTCCCTCAGCCTATCCTCATAAGGCATGCCACTCAATCCAGACAACATCCTTGTTAATCTCCTCTGCACGCTTTCAATCTTTTCAACGTCCTTCCTATAGTGAGGTAACCAGAACTGAGCACAGTACTCCAAGTGGGGTCTGACGAGGGTCTTATATAGCTGCATCATTATCCCCGGACTCCGAAACTCAATCCCTCGATTGATAAAGGCCAGCACACCATAAGCCTTCTTAACCACCTCCTCCACCTGCGGGGCCGATTTCAG
Organism: Mustelus asterias; assembly: GCF_964213995.1. NCBI lineage: Eukaryota > Metazoa > Chordata > Chondrichthyes > Carcharhiniformes > Triakidae > Mustelus > Mustelus asterias. The sequence goes on from NC_135810.1 coordinate 43,693,106, forward strand.
AGTCCGATGGACCCGGACCCCAAGGTCCTTCTGATCCTCTACAGTACTAAGAGTCTTTCCCTTTATATTGTACTCCTTCATCCCATTTGACCTACCAAAATGGACCACTACGCATTTATCTGGGTTGAAGTCCATCTGCCACTTCTCCGCCCAGTCTTGCATCCTATCTACATCCCTCTGTAACTTCTGACATCCCTCCAGACTATCCACAACTCCACCAACCTTCGTGTCGTCGGCAAACTTACCAACCCATCCCTCCACTTCCTCATCCAGGTCATTTATGAAAATGACAAACAGCAAGGGTCCCAGAACAGATCCCTGGGGCACACCACTGGTGACCGACCTCCATTTAGAAAAAGACCCATCTATACCCACTCTCTGCCTCCTTTGGGCAAGCCATTTCTGGATCCACAGGGCAGCAGCCCCTTGGATCCCATGCCTTCTCACTTTTTCTAGAAGCCTTGCATGGGGGACCTTATCTGACGCCTTGCTAAAATCCATATAAACCACATCTACCGCTTTCCCTTCATCAATGTGTTTAGTCACATTTTCGAAGAACTCCACCAGGCTCGTAAGGCACAATCTACCCTTGACAAAGCCATGCTGAGTATTCTTGAGCATACTAAACCTCTCTAAATGCTCATATATCCTGTCCCTCAGGATCTTCTCCATCAGTTTACCAACCACTGAGGTTAGACTCACCGGTTGGTAATGACCTGGGCTATCTCTATTCCCCTTCTTGAAAATAGGAACCACATCCGCAATCCTCCAATCCTCCGGCACCTCTCCCTTCTCCATCGACGACGCAAAGATCATCGCCAGAGGCTCTGCAATCTCTTCCCTCGCCTCCCACAGTAACCTGGGGTACATCCCATCTGGACCCAGCGACTTATCTATCTTGATGCCATTCAAAGATTCCAGCACAACCTCTTTCTTAAAGTCCACATACTCAATCCTTTCAGTCCACCGCATGCCCGCAGTACATCCACCCGGGTCCTTCTCCTCTGTGAAAACCGAGGCAAAATACTCATTAAACACCTCTGCCATTTTTACTGGTTCCGTACAGACTTTCCCGCCTTCACCTTTTATAGGCCCTATTCTGTCACATCTCATCCTTTTACTCTTCACATATTTATAGAACGCCTTAGGGTTCTCCTTAATCCTACCTGCCAGGGCCTTCTCATGACCCCTTCTGGCTCTCCTAATTTCCTTCTTTAGTCCCTTCCTACAAGCCGTATACTCTTCTAAATCTGGTTATGCCAGCTGAATTATTAATGGGATGACGCCTGTGAACCCATTTAGATTGGATAGTTCCAGAGTGTCAGGGAGAGTGGAGGCTAGGCAAGGGGTGATCAGTTGTAAGCCATATGATCGGGCTGGACCCTATGGAGAAGCCCCGTGGGAAGCCAGGCCAATTGGGAATGAAGATGGACATCCTAATTTGGGGAGAACCTTCAGTTGGAGCCAGGGAGGAGAAGAGTGTACCTGTGCAAGAGTTTTCTGTCAGATCCTTAACTTATATATTATTATTAGCTAATAAACCCTTCATTGTTGGAACCACGTCAAATCACCTCCAGTTATTACAGTACTGTAGAGTTAAACAAAGATAAGTGCTGATACTGTACAAAGCCAACTGGTGCACGCCACCATTAAACAATCCTGAACTAGTTGCCACAGGATTCTCATGCACCGCTGACATTAGCTTGAAGGTAGGACATAATTTAAAAAACAGTTCTGCCAAAATGAGCATTCATGGCTTGAAATGTATTACAATTACAGACTGGTGTAATCCTCGACATGCCGCAAATATGCCATTGACTTTGTCTGGGACTTTCCGTTCCCCCCCCCCCCCACCCACTCCACCCCCCCCTCCCCCCCCCCCAACCCCCCCCCACCCCCTAACCACCACCCCCCCCACCCCCACCCCCCAACTCCCCCCACCTCCCCACTTGGGTGGAATAGCATGGAACTGTGTTGTAGACGCGAGGTCCTTTAAAGAAGAAAACTTTTTATATAGGCAAAAGGGGGAACTAGAGAAGGAGAATAAAGGGTAGCTGCTGAACTGTTCGTAAGAGTTAGGAAAAGAGACCAAAAGCTTAGTTGAAAAGGTGAGTTCTTAGAAAGTGGATTGTACTTGCCTGCATTTACTTTATTACCTTTAATTTTAAAAAATGACCATTTGGATAGCTTGTTTCCAGTCGACTGTTTTCACTCCAGTGGCACCGACTCATTAAGAACTCCTTTGTCTATCTTTAGTATTCTGAGATAAATACCATCTATGCTTGAGAATTGGTTTGTTGTGAGCGACTTCCCCTGTTTAGGAATTCAATACATCTAATTTGTATCTGAAGCATTAATTTTGCTTTGATATTGTTACTTTGGGAGGGATGTTGCTTATGTCTTCCCTTGTGAATATTTGGGGGAAGCAGTCATTCAGAAATTATTCAGAATATTCAACCATTGTTTCAGTCCTGAGTTCCTGAGAAAATGAGTTGGAGAATTGTACTAACAGGAAAATCAGATAGATATTAAGAGCTTATTTTCCCATGCTTTTGGTATCCAAGCTTTGCATTACCCAATCAGAATTTTCTGATTTACCTGTATTTCTACTTTCAACTCTCATGATGTATTGCAATGTGTCATTTTTAATCACTGAATTGTCCAGTTTAAACCCAATTGGTAACAACACTAAAAGGCTGTTATATCACAGATACCAATCTCAGGCCAAAAGCTGTCATATAATGCATAGTCTATTTACTTTTTAAGTTTGGCTTTTCACTAGGCTGGACTTATACCACATCTATTGCCCATACATTGTATGGCTGTCTACTAGAAACAGATTATTTGCTCCCGACTTCAGTTAACATTTTGAATCCAAAATTAAACTGCATGGCGTGGCATGGTGGCACAGTGGTTAGCACTGCTGCCTCACAGCGTCAAGGACCCGGGTTCAATTCCCGGCTTGGGTCATTGTCTGTATGGAGTTTGCATGTTCTCCCTGTGTCTGCGTGGGTTTCCTCCAGGTGCTCTGGTTTCCTCCCACAGTCAAAAGATGTGCGGGTTAGGTGTACTGGCCATTCTAAATTGCCCCTTAGTGTCAGGGGGACTAGCTAGGGTAAATGCATGGGGTTGTGGGGATAAGGCCTGGGTGGGATTGTGGTCAGTGCAGACTCGATGGGCCGAATGTCCTCCTTCTGCACTGTAGGATTCTATGGTGTTATTACAAAGCTGCAAGTGGCCATTTCACATCAACATGAAAATGCTAGAATAACAATATAAATAAGCTTTATCAACACAAAAACAGAAAATGCTGGAAAATCTCAGCCGGTCTGACAGCATCTGTAGAGGATGACCCTTCGTCAGGTCATTCAAGACTCGAAACATTGGCTCCATTCTCTCTCTCCACAGATGCTGTCAGGCTTGCTGAAATTTTCCAGCATTTTCTGTTTTTGGTTCAGATTCCAGCATCTGCAGTATTTTATTTTTAAATAAGCTTCATGCTGTGCAAAGGGAAAATAAACTTAAGAATTAAAAAGTCCCAATTCCACTAGCAATACTTTTTTTTTCAAAGAACTGAGAAGAGAAATAAGTTATGTTCTGTTAGGTTTGCAGTTTCACAGGCACTGATCAGAGCAAAACACTACTTAAAGCTTGTTTTAAACAGGAAGAGCTCCCATTGTTGCTGGAGAGCTGTCAAATTTGATAAAATGTAAGGTGAAACAGGAGTTACGCAACCTGCATATCTACTCAAATATATGAATCTCAGTTTCATTTTACAAATATCATCACTTAAATTGTCACATTTTTTTTCAAAACTCACAGGGGCCTACATTCATTAGTGCCTGAAACTGTGTTTGATTCAAACAGTGTACAGCCAAAATATGTCAGAATTCAGACTTGTAACTTGATCCATGTGTCAATTGAACACTTGATATCAATGGGACGGTCCAACCTGGCTCTACTTGCTTTATCTTAAACCTGTGCTCACGGATTACTGGCCTATTGGGAAAATGCTTCTCCTTATTTTCTCTTAAAACCCCTCATCATTTTGGGCACCTTTATTAAATCCTACTTGACCCTTCTCTGCTGTAAGGACTACTCTAGTCACTCAATATAGTTGAAGTCCTGGATTCCTTGTTCTTGTAAAAAACATTGGCCGGGATTCTCCCAAAAAAATCCTAATTTTATGCCGAGTTTGCGTAAAAACTGGAGTAACCCCCACTGGTTCTTTTAGCGAGGTTTTCAATATGAATCTCCCACACTCTAAGCACTGCAGAGTGCCTTAGCATGATTCAGGATGAAAATCCGGGAGCGGTGCCTATTCCTGCTGGAAAGGCTAGCAACATAGCACTGACAGGCCACTGTGCCTGCGCTGATCTGTCAGCGCCGAGATCGTGCCGTGGCCCCGGACTGCCGGCCTCCCGATCGCTGGCCAGCTCGATCACTGGCCAGCCCTGTGACCCCGCAATGCTGCCCCTCCTATTCCCCCACCCCCTCCCGGATGTCCCTGGGCCAGCTCCATTCCCCCCCAACCCCGGCCCGTCTCAATCTTCCCCCCCCCCCGCACCCTGGCAGCCCCAATCTCCTGATTACCACGCCGCCCCCACCCCCCCAAACTGGCAGTCCTGACCCACCACCCCCACCATGCAGTCCCAACTCCACCCCACAGTCCTAGCCCTCCTCTCCCTCGCAGCCCCAACCCCACCGGCAGGCCAACCACCCATCCCCCCACCCCCCCCCCCCCCCCCCCCCCCCCCACCCCGATGGCCAGCCCTGATTGCTGTCCTCCCTCCATCCCTCTACGACTGATTCTGAATGGAGAGTGGCAGAATGGCAGTGGGATACCCCACCACCACCGATCGCCCCCCACAGGCCCCACCCCAATTGGCCCCACCCCCTCTGCACCACCCCTTAGACTACCCGATGCCCGGTGGACAGTGTTAAGGTGCCCCCTGGGCATTGCCACTTCGCCCCTTGGGCACTGTCAGGGATCCAGGCTGGCAATGCCTAGAGGGCAACCCCACCTTACCCCCGACCTCCTGGAGGGCCACCATGGCCTCCCTTCTCTCCAACAAGTTTTTTGCTGCCAGCCCCCATTAGTGGGAAGCTGTTGTAAACCCTGGTGGAGTGAACCGCTCCTGACGTGTGTGTGGGGGGGTGGGGAAGGGCGGGGGTGCGGGGGGAATGGTGAGGGTGGGGGAGGAGGCTAGCAGGCCCAGAGACTTCAGTCCTCGGCCTGCTAATAAGATGTAAATCAGGATTTAATTATTTATAGCAGCTCCGCGCCGATTTCTGGCGCAGAGCTGACGCCGCTGGAAACCCGGGGCCTGGAGACGCGTGGAGGCCATGGTACTCCGCGGCAAGCCCGCTAAACTGCCTCTGCTTATGTCTCCCAGGAGAATCGCCCCCATTGTTTGTGCTGCCTCCAAGCCCTTAATCTTTCCTGAAGTATGCTTCACAAAATTGGGCACAATACTTGAGCTGAGGCCTAACTAGTGATTTCTAAATCATAGAAAGGATTATAGATTTGTGGCAACGCAGGACACCATTCAGCCCATCGTGTCTGCACCAGCTCTTCAAATGAGCATTATGAATTTGTGCCATTCTCCTGCCTTCTCCCCATATGCAAGCACATTGTTTCTATTCAAATAATTATCTAATGCCCTCTTGAGTGCTTTGATTGAACCTGTCTCCACCACACCTCCAGACAGTGCATTCCAGACCCCAACCAGTTGTGTGAAATTTTTTTTTCTCACATCACCTTTTTTTGCAGATCACTTTTAATTTGTGCCCTCACATTCTTGATGCTTTTCAATGGGGAGTAGTTTCTCCCTATCTACTCTGTTCAGCTCCCTCATGATTTTGAACACTTCTATCAAATCTCCTATTAGCTTTCTTCTCTCCTGTTGAGGTCTTTCCAATTAATCCTCAAAACTGAAGTTTCTGATCTCTGGAACCTTTCTTGTAAACCTCTTCTGCATTGTCCCCAATGAGTCCACATCCTCTTATAGTTTGGCACCAAAACTGTACACATTACTCCAGCTGAAACCTAATTACTGTCTATAGGTTTAGCATAACCTCCTTGTTCTTGTACTTTATGCCCCTATTAATGAAGCCCAGAATATTAAATGTTTTATTAACTACTCTCTCCATCTGTCCTGCCAGCTTCAATGGTCTATGCAAATATACATCCAGGTCCCTCTAAAGAATTTTACCCTTTTTTATTGCCTGTCCATGTTCTTCCTACTAAAATGCATCACCTTAACATTCTTCGCATTGAACCTCATCTGCCATATATTTGCCACTCCACCAACTTGTACATGTCCTTTCGAATTTCTACATTGCTCCTCATAATTTTAAATACTTCCAGATCATCAATATATGTCAGGAAAGGCAATGGTCCAAATACTGACCCCTGGGGAACTCCACCACAAATCTTCTTCCAGCCCAAAAAATATCCAGTGACTATTACTCTTGGCTTCCGTGTTGCTACCATCCCTTTTATTCCATAAGTTATAACTTTTCTTGTAAGTATGTTAAGCACTATATCAAATGCCTTCTCAAAGTTCATGTACACCACATCAACAGCATTACCCTCATCGAACCTTTCTGTTATCGCTTCAAAAAACTCCAGCAACTTAGTTAAGTGTGATTTCCCCTTCAGAAATCCATGCTGGCTCTTTCTAATAACTCCATATTTTTTCTATGTGGCTACTAATTCTATCCCAAATAATTGTTTCTCGAAGCTTGCCCACCACTGAAGTTAAACTGATTGGTCTGTAATTGTTGGGCTTTTCCTTTCTTGAACAAGGGTGTGATGTCTATAATTCTCCAGTCCTCTGGCATGTCCCCTGAGTCTAGAGAAGTGTCCCTTTAATTTCCACTCCTACTTCCTTCAATATCGTTGGATGCATCTTATCTGGCATCGGTACCTTGTCAACTTTAAGTACCAACAGTCTATTCAACATTTCCCCCTTATCAATTTTGAACCTTTCTAGGGACAGAATTTCCTCATCTGTCACCGTACTTCCTCGATGAAGTATTCATTTAATACCTCAGCCATGCCCCCTGCCTCCCTGTGTAAAATCGAATTGGCCCTAATCCTTTTACCACCTATTTACGACTTATATGCCTACAGAAGACTTTGGGGTTTCCCTCTGTGTTGGCTGCCAATCTTTTCTCATAATCCATCTTTGCTTCTCTTTTTCACCTCCCCTCTGAACCTTCTGTACCCTCTTGGTTCTCAACTGCACTTTCTACCTGACACCTGTCATAAGCACACTTTCTCTTCATTATCTTAATTTCTATCTCCTTTTTCATCCAGGAAGTTCTGAATTTGTTTGCCCTACTTTTCCCTTTTGAGGGAGTTTGCCTTGACTGAGTTCAAAGTATTTCTTTTGTTCAACTCATTGTTCAGCTACAATTTTTCCCACCAACCTTTCATTCCAATCTATCTGGTCCAGCTCCGTTCTTACTCCATTGAAGTCAGCTCTCCCCCAGTGAAATTGTTTTTACTCTGGATTGCCAATTGTCCTTTTCTATCATCATCCTAAACCTTATGGTACAATGAGCGATCACTGTTTCATAAATATTCCCACGCTGACAGTTGATCACTTGGCCCACCTGATTTCCAATAGCCACATCCAATGGTGCATCCTTTCTTGCTGGACTGGACACATACCGTTGTAGAAAAATTTCCTTAACACAATTTAGGAACTTTTATCCCCCTCTGTCCTTTAGACAACCACTGTCCCAGTCTAAATTTGGGTAAATAAAGTCCCCCATTATATCTACTCTATAATGTTTGCATCACTCCACAATTTCCCTGCAGATTTGTTCTTCGACATCCTTCTCACTAATTGGCAGTCCAAGCAATGTAATTGCACCCTTTTGTTCCTTAGCTCGAGCCACATTGATTCTGAGACGTTCTCTTTTTCCAGCACTGCAATGCTCTCCTTAACAAATACTGGCCACCCCTCCTCCTTTTCTTCCTTTCCTATCTTTTCTGAACACCTTGTACCCAGTAATAATTAACACCTTGTCCTGCTCTTCCTTGAGCTAAGTCATTGTTAACACCTTAACATCAGATTTCCACATTACAATCTGCGTCTGTAATTCCCCAATCTTATTCACTATATTCTATACATTCACATACATGTATAGGAACCCTGATATAGACCTCATTAGCCTTACTCCGACTTCACCTATTAACTTACTATTCTCTATACTAGTGTTTTCTGTCCCTCCCAATATTTTGTGCAAGCTGGTATTCCTCAGTAATATTTTGTTTTGGTTCCAACACCCCTGCCAAATTGGTTTAAAGCCCTCCCAACAGCACGAGCAAAACACTCCACAAAAAATTCAGTCCCAAATCCGTTCAGGTACAACCCATCCGATTTATACAGATGCCATCTCCCCCAGAGCCTGCACCAATGTTCCAGGAATCTAAAGCCCTCCCTCCTGCATCACCTTTCCAGCAATGCATTCATCTGCCTTTTCTTCCTATTTCGGTACTCACTTGCACGTGGCGCTGTGAGTGATCTGGAGATTACTACATTTGAAGTCCTACTTGCTAACTTTCTACCTAACTCCCTAAATTCTGATTACAGGACCACTATCCCTTCCTGCCTAAGTCATTGGTACCAACATGGCCACAACCTCTAGCTGTTCAACCTCCCCCAGAGGAAAGTCCTGCCCTGTGACATCCTTGACCCAGGCATCAGGGAGGCAACATTTCATCCTGGAATCATGTCTGTGGCCACAGAAATGCCTGTCTGTTCTGTAACTAATGAATCTGCTCTCACTGTTGTTCTTCCTTTCTTCTTACTCCCCTCTTGTACAACCGACCCACTCAAGCCACATATCAATTTATGGCATCACCTTCAATTGCCAGGTCTTTCAATCCTGCACCTGCTAAAAATTGTGCTATTTAGATTATATTGCTTCTCCTCATTCTCAGAAAATATGTGTGTTCCATCTGCATTGCAGTAATTCAAGCTCTGATGAATTTCAATAAATGTCATAAATAGGACAATGAGCATTAGCTGCCAATGAAACTGGCCAGTTGGGAAGGATTCTTTGCCCAACCGAAAAATAATACATTGTGAAAGGAGAGCAGGTCTGATGGTCTTGTCCAAATAGTGGACTGCCACTAAGTCTAAAAAAATTAAAGCAGGTCTCATAAGCAGGTCTTCTTGTTTCCAGGAAAGACTCCCTTGTTATACAGATGCCTTCCTAGATATAGGTTAATTTATATTTCCCTCCAAACACCAGAAGCATTGGCAAGGATAGCAGCTATACTAGTCGCAGTGAGAGGGGGATTTCAGCACTGAGGCTGGGCTATATATTCAGAAGTGAAGAGGAAGCACATTTTCAACCTAAGGATAGTAAGAACATAAGAAATAGGAGCAGGAGTAGGCCATACAGCTTCTCGAGCCTGCTCTACCAATCAATATGAGCATTGCTGATCTTCAGCCTTGACTCCACTTTCCCGCCTGTTCCTCGTATTCCATAAGAGGATCGGTGGAACTGTCTTCCCTGAAATGCTGTGGTTGTTGGATCAATTGAAACTTCAGAAAGTGAGATCAATAGACCTTTATCAAGGTACATGGATGAAAGGCAGGAAAATGGAGTTGATGTATGATTCATAGAATCCCTACAGTGCAGAATGAGGCCATTCAGCCCATCAAGTCTGCACTGACTCTTCGACAGAGCATCTTACCCAGGCCCACCCATCTATCCCCCAACCTTACACCTTTACCCCACTGACCTACATATCTTTTAGACACTAAGGGCAATTTAGCATGGCCAATCCACCGAACTTGTACATCTTTGGATCCTAATTACATCAGGCTTGATCCAATTAAATTGTTGTGTAGGTTTGAAGGGATGAATTCAAAATGAGACAGATTTCTAATTCTTAATTGTCTTTCCCCGCACCTTGGTGTGAATTACTTGAATGATAGTATTCCTGAATCTTTCCTCATTAGCAATAACAAGTCCTGTGTATAGTTAAACCTGTTTCTGGGTGTGACTGAATGCGACTCTACATAACTCCCTTTAACTAGTCCTGATCGTATCTGGGAAACTATGGATCACATGAAAATCTCACACAATGGCACAAGAGTCATTCTAAATTAGATGGGTTATCAGAGGGAAAAGCATCACCATATAGCTGAGCTGCAGCAACTGTGACCTATGCAGCAAGTAGGAAAGATAGTATAACCATTGTTGAAAACATAACAGTGACTTGTATGGGTATTAAACATTATGGGGGCAATTCCCCAAATGAATTCTAAGTGTCGAATTTGCATTAAAACTGGAGTAAATCATGCTGTTTTTTTCAGCAGGAGTTTCAAAACGAATCTCCTACACTCAGTGCACTGCAGAGTGCACCAGCGTAAATCCCGTTGAAAATTAGTGGGCGGGGCCTATTCCCGCTGGAGAGGCCGGCTGCGTAGCACTGAGCGGGCCACTGCGCATGCGCTGATCTGTCAGCGCTGATATCAGCACATGTGCAGTAGCTTTGCACTCTGGTCTCCCGCAGAGTCGCTGAGCAGAAACTGATAGCCAAGTTCCGCACACACGAGGACGGCCTCAACCGGGATATTGGGTTCATGGCACACTATTTGTAACCCCCACAGAGTTTCACTGGCTGTCTTGTCTGGAGACAATACACATCTTTTTAGCCTGTCTTGATGCTCTCTCCACTCACGTTGTTTTGTTTCTTAAAGACTTGATTAGTTGTAAGTATTCGCATTCCAACCATTATTCATGTAAATTGAGTTTGTGTCTTTATATGCTCTGTTTGTGAACAGAATTCCCACTCACCTGAAGAAGGGGCTTGCAGCTCCGAAAGCTTGTGTGGCTTTTGCTACCAAATAAACCCGTTGGACTTTAACCTGGTGTTGTTAAACTTCTTCCCGATTGTTGGCCAGTCCCGCGACCCCCGCATCCCCAGCCACGCAACCCCACCACGACCTGATTGCTGACCGTCTGCCCTGGCCCACCTCGATCTACCACACACCGCCCCCGCAGCTGTTCCCTCTGGCGGGGGGGGGAGATGATAGCGGGCCTGGAGATTTCAATCCCGGGCCTACTAATGCTATTTAAAATATATGCAAAAGATCATTACCATAAATTATTCAGCTCCGCACTGATTTCCGGTGCCAGAAATCCGGATGCTAGAGACTCGCGGTGGCCATGGCTCCCAGCAGAGAGCCCACGAAATGGCCTCTGCTCAAGTCTCCCGGCCCACTGTACTACAAGAGCAGCTCAGCAGGATGGGAGAATCGCCCCTATATCATGTTAAGCCAACAGTCATTTTCTTCTCTAAAAATTCAGTATGTCCCTCCACTATCATCCAGCTGGGTGCAACTGAAGCCATCTGGTTCCAATCTTATTGAAGCATAACCAAATATTCACCTCTAATAGCTTCCCATCCAGCTCCCGCACAATTCCTCTGGTCTTCCAAAAGGATCGATCTTTGGTTCCCACGTATTTCTCACTTACTTTCTCCCCATCAGTAATATTGGGCCCGATTCTCCCATTGCGACCCGCAAGTTTTCTGGCGGGTTGGGTCGGGAGACGTGCATGTCGGCTATTTCACGGGTTCCCCGTGAGCTTTTACGACCCGCGTGCATCTCCCAACCAGAAGAAAATGGCGCCGCTGGGAATGCGCAGAAGAGCAGCAGGAAGTGAGGTAAGTCATTTGAATATGTTTTACATATATTTTAAATGTATTTTAAATGTGATTATCGGGCCCAGCATGGAACTTGCTGGGCCTGATAGCATCTCCCACCCTGCCAGGTGTACTTTATTCCGGCAGGATTTAGAATAGCTCCCCACATTCGGGGAACTAGCAGGAGAACCCGCCGGAGTGTGGGGGGGGGGGGCAATCGGGGCACCCACGGGATTGGGCAGCGGGGGAGTGGTGTCCCCGGACATGAACATCCTGGCAGCACCAGCCTGTGCCCCCTGACACTGCTCAAGGGGCAAAGTGCCCATGCCCAGGGGGCACCTTGACACTGCCCACCAAGTATCGGGCAGTGCCAAGGGGGTGGGGTCTATTGTGGGCAGGGCCTAGGAGTGATTGGTGGGGTTGGGGGGTCCCATTGCTGCTCTGCATTAGAATTGGTCTGGGCTGGAGGGAGGTCAGTGATCGGGGCGGGCTTGGGGTGAGGAGACGGGTCGTCTGCTGTGGGGAAGCCTGCCTTCCTGGGGGGAAGGGGTCTGACCCTGGCAGGAGGGTCAACGGGGGGGGAATCTGCCCGGGTGAGGGGATTGCCACTGCTGGAGGGGGCGGGGGCGGGGGGGGGGGGGGTTGGACATCAGGGTGCTCTGGGGCGGGAGGTCATGGTTGGCAATTGGGCCGTGGGGGGGCTGGAGGGCCAGCAGTGTGGGGGTCCCGGGCTGGCCAATGATTGAGCTGGCCAGCAAATGGGGAGACTGCCAGATCGGGGCCACTGCGCATGCGCAGAGTTCCAGAACTGTCAGACTCTGGCGTGAATAGGCCCCGCTCCCTAGGGTTTTAATGATATTCATGATTGTGACTTCTGCAGTGCACAGAGTGGGGAGATTCAGGTCTGAAGCTGCACTGAAAAAACAGTCGTGATCTAGAACCGTTTTCCCACCAATTCAGCACTTCTGGGAGAATCGCCCCATCATTACTGAGAAATTGTTAGTTTTCACATGTACTGGCAACAACCAGGTCCACCTTATCATCACTTCTTTCAACTCCTCCTACTGCCTCAAACTTGCCGGATTGCTTAGTCATAAGGACATTGAGTCGTAGGGTGGAATTCTACCGCCTCGCCCGCCAAAAGTATCGGAGCGGGTGAGGAACAGACAATGGGAAAGTCCGTTGACCTTGGGTGGGATTTCACGGTTTCGGGATGAGCAGGTCTGACAGCATCTATGGAGAAAGAATAGAGTCAATCTTCTGCGTCTGGATGACTGTTCATCAGAAATTCATCAATTCTTCTTTCACTTCTTCCATTAAAAAAAAGCTCTGACGAAGAGTCACCCAGATTTGAAACGTTAGCTCTGTTTCTCTCTCCACAGATGCTGTCAGGCCTGCCGTACTTTTCCAGCAGTTTCTGTTTTCGTTTCAGATTTTAGCACCCACAGTAATTTGCTTTTATTTTAGCAGTCTCAGCTGCCTTCTGTTCAGCCATATGCCCCTCCACATGGCAGAGAGGAAGGTCACCCACTGAACAGCCATATCATATAAATTATTGTCTAGATTGAAGAGATGAAAAGTTAGGATATTTGAGAAGAATTATTTCATGATAATTGAATTATTTTCAAATCATTTGTGTCAAATGAGAAATGATGAATTTCCCAATGATTGCACTGGTTCGTGAATAGTTCAGCTGTGATAAACTATTGAATTCCTGCTTCACTGGGGACAGTGGTATATTTGTGATCTCCAGGGGAGAGAGACTCTGACACCTCTTCAATGAATTCTGATGATCCTCTGCAGCAGCCCCCTGATGTTCCAAGTCTGGCTCCTGCAGTGCTGGATCAGATCCGGGCTGGCCCTGGCACACTCACCACCTCCTGTGTGCCTTGGTGCCAATCAGCAGCAATAAAGCAAGCTGGCCTGGCTCCAAACCAAAATTCATCTTCAATCTGTGAGGCTGTGGAAAAGAGAGAGAGACACAATCAGCAATGTGATCTATCCTTTCACTCTAACCTCCTCACTAATCCCCTTGTGATCAGTGGTTGGGGGCTGACCAGCCCTCAGCATTGCTCCCACACAGCGCTGCTTTACAGGAGCTGCAGCCCACAGCAGATAGCCGACACAGCCACTGACACAGCCCCATGACCTCTCACCTTGTAACATGGCCTCATGCCCGCATCATCCCTCCCTTCATTTCAACACTTCCAGAGCGCATCATGATGTGATGAAAATGGAGGTCACTTGGTGATCCCACGCCCGTGAGACTTATGGCCTTGACTGTGGCTGCCTGTTCCCTAATAGCTGATAATGTGTATCCCTGCGGTATGGCTGATGAGTCAATGATGAGGAACAGTTGATAGGAGGAGGATCAGGGGTAGTCACAGATGAGGAAGGAGGCCTAGTGGAAGCTGAACACCCTGCCACGTTCTTCCAGGCAGGTTGGCAGACTCCACAGTGCTGGGCAACCATGGTATGACTTGGCACATACCATTCAATTGGCGGTACACTGTACCCGCATTCCCCTGAACACCAGGCCTCTTCCATTGACTGCAATTTACACTACAGTCCTGTAGCTTTCAGGGAGCTGCCAGTTGCCCCTTGATATGAAATGTTTCACTCCTCCCAATCCCTCTCTGACACACTCTCTGGCGCTACACTGGGTGTGAGCAAAATGCTCTGTGGCCCTTCTCCTGAGCAAAGGGAGCAGCTGCGGACAGGGGCAGAGAGCAGCTGCCCGAATCAAGCATTCTGCAGATGACTCGACAATGCAACATTGGATATGATATAGTATATATAATATAAAAGGAAGTTAAGTGGGGGGAGTGTCCTCTTTGTTCCACCGGAGCAAGGGAGAGAGGAGCGTTTTGCGAGTACAGCTAAAGAGGGTAAGACAGTGATTATTTTACTTACTTTCTCGCGGGTTTTCGACTGTTCGGGTTTTTAGAAGTTTAGGCTCGTTTTAGAAAAGCGGAAGTAGGCCGCCCGCGGGGCAATCTGGGAAGACGTGTAGTTTTTAAAAAAATTTAAGTGCGCGGGAGTTTAGAAGGGAGGCCGCAGTGTACAGCGGGCAGTGTCGGGAGCGGGCAGCAGAGTGAGTGGGAAGCAGAGTGTGAGCTGTAAGGGTTTTGGCTCTCAGGGCTTCGGGGGACAGGGCGAGCAGGGGTGAGTTTTAATTCATAGTTTTTAATACTTACTTACTTTTCTCTGGGTACCTTGGTAAAAAGGGTCAAATATGAGTGTGAAGCCAGTGTAGGATGTGGGAGGTCCTGGAGGCACCTGGCCTCCCGGACATCCACATCTGTGAGGGGTGTGTCAAGCTGCGGTTCCTGAGGGGCCGCGTTAAGGAGCTGGAACTGCAGCTCGAGGATCTTAGGCTGTTAAGGGAGAATGAGGAGGTGATAGACAAGAGCTATCATCAGGTGGTCACACCAGGGCCACGGGTGGAGACCAAGTGGGTGATGGCCAGGAAGGGAAAAGCTCGGGTGATTGAGAGCACCCCGGTGGATGTGCCCCTACACAACAAGTACTCCTGCCTGAGTACTGCTGGGGGGGACAGCCCGCCTGGGGGAAGCAGCAGTGGCCGTGTCTCCGGAGTGGAGTCCGGCCCTGTAACTCACAGGGCGAAGGAAAAGAGGAGGAAGGCAGTGTTAATCGGGGACTCGACTGTAAGGGGGTCGGACAGGCGTTTTTGCGGAGGCAGGCGGGAGTCTCGGATGGTGGTCTGCCTCCCTGGGGCCGGGATCCAGGATGTCGCTGGTCGACTCCCAGAAATCCTGAGGGGGGAGGGAGAGGAGCCAGAGGTAGCGGTACATATTGGTACCGCTGATGTGGGTAGGAAGGGGGAAGGGGGTCATGAAAAGAGAGTATAGGGAATTAGGGAGACAGCTGAGAAGGAGGAAAGCAAAGGTAGTAATCTCAGGATTGCTGCCTGTGCCACGGGAAGGTGAGGGCAGGAATGGAGTGAGGTAGAGGATGAATGTGTGGCTGAGGGACTGGTGCAGGGGGCAGGGATTCAGGTTCCTGGACCATTGGGACCTCTTTAGGGGCAGGTGTGACCTGTACACAAAAAATGGGTGGCACTTGAATCCCAGGGGGACCAATATCCTGGCGGGAAGGTTGGCTAAGGCTACTGGGGAGAGTTTAAACTAGATAGGTTGGGGGGAGGGGATCGAGACGAGGTGACTGGGAGCAAACAGAGAAGGGTTATAGACAGTGCATGAGGGAGGATGGATGGGGGATAGAGAAGGGGAGAGCTCAGACCAAAGGATTGAGATGTGTTTACTTTAATGCCAGGAGTATTGTGAATAAAGGGGATGAGCTCAGAGCGTGGATCGATGCCTGGAAGTGTGATGTGGTGGCCATTACGGAGACTTGGATGTCTCAGGGACAGGACTGGATACTCCAGGTGCCGGGATTCAGATGTTTCAGGAAGGACAGGGAGGGAGGCAAGAGAGGGTCTGGATTGGCACTGCTGATCAGGGATAGTGTCACAGCTGTAGCGAGGGTGTATGCTGTGGAGGGATTGTCCACAGAGTCTCTGTGGGTGGAAGTTCGGAGTGGGAAGGGGTCGATCACTTTGCTGGGAGTTTTCTATAGGCCGCCCAATAGTAACAGGGAGGTGGAGGAGCAGATAGGGAAACAGATCCTGGAGAGATGCAATAATAGCAGAGTTGTTGTGATGGGAGACTTTAATTTCCCAAACATAGATTGGAATATCCCTAGGGTAAGGGGATTGGATGGGGAGGAGTTTGTTAGGTGTGTTCAGGAGGGTTTGCTGACACAGCATGTGGATAAGCCTACAAGAGGAGATTTTTTACTTGATCTGATACTGACCAATGAGCCTGGACAGGTGTCAGATCTCTCAGTGGGAGAGCATCTTGGGGATAGCGATCATAACTCTATCTCCTTTATGCTTGCATTGGAAAAAGAGAGGATCAGGCAAGCTAGGAAAGCATTTATATGGAGTAAGGGGAAATATGAAGACACAAGGCAGCAAATTAGAGGAGTAAATTGGAAGGAGGTATTCTTGGGGAAATGTACTGAAGAGAGGTGGGAGTTTTTCAAGGAATGTCTTTCTCGAGTTCTACAGGACAACGCTCTGAGCAGACAGGGAGGAGTTGGTAGATTAAAGGAACCGTGGTGCACGAAAGCTGTGCAGGACCTAGTTGAGAAGAAAAGGAAAGCGTACAAAAGGTTCAGAGAGCTTGGCGAAGATAGGGATCTAGATAAGTATACGGCTTGTAGGAAGGGACTAAAGAAGGAAATTAGGAGAGCCAGAAGGGGTCATGAGAAGGCCTAGGCAGGTAGGATTAAGGAAAACCCGAAGGCATTCTATAAATATGTGAAGAGTCAAAGGATGAAACGTGAAGGAATAGGGCCTATAAAAGGTGAAGGCGGGAAAGTCTGTACGGAACCAGTAGAAATGGCAGAGGTGTTTAATGAGTATTTTGCCTCGGTTTTCACAGAGGAGAAGGACCTGGGTGGATGTACTGCGGGCTTGCGGTGGGCTGAAAAGATTGAGTATGTGGACTTTAAGAAAGAGGTTGTGCTGGAATCTTTGAATGGCATCAAGATTCTATGATTCTATGAAGATAGATAAGTCGCCGGGTCCGGATGGGATGTACCCCAGGTTACTGTGGGAGGCGAGGGAAGAGATTGCAGAGCCTCTGGGGACGATCTTTGCATCGTCGATGGAGAAGGGAGAGGTGCCAGAGGATTGGAGGATTGCGGATGTGGTTCCTATTTTCAAGAAGGGTAATAGGGATAGCCCAGGAAATTACCGACCGGTGAGTCTAACCTCAGTGGTTGGTAAGCTGATGGAGAAGATCCTGAGGGATAAGATTTATGAGCATTTAGAGAGGTTTAGTATGCTCAAGAATACTCAGCAATGGCTTTGTCAAAGGCAGTTCGTGCCTTACGAGCCTGGTGGAGTTCTTCGAAAATGTGACTAAACACATTGACGAAGGGAAAGCGGTAGATGTGGTTTACATGGATTTTAGCAAGGCGTCAGATAAGGTCCCCCATGCAAGGCTTCTAGAAAAAGTGAGAGGGCATAGGGTCCAAGGGGCTGCTGCCCTGTGGATCCAGAACTGGCTTGCCCAAAGGAGGCAGAGAGTGGGTATAGATGGGTCTTTTTCTAAATGGAGTCGGTCACCAGTGGTGTGCCCCAGGGATCTGTTCTGGGACCCTTGCTGTTTGTCATTTTCATAAATGACCTGGATGAGAAAGTGGAGGGATGGGTTGGTAAGTTTGCTTACGACATGAAGGTTGGTGGAGTTGTGGATAGTCTGGAGGGATGTCAGAAGTTACAGAGGGACATAGATCGGATGCAAGACTGGGCGGAGAAGTGGCAGATGGACTTCAGCCCAGATAAATGCATAGTGGTCCATTTTGGCAGGTCAAATGGGATGAAGGAGTACAATATAAAGGGAAAGATTCTTAGTACTGTATAGGATCAGAAGGACCTTGGGGTCCGGGTCCATTGGACTCTAAAATCGGCCCCGCAGGTGGAGGAGGTAGTTAAGAAGGCTTATGGTGTGCTGACCTTTATCAATCGAGGGATTGAGTTTCGGAGTCCGGGGATAATGATGCAGCTATATAAGACCCTCGTCAGATCCCACTTGGAGTACTGTTCTCAGTTCTGGTCGCCTCATTGCAGGAAGAATGTGGAAAAGATTGAAAGGGTGCAGAGGAGATTTACAAGGATGTTGCCTGGATTGAGTGGCATGCCTTATGAGGATAGGCTGAGGGAGCTTGGTCTTTTCTCCTTGGAGAGACGAAGGATGAGAGGAGACCTAATAGAGGTGTATAAGATGTTGAGAGGCATAGATCGGGTGGACTCTCAGAGGCTTTTTCCCAGGGTGGAAATGTCTGCTACGAGAGGACATAGGTTTAAGGTGCTGGGGGGTAGGTACAGGGGAAATGTTAGAGGGAAGTTTTTCACACAGAGGGTGGTGGGCGAGTGGAATCGGCTGCCGTCGGTGGTGGTGGAGGCAAACTCAATAGGGTATTTTAAGAGACTCCTGGATGAGTACATGGGAATTAATAGGATGGAGGGTTATAGGTAGACCTAGAAGGTAGGGATATGTTCGGCACAACTTGTGGGGCCGAAGGGCCTGTTTTGTGCTGTAGTTTTTCTATGTTTCTATGTTTCTAGACTGTCTGCCAGCACATCTTTTACCTGCTAATGGGCATCTGATCATTTTGTGCACTAATCTCAGTGATTCCCCTTCCTCATCTGCTGAGGGACTGTCAATGAAAGCAGTCCCACGAGCTGTGCCAACAGCTTGCGCTCATTCAGGCTGAGAAAGCAGAGAGTCCTTGGAGCAGTGACATATCCTGTGAGTCTGAGGAGTTCAGAGAGTGCTGGCAACAGCTGGAGGTTGTGAAATAAACCGAGGGCAGGGTCAGATTGTGAGCGGTTGCTATAGGGGTTTACAGGGGTCCAATGAGCACGGTGTTTGGATTAACATTGAGCAGAAACCAGAGGAATGAAAACTTTTAACAGTCTGGTGCCATAAGGTAACATGGTGGGAGATTATTGGAATTGTTTAAACACACCATTAAGCCAGTCAGCCAAGGCACCCCCATTTGGGAAGATACTCCCCCAAGGTCAGCCCCTACCTTCCAACTCGACCTCCACACAACGTACTGTTGTCCTGCATACAATGTACAGGAGTTTAAAACAAGCCATTTCCCTCCTTGCTCTCCCTTGGATGCTATGGCGTCAGGGCTCCGCTTTTCAAGAGCAACACCCAATCATGCCTGTATGGCTTCCAGCTGGGGTGGCGGCTGAATGGGCCTCCAGCCGCAAATGATATTGGAATCAGGGATTTAGCACAATTAACTGATTGGTGCCTGTTCTGGGCGTGAACCTGACTGGGGCCTGCGGGGCGAGCCAGGTGAATCCAAAATGCTCCCACACCTGGTGTGCATTCCAATGTTTGCCTGACGCCCCATTCAAGTTGCAAATGATATTCCCTCCATCGGCGAAAAGGGCCGGTGAATCCCCCCATCATAATCGATTCCAATTGATACAAATCAGGTTATAAGAGCATAAGAACTAGGAGCAGGAGTAGGCCATCTGGCCCCTCGAGCCTGCTCCTCCATTCAATAAGATCATGGTTGATCTTTTTGTGGACTCAGCTCCACTTACCCGCCCACTCACCATAACCCTTAATTTCTTTACTGTTCAAAAATTTATCTATCCTTGCCTTAAAAACATTCAATGAGGTAGCCTCAACTGTTTCACTGGGCAGGGAATTCCACAGATTCACAAGCCTTTGTGTGATGCAGTTCCTCCTCAACTCAGTCCTAAATCTGCTTCCCCTTATTTTGAGGCTATGCCCCCTAGTTATAGTTTCTCCCGCCAGTGGAAACAACTTCCCTGCTTCTATCTTATCTATTCCCTTCATAATCTTATATGTTTCTATAAGATCTCCCCTTATTCTTCTGAATTCCAATGAGTATAGCCCCATCACTCAGTCTCTCCTCATAAGCCAACCCTCTCAACTCCAGAATCAACTTAATGAATCTCCTCTGCACCCTCTCCAGTGCCAGTATATCCTTTCTCAAGTAAAGAGATCAAAACTGTAGGTGTGGCCAGGTGTGGCCTCACCAGCACCTTATACAGCTGCAACATAACCTCGATGTTTTTAAACTCCCTCTAGCAATGAAGGACAAAATTCCATTTGCCTTCTTAATTACTTGCTGCACCTGCAAACCAACTCCTTGAGATTCCTGCACAAGGACACCCAGGTCCCTCTGCACAGCAGCATGCTGCAATTTTTTTACCATTTAAATAATAGTTCATTTTGCTGTTATTCCTACCAAAATGGATGACCTCATATTTACCAACATTGTACTCCATCTGCCAGACCCTCACCCACTCACTTAGACTATCTATATCTCTTTGCAGACTTTCAGCATCCTCTGCACACTTTTCTCTGCTACCCATCTTAGTGTCGTCTGCGAATTTTGATGCACTACACTTGGTCCCCAACTCCAAATCATCTATGTAAATCGTAAACAATTGCAGTTCCAACACTGATCCCTGAGGCACACCACTAGTCACTGATCGCCAACCAGAAAAACACCCATTTACCCCCACTCTTTGCTTTCACCCTTCCTGGCTGTTAACCTGACAACGTTATAGGGGAGGACCTGGGAAGATCGCATTCTGAGTTCTCACTGGCTCAAATCCTGTTTTTGATTTTCGGTTGAAATTTAACAGTCATTACAGGGTTTGGGCCATGGCTAATGGGCCCACTATGCAATGTCTTGTTTAGTGGGCCATTAAACTTGTCAGTGGACTTATTTCAAATAACAGTAGGATTTGGTTAGAAGTGGCAATGAAGACCCCAGTCTGCACATGAATCAAAACTTCAAAATGCTACCTGTCAGTTTGATATGGTAATCA
The DNA here is from genome assembly GCF_964213995.1 of Mustelus asterias. Lineage (NCBI taxonomy): Eukaryota > Metazoa > Chordata > Chondrichthyes > Carcharhiniformes > Triakidae > Mustelus > Mustelus asterias. The sequence goes on from NC_135810.1 coordinate 43,714,207, forward strand.
TTGTCATGTTGGCAGGGGTGAAACCATGATCAGGCAGGGGACGAGGCTAGCACATCAGCACATGGACTGTGCTGATGTCCTGATCACCATGGTGATCATGGCCTGGTTAAGCTAGAGTAGAGTAAAGGATCAGGGCAGCCAACCAGGTTAAACCGAGACTTTACCTGAAACAATTTTTCAAACCATCTTGGCCTTTTGACGAAGATGAAGCAATAGATCAAGCCCGGGATGGGGTGCAATGCTCATCCTGTCAGCTTGGATCTTGTCTGATCGAGCCCAAAATGGGATGCAATGTCTTGTTTTCTCAGCTTGGATCTGGTTTGTCCCCCAGGTAGGGCCATGATTGGACTTAATTTGAATTAACTTTTTTGATTAGAAATAAAATACTGAAAGGTAACAATGAAAAAAAACAAATGGCACATGCATGGTCAGTAATGAAAGAATTGTAAGGCTGTGAGATGGCATAATATGTGCTAGCAACAAATGTGAATCAGATGGTTCAGTTTCACTGTCTTTTCATGATATCTAAATTCACTATAAATAGCTAATTATATTTTCATATGAATAGAGTTAGTTCAACTGAGCATAGATTTACAGACATAAACCCAGTGGGAAGTTGACAGCCCAGGATTTGTTCTACCCGAGTGAAGAGGGTTGACCCATAAGAAATGTTGGAGTCAGCCCAATTTTAATATTTCCACTGAGTTAGTTTATTGTTTACCCTTGAGTCTACTTTCCTCCAGGAATCATTTGAGAAGATGCGACATTAAAAAAATGAATATAAATTAATCTCAAAATACTTTCAACCAACTCTTAGCTGACATGAAGCCTGACACTAGGCTATGGGTAGGAAATCATGTGGAGAACAATAGGAACATTTACTTAAAGATGAGAGGCTGCTTGGGGGCTGAAAGCGGCTGTAAATATTTTTGAAACATTGACCATTTCCAAAATGTATCTGGGCAAAGGCGTTGACTGTCAATGTTCAGTCGCTGACATAATTAATGTGGAGCCAAGAAACAGAGCCTGTGGGCTTCCGATAGATTGGTGCAGCACTGGTGCTCTTTGTTTAAGAACTGGCAAAGCAAAGATGCCTAAGTTGGAAGTGATGCCACAGCTGAGGACAACAAGGCAACATGCTCAACTCAACTTTTCTGCACTGTTTGCAATTGTGTAAGAAGTTGGCACACCTTAAAGAAGCTGCCACTGTAAAGCTACTTAACAATGTTACAAAATGCTGTTGGCCAACCTGTCACGCAACCATACAGATCTATTGCTGACCATACAAATTACATACATGCCAACTATGAATGTTTTACACTGATAACCATTCGAATCAGTCCTTTTACCCAAGTACAATTATCATTTGAAGTGATTTTGGCAGCCATATAAAGCAGATGGGAATTACCGGAGAGAACAGGGATTCTTGTTGACAATATGTAATTCTTTTTGCAACATGACTGAAGAAGATTTGACACTGTGAAAGGAAATGGTGTCATCAATGGATGGCAAGAAGGGAAAGGATATTGATGACAAAGGGGAGAGGATAGGAGAAAAGAAGGAAGGGGGGATGAAGATAAAAGTAAAGGAGGTCAAAACTTGGAGTGTTACATTTGTTGGGAGTGTTACATTTATGAAACTTTCCTAATCTTCTTTTTGATGACTTCAGCCAGGCTAATGAAGTTGGCTTGCTAGTGTATGAACTACCTGATGAGTCCTATCACAAAAAGAGGTACCTGATGAGTTCTAATTGATGGTTAAATCAGGGAGCCTCATACTCCTTATTTAAAGCAGGTGTGTCAGACTCCCAGCCTGCAGGGAGCAACTGGAGAGCTGGCTGTGTACAAATGTATAGTGTAAATAAAGTAACTTGGTGACTTTCGCCTCCGTGGAGTTATTACATCCTTCATCTAGATTATTTTGGACCTTGTATCACACTGATGAGCAAGTCCTAATTCTCAATACTTCTGGTACCCACAAACTATTTGTCTTGAGAGCTGTGTAAATTTTCAGAAATGTAATGGCATATATGGGATCCCATTTTAGGAGACTAATGGACATAAAATGCCCAGTATAATCTGCTGGTCCAGTCATTGCAGGCCAATGGTAAAAATGTACTGTAATTTTATGTAGTCAAGAATAACGGGAATACTTCTCAAGGCCCCTCAATGTGAGGCTGTGCCATTGCTGCTTTGTTTCCCTCTTTCCAGATTTTACTCTTTTTCCAACCATCAATGGGCCAAACTTTTTTTAGGCTCAGATACTGGCCAGGCCATCCAATGTTGCAGCAACTGGAGTTAAAACTGCCTTGAGGTGCTCATTTTTGGTCTGTAGTCAGATGTCCAAATGTTAATTAGGCATGAGTCACAAAATGGAGGTCTGCACCAGGGGAAAATCTACCTCACTACTTCCTCGTGATTTTCATTTCCATCTTACTGTAAATCTTGGAAATTTCAAACTGATTTTCATTTCCCAAAAAATGAGATAGTCCAAGGAGTCATCCTTGTTTTCAAATCCCTCTATGGCTTCACCCACCTCAGTCACTGTGACCTCTTGCTGGGAGCCAGATTGGGTGAGATACTTTCCTGGTGGCAACCTCCGAATTGGCTGCCTCCATGCTTGTTACCTCGCGAAAGAATGGCAAGTGTGTTCCTGAAGCTGACAGCCCAATCAGAGGGCTGTCAACTTGAGAACTTTGGCAACCCTACCATGAGACGTGGGCACTGGTGAGGCAGGTAGGAAACTTCAATTTTGCTTAATACTGTGTCCAGTAGTATAAGTTCAGAGGTCTGTAAATTACTCCAACCTGAATTTTCTGATTTCTAATCTTTGCTCATGCTGTTTCTACTCCCTCATTTTCTGAGCCAATGTCCTTTCTCACAATTGTCCTCATATCATTTACTGTCAGGGCTACATCTCCTCCTTGTCCATTATATCTGTGGATTAGAAATGTTGTGTATACTTTAACATTCAGTTCCCAACATTGATCACCTGGTGATCATGCCTCTGCAAAGACAGCTAGAGCGCCCATTTATCGCTAATTGTGCTAATTGATCTTATTGTGAGTGCTTCACATATTCAGATAAATTATTTGTGTATTATTTTCATTGATGAACTATTTCCATTAAACTCTCTGTCCCTTCTGGTTTGACTTTATTTATCTTTACACAAATGGCTACACTGGTCAATTGTCTCCACTTTTCTTTGTAAATTTGTAAATCTCTCTTCACCTGAACCCTCCGCTTCCCCTTTTAGTTTAACTTGTATACTTTGTATATTAATGTTCTGTGTTATTTTCCTGCCTGAGAAAAGTCCTATTTGGTCATGCTGACTGGCTGGGACTTGTCAAAGTTCATTTTGTACAGATTGCAGTAATGTTGCAGCAATAAAGGGTTTGACAAGGTAGATGCCGAGAAGCTGTTTCCTCTGGCTATAAAGTCTGGAACTCGGGTTGTAGTTTCAGGCTAAGGGATTGGCTATTTCGAACTGTGATGAGTTCAAGTTTATTTATTCATGTCACAAGTAGGCTTACATTAACATTGCAATGAAGTTGTGAAAATCCCCTAGTCGCCACACTCTGGCGCCAGTTCAGGTACACTGAAGGAGAATTTACCATGGCCAATGCACCTAAACAGCGCGTCTTTCAGAGAGGAGAAAATATCTTGACATAGTGGGTTGTGAATCCCCTTAGTAATATCTATTTCAGAGTGTATTCAAGGAGGAGATTGGTAGATTTTTGGATACTGAGGGAATCCAAAGCTCTGAGGATAGGGTGGAAAGTGATGTTGAGGTAGCAGATCAGCTATTATTGAATAGCGGAGCGGATTTATGAGGATCGATTATCTGTTTCTACTCCTATGTCTTAGGGGAGAGGGTCTTGTGGCACAGTGGATAGCATCCCTGCCTCTGAATCAGAAGCTCTGAGTTTGCATTCTCCACCTCCCCCCCCAAGGAGGTTGGTCAGCATGGATGTAGAGAGGACACTTCCTCTTGTGGGTGAATAAGAATTGCTCATTTAAAACAGGTATGAGGAGAGGTTTTTTCTCTGAGGATCATGAATCTTTGGCAATCGCTTTCTCAGAAGGCAGTGGAAGCAGAATATTTGAATATTTTTAGGGCGGAGGAAGAGAGATTCCTGATTAACAAGGAGGTGAAAGGTTATTGGGATAGGCAAGAATGTGAGGTAGAAGTCACAATCAGATTAGCCATGATCTTATTGAATGATTTGGAGAGATGTGGAATAAGTGTGAAAATGTGATAGTTGGGAGGGTTAATTCAACTTTGGGATATTTGAAGTTTGATTTGATTTGATTTATTATTGTCATATGTATTAATGTAAAGTGAAAAGTATTGTGTCTTGCGTGCTATACAGACAAAACATACTGTTCATAGAGAAGAAAATGAGAGTGTGCGGAATGTAGTGTTACAGTCATAGCTAGGGTGTAGAGAAAGATCAACTTTATGCAAGGTAAATCCATTCAAAAGTTTGACAACAGCAGGGAAGAAACTGTTCTTGAGTTGGTTGGTACGTGACCTCAGAATTTTGTATCTGTTTCCCGACGGAAGAAGGTGGAAGGGAGAATGTCCAGGGTGCGTGGGGTCCTTAATTATGCTGGCTGCTTTGCCGAGGCAGCGGGGAGTGTAGACAGAGTCAATGGATGGGGGGCTGGTTTGCGTGATGGATTGGGTTGCATTCACGACCTTTTGTAGTTCCTTGTGGTCTTGGGCAGAGCACGAGCCATACCAAGCTGTGATAGAACCCGAAAGAATGCTTTCTATGGTGCATCTGTAAAAGTTGGTGAGAGTCGTAGCTGACCTGCCAAATTTCTTTAGTCTTCTGAGAAAGTAGAGGCATTGGTGGGCTTTCTTAACTATAGTATCAGCATGGGGAGGCCAGGACGGTTTTTTGGTGATCTGGATACCTAAAAACGTGAAGCTCTCGATCCTTCCTACTTCAGCCCCATTGATGTAGGCAGGGGCATGTTCTCCTATACGCTTCCTGAAGTTGATGCCAATCTCCTTCATTTTGTTGACGTTGAGGGAGAGATTATTTTTACCGCACCAGTTCACCAGATTCTCTATCTCATTCCTGTACTCTGTCTTGTCATTGTTTGAGGTCCGACTCACTACGGTGGTGTCGTCAGCAAACTTGAAAATCGAATTGGAGGGAAATTTGGCCACACAGTCATAGGTGTATAAGGAGTATAGTAGGGGGCTGAGAACGCAGCCTTGTGGGGCACCGGTGTTGAGGATGATCGTGGAGGAGGTGTTGTTGCCTATCCTTACTGATTGTGGTCTGTGAGTTAGGAAGCTCAGGATTCAGTTGCAGAGGGAGGTGCTGAGGCCCAGGCCACGGAGTTTGGAGATGAGTTTTGTGGGAGTAATAGTGTTGAAGGCGGAGCTGTAGTCAATAAATAGGAGTCTGACATAGGTGTCCTTATTATCTAGGTGTTCCAGGGTTGAGTGCAGGGCCAGGGAAATGGTGTCTGCTGTGGACCTGTTGCGGTGGTAGGCAAACTGTAGTGGATCCAGGCAGTCCGGGAGGTTGGACTTGATTTGTGCCATGACTAACCTTTCGAAGCACTTCATAGTCATTAAGGCACGCTGCTTGGTTTTTCTTAGGTACCGGGATGGTGGTCATCTTCTTGAAGCAGATAGGGACCTCAGATTGTTGTAAAGAGAAGTTGAAAATGTCTGAGAGTACCCCCACCAGCTGATCCGCGCAGGATCTGAGTGCACGTCCGGGTACCCCATCCAGGCCAGTTACTTTCCGTGGGTTGACCTTCAAGAAAGCTGCTCTGACATCTGCAATGATGACCCCAGATACAGGTTCATCCAGGGCTTCCAGGGTGGAGGGCATGCTCTCGCTGACCTCTTGCTCAAAATGGGCGTAGAATGCATTGAGCTCATCAGGGATTATGAAAATCCTGTGTTGGATTGATCTTGGATCAAAACTTCTTGTCAGGTTGAAAGATATATTCCTGATACAATTGGCAATGAAAAGATAATTTTAGAATTAGATTCTGAGAAAGGAATTAGTCCTGGGTCCTGAATGCTTGCTAGTTTTTAATAAAGAGTAATGATGTAATGACATCCATTTGAGAACTTTTACTCCATCCCTTTTGAAATTAGCAGAAACAGTTGAAGATGTATTTTGTTTTCAGGAATTACAAGATTTTAAGGTTTCGAATTGTCAGGTATGTGCCAATGAATTAGCCCACTCTGTTCCAAGCAGGATGGATTTGTTTTTTTTGTGGCAGCTAATTGCAAATGGAACAAGAAGCTGTAAGATATTTGAGAATGTATTTGTATTCAAGCCCTGGATTGTCCAGCATGGGCAGACAGAGGAAATGAACTAATTACAATGTTGGGGAAGCAGCTGCTCACAGAACACAATCTGGTGCAAATTCTGAATATGGGAAGGTTGAAAACCATGTCGGGTTGAAGCAGGTTCAATGAGAAAGCCTCCTCCTGCCAGCAACTGGGCCGATTACTGTAATTAGGGACAATGGAAATAACCCAGTGGAATAGATGAACATTGAAGGAAAGGAACACGTATGTGATGTGCGGATGAGATGTGAGGAAGCGAACAGGGTAATAGAAGAGTCATTATAGGGGAGCTGATGTGACCCTGTTGTCAAAGGTTTACGGTAGAATGAATGGAGAACCAAGAACAGGATGGACAATAGTTGAACAGGATAGGACAGAACTAAAGGTGGTATTCATTTGATGGTTAATGAGAATAACAATGACGATAAGAAAAAACATTTAAAGAGATACGAAGAAAAGAACACAGTTTAGATGGTAGCGATGGATGCAGGAACAACGTTTCATTTTAACAAGAGATAAGATGGACATTTGAAAAGCCACAACACTGTTGTTTGAATTTGGGACAATTCTGACATAGGAAAAATGTGCTGTAGCAAGCTACCTTTAAAATTATGCTATTCAAGACAAAGAACGAACAGTCAAAATAGGCTACTGCCTGGAATCAAATGGAAAAGTTTGATTTCTGTTGTAAAGATGTTATGAAACAAATTGAATAGGGTTAAGTAATTAAGGAGATAGAGACTGGAATTTAAACAGTAAATGGGAATTGGGTTATTGAGTGCAATTCAATTCATTGCAATATTTCGACTTGGTACTGATGTATATTCTCGTGAAAGGAAAGTATTGATGGGCTAATAAATTCTTAGCTGTCTCCTGGTGATATTTGTGACCTTGTCTATGTTTTTAAGAGAGCAGAATTTGATACTCTGACCACCACCCGAGGCATCTGGACCTACGTGGAGAGATGGGCAGACTTCAAAATCTTTTGATAAGTTCACCTGAGCGTCAAGAAGTGTTGGCATAATACTGAGTTACTGTATAAGTATGCACATGAGTTACATATGAAGTGACTGATATGCAAGAAACCAGTCCAAAATAGACCCATTCAATAGTTTGGATGTGCTTTCAATTATACATGTAAGAACAGGTCTCAGACATGCACACTACTTGACCAACAACATGGCATGAAATGGGAAATGGGACCAAAGGGAAGGTGGTCACCCCAAGAAGCATCAGAAGATTCTTATTGGGGATTCACCCCGGGACACAGCAAACTGGACAGAACAATATGCTAGATATAATGGTTCAGTGCTGGTGGTGAAAGGGAATGGGAAGAAAAACTGAACAATTTTGCCAGCAATGCACTACGTGTGCCCAGTACACCCTGGAAAAGCAATAAAAATAAAACTACATTACCAGCCTTTTTCCAGAGGACCTTGGGAGCAGATACAGATTGATTTTAGAAGTCCGTAACCCCCATGAAAAAGAAAAGCAATATTGCCTTGTAATTATGAATCAATTTACTAGGTGGGTGGAAGCATTCCACACTAGAGATTACTTTGCTTTAACAAATCATAGAGGGGGAAACAATGCACTAACACGTGGAGGCAAGATCTGAGGGTACGTTAGAGAATTGAGTGAACAATTTGGTTAAGAAAGATGTTACAGACTGACAGGCAGGATCTGGAGAGGGGTCAGCAAATTGAAAAACCAAGAGTACCACAAGTGGGCCCCAGGGTGATGGTAAGGGTGGGACCGGAGCGCAGTGGTCTCCAACGGCGATGGCATGGACCGTGCAAGGTAATTATGACAGGTGATACATGTGTGCTTGTAAATACAAGGACAGGAAGTGGTGGAAACATTATAATCCATTAAAAACATATGAGGAATGTAACAAACCTGATGACAACCCTGCTGGTGGGGACCAACATTAATGTTTTTACAAGTTCCTATTTACTCTGTTGACTGTCATAGGATTGTGTATGTCAGCTACCCACCGGAGGAACAGGAGAGTGGATAAAGAAACCCAACATCTGGATATCCAAGGTTCTTGGGCTCCGAGAAAGGCCAGACATGCCAATCTGAATCACTGATCCAGACTGTGGATAGTCTGAGATGGGACTTAGTGATGAAAAAGACTCATAAAGGGCAATTTGGGTATTTAACGGATATATGATTCAAATATTAGGTTTGTGGAAATATTTATTCAATGTCACAGAACTGGCTTCGAGGGCCAGTATTGTCAAGAACTATGTAAACATGTAACAGATAAGACTTGATTGTAGACATAAAAAATGTTACCAGCTTAACATCTGTGGATATCAAAAACCTATCCAATATCCAAATATGATAGACCCCTCCCCAGCTGGGTTAGTTAGGATTGGGAAGCTAAACTTTACTGCATGGTATGACAATGGTATCTCTCGGGGTAAGCTACAATGTTTTGGGTTATTAGCATACTACATTTCAACATGCCACGATCATCCTAATGCCATTAAATGGGCAGAAGTGCAGCTTCAGGGAATCATTGATGATTATATTTACAAAATTATCCCTGAACCATGAATACGAGATAAAGGAACATTTTAAAGTTTAATTATTAGTCACAAGTAAGGCTTACATTAACACTGCAATGAGTTTATTGTGAAATTTCCCTAGTCACCACACCCTGGCATCTGTTCAGGTCAATGCATTTAAACAGCGTGTCTTTCAGATTGTGGGAGGAAACCAGTGCACCCGAAGGAAACCCATGCAGACACGGGGAGAACATGCAAACTCCACACAAACAGTGACCCAAGCCGGGAATCGAACCTGGGTCCCTGGTGCTGTGAAACAACAGTGTTAACCATTGTGCCACCATACTGTCCTTGGGAGGTATCGAGGGATTGTTTGGAGTGCAAATTCCATAGTTAATTCAGTCCAATTGTCTGAACTGAAATACCATTCATCTGGGTTGCCACGGAAGTTGAAAAGAGACTACAGTATGGAACCTATGGACTAGTATGTACTAACCTAAATAGACCTACAGGTGAGGGACTCCCAGAAACATTTAATCACATAATTGCAGGGATAATTAATACCACTTCCCACTGAGGCCCAAGCCAAAAGGTGGACGTGTAATAATCTCACCAGAGATCTGATAGGTGAGGTTATGTCTGACATTGAAGATTTGGGATTTGGAACCATTCCCCCCGACATTTATTTGTCTGCCTGCACCAAAATAAACTTTCTCAACTTTCACGGGACAGACATGAATTAGTAATCACTTGACCAAGAGGAAGTCCAGTGAAGGGGGCTATAATATTCATTATGGTGGTACCACAGGAAAGTATATCCAATGCGATCTTTAAGGGTAGCTACAGATTTAAATCAAACCCTAGGGACAGAAGGGTAGGTTCACCAAGGCAAATCTAAAAGGATACATGACCTATAAGGAGGGCCTTGCATATGTGAGCATGACAGAATGCTGTTCAGAATCAGAGCATTACATAGTGTGTGCTTGTCAGACCCTCTAGCCTCTAGGGAACACCAGAAGGATAATCGTTGATAATTTACCATTGAAGGAGGTATTTAAAGCAGTGCAGGTGGGCCCCATGCAGTGATGCAAAATCACCCCGAAAACAGAGATCATATCAGGGGGTTGCCTTTGTGAAAGTAATCACAGTTTTTGTCTGCAAATGACAGACTCATTGACTGTGAGAGGATTCCACTTGCCGGAAAAATCTTGGGAATACCCATTTGGCACCTGGTGGGATGACTCATTGTACACTGACGAGACACTGGGGAAAGTAGTTCGACAGGCCATACGAGAGGTTAAGGAAGTTGCCCATGAATATGTCAGACACTTCAAAAAACAGACTCATTTGGGGCGTAAACAGATGAACCTAGCCACCCAGACTGCCAACAAACTGATTCGATCAGAACACACCATTGCTGGGACATATTTGTTCAGGGAACCGCCTAACCAATTGGTGGGAAATAATCAGGATGGGGTTGACTGTAGGGACAGGGATAGTGTTCCCATGGTGCCCTGAATAAAAGAAGGGGAGAAGTTAAAAGCTGAAATTTACAGCAGAGTAGTTTGGGATACCTCTCAACATCTGGATGGCTGGCCACCCAAAGGATTGGGAATGGTATTCTCAACATCATATTGGCCTTTTTGGGTGGTCACCCAATGGCCAAAGGGCGGATTGAAAGGGTTAATAGTTACACAAGTTTAAAAATCACACAGGCTGAAAAACAAAGGTCTTCTTTTAAGAGCCTTCACAGACAGATAACAAGGACATTAGTCTGGCAAAGCACATAAATCAGACATCTGTAACTGGAAAATGGGAGCGAACCACAGATACAGAAATGAGCTGTACTATGAAGTTTTCCTACTGATTGGATATTATAATGAAGCAAGCATAAAGTGATTGTGATTGGTTTATGCTAATTACTTGTAATTGATTTTGAAAACTTTAATTGCCTTTGTATCTTTGTATGTTGGAATACGCCACTCGATAGGGATGTGAACCATAGCTTCCTAGTATCCTTGCTGTAGCTTGTATTAAAACAGCTGTTTAAGAAGATTCTGTAACTTGACTGGTTATTTGAAGGATAAAATTGTGATCAATTAAAAGGCTGAGATCAAAGCCCTCAACAAAGGCTTAGCCAGCATGGGCAGTTATTCTGCTACCAAAGTTATTCTGTTACCTTCAGTGCTTCTTTCAAGATGTGTTTAATATGGAGAAGTACTGACACATCAATTAAGATGAATAAGATACTGTATAATTGTTGTTCCCTTTGAGATTTGGCATTCTTGTAACTGTCCTGATGAGTGCAAGATGTATTTTGACAACATGTATTTTTTTCAGCAATACTCAGGTTTGATACTACCAAGAAGAATTTTTACTATATAAGATTCTCCAAAGCAAACACTAAATACTATCTATCCTATATTCTAACATCCAGAATTAAGATGAGTTAAACATGAATTAACAGGCAAATTGTGATCAAATATAAACTATAAATTTCACCATAAATGGGAGGTACAACTTGGACAGATCCTATGAATTGGCTCAGTAGTCCAGTCAGATTTTAATGAGCACAATCAGTCACAAAGTCTTTCAAACTCTGTCTTCCTCATGAAGAATCTGTGAGCCATGTTTCTCAATTTTGGCACCAACTACTAGATGTTAGTAAGGAGGACTTTGCAAGTTCGACAGGGCTGAGTTTGGCATTGTTGTTTCCAATACCTCAATCAATGTCAGGTGGTCCATTTGATTTTATTCATTTTATTGATGTTGTAGCAGTTTGATACAATTGAGTGGCTTGCCATTTAAGAGTCAGCCACCTTGCTGTGGGTCTGGAATCACATGAGGGCCAGACCAGATGAGGATTTCCTTCGCCCAAGATGGATTTTTATGACAATCAACAATGATCGTCATTAGACTCTTCATTCCAGATTTTTTTGCATTCAAATTCCATCAACTGCTGTGGTGGGTTTAAACCCTGGTCATTACCCTGAATCTTGGGTTTATTGTGTGGTGATAATATCACTACAGCACTGCCTCCCAGGAAAAGTTAGAAGAATTACAACAGTTCTAGCTCATGGGTAAATGTACTATTGCCTCCCTGGACTCCTAGACTATTGTCCCTGACCACCCAACTATCCCTTTACTCTTTCCTACCCACTGACCCCCTGAATACCAACTAACCCCACCCTGACTACCCCTTCCCCTGCCTGCCTACATTCCTGATCCCCCAACTATCCCAGACTACCTGCTTACACCTTCACCCCCTGACCATTTATCTACCCCCACCCTTTCACCCGTTGATCACTTGACTACCCCCACGGCCCCACTCCCCAAATACCCCCCCGCCCCCCCGCCGATCACCTGTCTCCCTTCTTACTACCTGATTCCTTACACAGTTACCTTCTCTTCTATCAATGTGATGCGCGACAATCAAGCACGAGGAACAAGGCTTCAGCTATTGAAGGCTTTTATTAGCAAACAATGGAACTAACTAACACGAGTACACCAGTTCAGACTGGAGGGGTCCCGCCTGAGCAGAGGGTCTTATACCTCTCCCCAGGAGGCGGGGCCCGACCGGGATGTGCCATAACAACATCTACCACAGGTAAACACCCTAACCCAACAACATTATACAACCCCCACAGTGGCAACACCCTAACCCAACAGTAACATAGGAATAACCCACAGTGGTAACCAACGATGGTTCACCACATTCACCCCTCCTTTAAAAACAAAGGCCGGCGGGGTGCGGAAACAGGTCACATATATACAAAATTCACAAGTCCAGATGGTCTGGAGGACCGCACCGTCGCTGTGATCTCCTCAGCACCGGTTGCGACACCGGAGCAGGTGCTTGCGGTGGCGTTCTCTCCAAAACAGCGTCCGGCTGTCCCCTCGAGGACTCCCGGGCCGGTTGACCCTGGTGAGGCGATGGTGCAGGGGATCCTGGAACCTTCTGTGGTGGCGCCGATCTCCGAGTCTCAGGCAAGCTGTACATGGGAGTATAACTGTTATGCACTGGTCCCGGTGCTGACCGCGCCACGTCTGGGGAAGAAATAAGTGATAGGGGATTCGTGACAGGGGGTATGGGAGCGACAGGAGTTGCTACGTCCCCTGCGGGCGCCAGGTCTCGAATCGAGACTGTGTCCTCTCGCCCGTCAGGATATGCCACATAGGCATACTGAGGGTTGGCGTGGAGGAGTTGGACCGGTTCGACCAAGGGGTCGGACTTGCGGGCCCTCACATGTCGCCGCAGAAGGACGGGTCCTGGGTACGTCAACCAGGCTGGTAAGGAGATCCCCGAGGACGACTTCCGAGGGAATGAGAACATCCTCTCGTGGGGAGTAGCATTGGTTGCCGTACACAGGAGGGAGCGAATGGAATGAAGTGCATTTGGAAGGACCTCCTGCCAACGGGAGACTGGAAGGCCCCTGGATTTCAGCGCCAGTAGGACAGCCTTCCAGACTGTAGCATTCTCCCTCTCCACCTGTCCGTTACCCCTAGGGTTGTAGCTCGTGGTTCTACTAGAGGCAATCCCGTATGAGAGCAGGAATTGCCTCAAGTCGTTACTCATGAACGACGAGCCCCTGTCGCTATGTATGTAGCAGGGGTACCCGAACAGGGTAAAAAGATCACTGAATGCCTTAATCACCGTGGCAGTCGACGTGTCCGCACAGGGGACAACAAACGGGAACCGGGAGTATTCATCTATGATATTGAGAAAATAGACATTCCGGTCCGTTGAGGGAAGGGGGCCCTTAAAATCCACACTCAGCCTCTCGAAGGGGCGAGTGGCCTTGACCAATTGTGCCCGGTCCGGTCGATAAAAGTGCGGTTTGCATTCCGCGCAAATCCGACAGCTTCTTGTCACTGACCTGACATCCTCCACCGAGTAGGGCAGGTTGCGGGCTTTTACGAAGTGGTAGTGTCGGGTGACTCCAGGATGGCACAGGTCATTGTGGAGGGCGTTCAAGCGGTCCTCCTGCATGATAGCGCATGTTCCGCGCGAGAGGGCATCCGAGGGCTCATTGAGCTTCCCTGGACGATACATAATATCGTAATTATAGGTGGAGAGCTCAATTCTCCACCGTAAGATCTTATCATTCTTGATCTTGCCCCTCTGCGTGTTACTGAACATAAACGCCACGGATCGTTGATCCGTGATCAGGGTGAACCGCTTCCCCGCCAGGTAATGGCGCCAGTGTCTGATGGCCTCCACAATGGCCTGAGCCTCCTTCTCCACCGCTGAGTGCCGAATTTCGGGGCCTTGAAGGGTGCGGGAAAAAAACGCGACGGGCCTGCCTGCCTGGTTTAGTGTGGCGGCTAGGGCGAAATCAGATGCATCGCTTTCCACCTGAAAAGGGATGGATTCATCCACCGCGTGCATCGTGGCTTTCGCAATGTCGCTTTTCAAAGCCTTGAAGGCCAATTGGGCCTCCGGCGTGAGTGGGAAGGTCGTAGACTTGATGAGCGGACGGGCTTTGTCCGCGTAGTTGGGGACCCACTGCGCATAATACGAAAAGAAGCAGAGGCATCTCCTCAGTGCTTTTGTGCTAGCGGGCAAGGGAAGTTCAGTAAGGGGGCGCATACGGTCTGGATCAGGGCCGATGACCCCGTTTTCCACCACGTATCCAAGGATAGCTAACCTGCGCGTACAGAATACGCACTTCTCCCTGTTATAGGTCAGATTCAGGCGAGATGCAGTGCGCAGAAAGTTTTGGAGATTCGTGTCATGGTCCTGCTGGTCATGGCCGCAGATGGTGACGTTATCCAGGTACGGGAAGGTAGCCCGCAACCCGTTCTGGTCCACCATTCGGTCCATAGCACGCTGGAAGACCGAGACCCCATTGGTGACACCAAATGGAACCCTAAGAAACTGGTATAGACGACCATCTGCCTCAAAAGCCGTGTATTGTCGGTCCTCTGGGCGGATGGGGAGTTGATGGTAGGCGGACTTAAGGTCTATGGTAGAGAACACCCGGTACTGCGCAATCTGATTGACCATATCAGATATGCGGGGGAGAGGATACGCATCCAGCTGCGTATAACGGTTAATGGTCTGACTGTAGTCGATGACCATCCGAGGTTTGTTCCCGCTTTTAACCACCACGACCTGCGCTCTCCACGGACTAGCACTGGCCTGTATGATCCCTTCTTTGACGAGCCGCTGAACCTCAGATCTGATAAAGATCCGGTCTTCAGCGCTGTAACGCCTACTCTTGGTAGCGATGGGCTTGCAGCCTGGTACCAGATTCTTAAATAAAGAAGGTGTGGTGATCTTTAGTGTGGAAAGATTGCATGCGGGGCGCTTTGGGCAATTTGGAGGCTGCGGCTGATTCCCTACTGCCAGTGAAGGGAGTGGCCCACCGTACTGTAGGATCACACTCTTCATGTGGACCATAAAGTTTAGTCCGAGGAGAATTGGCGCACAAAGGTGCGGTAACACAAGGAGCCTGTATCGCTCGTACATTGTGCCCTGCACCTCTAGGGTTACCATACAACGTCCTTGGATCGGTACAGACCGGGACCGTGATGCCATGGAAATTGTCTGTTTGGCAGGTAGAACCCGGAGTCCACACCTTTTTGCAGTGTCAGGGTGAATAAAACTCTCGGTGCTCCCACTGTCAAACAGACAATACACAGTACGACCATTTACCTTGATGTTCATCATGGAACTGTCAAGCCTGTGATGCTTTGTCTGGTCCAGAGAGATCGACGCCACCGTTGGCCCCTGGGCGTCACTGCATGCAGCCGAGGTTGATACTGAGGACCCCTGCTGGTCGCTCCTAGTCGTCGTTGACCATGATGGCCGCCTCCATGAATCGCACGTGGGTGAGGGTGCCAAGCGTATCGACTCCTGGTGGTCTTCCTCCTCCTCCGTCAGCCACAATGGCGTCGTCCTGGGTTCGCACGTGGTCGGACCTCGTGGGTACTGCGACGCCGAAGGAGATTGTCTCCGCTCTGGAGGGTCACAGGCTGCACTGCCGTTCTTGGGCTTCGACCTGCAAACTTTAGCATAGTGCCCCTTTTTACCACACTGACTGCAGATCGCCGTTTTTGCAGGACACTGTTACCGTGGATGCTTGGCTCCGCCGCAAAAATAGCATCGCTGGCCGCCTGGAGCTGCCGCCGTCGTCGGATCGATATGGGAGCGCGAGCCCGTGGGGCGAGGAGGGATTTGTGCTTGCTCCTGCCACGTTGTCTCCACGTGGTCTTCGGGGTACAGAGCCAAGCTTTTCGACGCTGCCTCCAGCATCTCAGCCATCTCCATCGCTTGGGTCAAGTTGAGGTTCCCTTTCTCCAATAGCTTAAGCCGGATGTACGAGGACCCTACCCCTGCTACGAACGCATCTCGGGCGAGGTCGTACATATATTGCTCTGCCGACACATCTTTGCAGTCGCAACCCCTGGCAAGCTGCAAGAGCTCATTGGCGTAGTCCTCCATGGTTTCGCCCGACTGCCGACGTCGTGTAGCGAGGAGGTAACGAGCGTGAATCTCGTTGGGTGGTCTCGTGTATCGTTTCTTCAAGAGCTCGATGGCCCTCGGGTAAGTGGTGGCCGCACGAATCGCAAGATAGATCGTGTCGCTTACCCTCGCGTGGAGGACCTGGAGTTTGTCGTCGTCTGTAGTAACAGCTGCAGAGGCTGCCAGGTAGTCTTCGAAACACTTCCACCAGTGGTCGAAGGTGTTAGCGGCACCGACCGCACGTGGGTCCAGCGTCAGACGCTCTGGTTTTAGTATTTGTTCCATACTCCCTTTACTGTCGAGAGTTTTATGTTTGCTAATAAAATTGATGCGCGACAATCAAGCACGAGGAACAAGGCTTCAGCTATTGAAGGCTTTTATTAGCAAACAATGGAACTAACTAACACGAGTACACCAGTTCAGACTGGAGGGGTCCCGCCTGAGCAGAGGGTCTTATACCTCTCCCCAGGAGGCGGGGCCCGACCGGGATGTGCCATAACAACATCTACCACAGGTAAACACCCTAACCCAACAACATTATACAACCTCCACAGTGGCAACACCCTAACCCAACAGTAACATAGGAATAACCCACAGTGGTAACCAACGATGGTTCACCACACAATGTGGCTCAGACATTTAAACTTACCAGTGTAAGGCAGCTAGTGCTGTAAAAAGTGTTCATGGCATAACTTCACTTGCACCGATGCTCCTACACTACAAAGGAAGGACTCCAGGAGCAACTATGCTCCACATTTCTCAGTGTGCCTGGATCTGAAGTCTGGGTGAGGAACATGGAGCTGCTGTATAGGGTAAGTAAATAGGAGTGGAGTTGCAATCTAAAGGTGATTGCCATCCCACTGACGATTTGGCCCTCTGTTTCTTTCCCAATTTTTGGGTAGTTGACTAGAGAAATATGTAATGCGTTATTTTGTTGCCATTTACAGTCTCTGCATTAAGCGCACAAACTGGACGACTACTTGAATAGTTGTTTTAAAACTGATTTCTCTCCTTAACAGAGCTACATGGCCAAATCCCAGGATCAATTTGCTGACCTCTCTCTCAGTCTGGTTTCCAAGGGAAATCCTGATTAACACTCAGTACTAGTATGATGATCATTGCACTATGTTCTTTGCTCTAAAATAGCTTTTTATATTAGCAAGGTCAACCACATGTACATGTGGTGGAACCATTGTTATTTGTCTCTTTTAAAATTTATTGCTGTATTTCCATTGTTGTCTTGCTGATAAATTACAGAACATGTATAATTTGGGAGATGTAGCAATTTCCTTGCACCACTTCCATTTGCTTCCTTGTTACATTGTTTAAGGCACCCAAGTCTGATTTGTGATACTAGTGTTTCCCACCTATAAACCTGAGAAATATTACAGCCGAAGCAGTAGTGTTTCCTTTGCTTCAGATTAAATTGATTTCCTATGTTGTCACTGGTGAAAATATCTACCTCATTTTTTCAACATCAAAACCTTCATGGCATGTAATGTTGTTGAATGTCTTAACTCCTTCAAGTTGATAATGAATAGATATACTGATGTAAAAGTTGCAAAACATATCTTAATGGAACAGAAAAAACATGGCTACCATCACCATTAAAATCATGGATAGAGGAATTTAATATACACGTGCTGTGTTTATATGACATTCATACTCTAATTGTTTTGCTTTAGTCTGTTCATCTTCGCCTGTGTTTGCTAGGTGGTTTTAAAACATGTTAAGTATTTTCTTAAAAACTAACCCTGTGATTAACTCTGTTTACGTTTGCTTTTATAATCGTGTAGGCCATAAAAAAGGTATAAATGAGGAATGATATGCAAGCTGGAGTTCACCCATTTAAAAACACTAGTTTCCCTTATATGCCATCCAAAATGTATTTCAAAGATTCCAAGGTTTATGTCTCTATTATCTGTTAAATCAATGAGTATTTGAGGCTAATTAGAGGAAAGTTTGAAGTGGTGTTCCTCAGGGGCTAGTGTTGGGACCCTTGTCTTCCTGATATACGTTAATGACCTCGTGTCAGGGGTATTCAGGGCATAATTTCAAAATATGCAGATGTTACGAAGATTGGAAATGTTGTCAACTGTGAGGAGGATAGTCTCAGATTTCAAAAAGACAGAATGTTGGTAGATTAGGCAGATGAAGTCAATGCAGAGCAGTGTGAGGTGATTCATTTTGGCAGGAAGAATATGGAGAGCAGAAAAAAATAAAGGGAGAAACTCAAAAGGTGGTGCAAGAATAGAAGGACTTTGGTGGATATGTTCCTCAGTCATTGAAATGGCAGGGCACGTTGAGAAAGCAGTTAATAAAGCAGATAGACTGGAATTTTCCTGCTCTCCCCACCATGGGAATTGGAGAGGGCAAAGAGCAGACAATGGGAAGGTCTGTTGACCTCAGGTGGGATTTTACGGTTTTGGGGTGAGCGAGACCGTAAAATCCTACCCATAGTATCTGTCGACTGAGTAGTCACATGATGATGTGATACACAGCTACTAAAAGAGTTATGTGTCAGGAGTGTGGGAGTTCTGCCTGAAGCATGGGTGGATTACAAGCATGGAATAGCTGCTCGGCTAGTGAATAAAGTATTGTTTGTTACAAGTCTTTGGTTGTCGGTATTTGGAAAGCCAGCATTTTTATATGGTGTCAGGAGTTGGCACAGGACTTTGCTGCAACAACCCACTTGTGTTTGACAAAAACATTGCAGACAGTTCGGAAATGTTTGAGAAGGAGTGGCATATTTACTGTGCTGCTGCATTATCTGACATATCAAAAGAGGTACAAACTTACACCTTATTAAACTAAGCTGGCCTTGAGGCTGACAAGAAATTCGAGTCCTTTGTTTTCCAAATGAAGGGGGAGAAAGAGGACACGAATAATTCCAAAAACGTTTGTGAACATTTGCCTTCTGGTAAAAAATATGGTATTTGACAGGCACAAGTTTAATTCAACAAATCTAATGACAAATGAATCAATGCAATCTTCAGATGAATCCACGGATAACCTCACGATGCTCCACTTCTGCAGCTTCCACCCTAAACACGTTAAAGAAACCATCCCCTACGGACAAGCCCTCCGTATACACAGGATCTGCTCGGATGAGGAGGATCGCAACAGACACCTCCAGACGCTGAAAGATGCCCACATAAGAACAGGATATGGTGCTCGACTCATTGATCAACAGTTCCAACGCGCCACAGCGAAAAACCGCACCGACCTCCTCAGAAGACAAATACGGGACACAGTGGACAGAGTA
Organism: Mustelus asterias; assembly: GCF_964213995.1. Classification (NCBI taxonomy): domain Eukaryota; kingdom Metazoa; phylum Chordata; class Chondrichthyes; order Carcharhiniformes; family Triakidae; genus Mustelus; species Mustelus asterias. Next base: position 43,733,786 of record NC_135810.1, read on the forward strand.
CCCTTCGTTGTCCAGTACTTTCCCGGAGCGGAGAAGCTACGGCATCTCCTCCGGAGCCTTCAACATGTCATTGATGAAGACGAACATCTCGCCAAGGCCATCCCCACACCCCCACTTCTTGCCTTCAAACAACCGCACAACCTCAAACAGACCATTGTCCGCAGCAAACTACCCAGCCTTCAGGAGAACAGTGACCATGACACCACACAACCCTGCCACAGCAACCTCTGCAAGACGTGCCGGATCATCGACACAGATGCCATCATCTCACGTGAGAACACCATCCACCAGGTACACGGTACATACTCTTGCAATTCGGCCAACGTTGTCTACCTGATACGCTGCAAGAAAGGATGTCCCGAGGCATGGTACATTGGGGAAACTATGCAGACGCTGCGACAACGGATGAATGAACACCGCTCGACAATCACCAGGCAAGACTGTTCTCTTCCTGTTGGGGAGCACTTCAGCGGTCACGGGCATTTGGCCTCTGATATTCGGGTAAGCGTTCTCCAAGGCGGCCTTCGCGACACACGACAGCGCAGAGTCGCTGAGCAGAAACTGATAGCCAAGTTCCGCACACACGAGGACGGCCTCAACCGGGATATTGGGTTCATGTCACACTATTTGTAACTCCTACAGTTGCGTGGACCTGCAGAGTTTCACTGGCTGTCTTGTCTGGAGACAATACACATCTTTTTAGCCTGTCTTGATGCTCTCTCCACTCACGTTGTTTCGTTTCTTAAAGACTTGATTAGTTGTAAGTATTTGCATTCCAACCATTATTCATGTAAATTGAGTCTGTGTCTTTATAAGCTCTGTTTGTGAACAGAATTCCCACTCACCTGAAGAAGGGGCTAAGAGCTCCGAAAGCTTGTGTGGCTTTTGCTACCAAATAAACCTGTTGGACTTTAACCTGGTGTTGTTAAACTTCTTACTATGGGATCTCCACAGGCAGTGAGTTTTCCAGCAGTGCATGGAGCAACTCTTTGCAGGCCAACCCTGTAAAATCATTGTTGATGAAATCCTGCTTGGGGTCATACCATACAGGAACACGATGCATGTCTTTGTCTTATCCTCGACAGAATCATACAGTTGAATCTTAACCCTGCGAAATGCAAATTCAGGGTCAACCACGTTCCTTTTATTCACAGCCGATGGTATGAAGTCAGAGCTAGTTAAGACAACAGACATATGACAGATGGCCATCCCCATTGACATTCACGCTTTGCAGCGTTTCCTTGGTATGACAAATTATCTTTGTAAGTTCATTTCTTGGTATAGTGAGGTCACTGGACCTCTATGTCAGTTCCTCCACCAGTGTTTCCACATCGGTTTTCAACAGACTCAAACAGGCACTCTCAGCCCCACCAGTGTTATATACTTTGACATTCGAGCACCCGTGCATATATCAGCAGACGCCTCCTAGCACGGACGTCGTGCAGTCTGCATCCAGAATGGCGAAATAGCCTTTGCATCAAGGGTCCTCACTGATGCGGAGATCGTTATACACAGATTGAAAAGGAAATCCTTGCTCTATCTTCATCAATCAGAAATTTCATGACTTCATATATGGTCGTCCTGCATCTGATGAAACAGATCATCAGCCACTCATAACTATCTAAAAAAAGCCTCTCAACAATGCGTCTGCATAACTGCAGCGCATGATGCTAAAGCTAAACCTTGGTGTTGTCTACAAATGTGGTAAGGAGCTGTACTTGGCTGCTCCCTTCTCTGTAACCTTCCTACCCACTACATATAAGGCAGATTGTGAAAAAGACAACATAGCTGCTGTCCTCCCAGAGAATCCAGAAACTCAAATATGCCTTACAGATGTTAACACTGGTGTTTAGAAGAGTGAGAGCCATCTGCCACATTCCTCATTGAAACACATAAGATTCTGAGAGGGCTTACAGTTAGATGCTGCTTCCCCTGGCTTGTGCAGCACAGTGGCACAGTGGTTAGGGCCGCTGCCCATGCAGACACAAAGCCTGAAGAGACAGGAGAAATCTAGGACAATTGCATCCAGGGAAGGCCTGACCAAGGACTTGGGAGAAAAAGCAATGCCAAGGGGGTGGGGCCTGATTGTGTGGGGCCCAGGGGGTGATTGGTGGGTGTGGTCACTCTGCAATTGGGATCGGTCAACTAAGGGGGGAAGCCAGTGATTGGTGCAGTCCGAGGGGGGTTGTCAGCTGGGGTGGGGGTCTGCCTGCTGGGGGGTAAATCAGTACTACTGGGGGGGGGTAACTGTTGGGCGGCGCTGGAGATCGAGGTGGTCCGAGACTTTTTGGGGGGCCCGCGATCGGGCATTGGGGGATCGAAGGGGCAGCATTGTGGGTGACACGGGGCTGGCCAGTGACTGAGCTGCCCAGCAATCGGGAAACTGACAGTGCAGGGCCACTGTGCGTGCGCAAAGGCCTGCTGGTTTCAGCCTTCCAGGTGGGAATAAGCCCCACCCACCAATTTATAATGATATTCATGCTGGTGGTCTCTGCAGTGTACAGAGTGTAGGAGTTTCTAGTCTGAACTTCCATTGAAAAAACCAACATGAATTAGTCCAGTTATCACACAAATTCAACACTTAGAATTTTTTGGGGAGAATTCCGGCCAATATCTTTTCAATATTTATTATGCAAAATAATTTTATTACAATATTTAATTCTTGACCCTGCTCCGCCATTTGATAACATTGCCTACATTTTTATAATTGGCTCTGAAGTGATTTGAGACATGTATAAATGTAGGTATTGTTTTTCTGTCATTACACCTACGTGCAATAGGCAGAGTGACTGTAACAATGATGAAATTGGAGGACTAATCCTGATTCGTCAAGGATAATTTAGAGCAATCATCTAATGTAGGGAAAGTGGTTACAAAGAGATCACTACATTTATAAATAATTCAATTCTGTAATTAATATTATCTTACTATTCTGACTTCTCTGGGCGCAAACCCACAATGTACCATAAATAGCATCTGTGCTTTTACATTGATGACACTAGCCCCTGGATTTGTCAATCAGGCATCTTCTAGCAGCTCAGGAAAAACATAGACTAAATCGTTGATCTGAATTTTTCAGAGAAGAATGATACATGGTACAAAAATTTGGTGTGGTCTTAACTCAAGAACTGGACTGTTTTCCCTTCCCTCAGAAGCTGTCATACAAATTGTGTTGTGCACTGTGAATTTACAGCCTAAGATGGAAACATTAATGAATAAGTAAGAAACTCCAACAGCAATAAAAGAGAATTACAGCAAATCATTTCCAGAAACACTTCAGTCATAGGATTGGGTTTACTAAAGACCCTTTATGGTAAAAACCCTATGCTGTTCCTCTGGGTTTTCAATTAATTTATTTTGCCAAAGTTACAATGGATGATTCAGGGTCTTTCCTCATCCTAGGTGTCATTTAGTCCCAGTGTGACCACCTTCTGCTAGATTTAAACAGGATGGTGGAGGGTGAGGTGGACCTAGGATGGAATAGAGATTGTAAAACCTTTCTTTAAGCAATCTCTTTGTGACACATACAGACATTCTCAGACTTTGCAAGAGTAATAAAACGAATGGTAGTGAGTCACCATCCTGATTTGCATCACATCCAGTTTTTATTTTTTTCCATTTAATTTGATGAGGCCTCAGGTTCTGAAGCCTCTGGTACATCAACACAGCAGAATTGTGTCTACTTTAGGGCAGAATGAAAATTTAGGCTTCTGTTTGTTTGCTGGTTTACATTCCGAGAGACTTTTGAGAAGTGTGTAGCATTTAAGTCTGTGGCACTAAACCTTAAAAGTGACACCACCAACCAACCCACTCACCCTCCCAATCTCCCCACACCCCACTCCCCCAGTCCCTCACACCCCACCCCACAAACTCCCCCATCCCCTAACAAAGCCCCACCCCAATCCTTAACTCTCCAAATCCCATCTGTCCCAACCTCCCTCGCATGCCTCCAACACACCCCTGTACATTCCTTCACACCCCAAATCCCCTTCACCCCTGCCCTCAACCCCCACCCCCAGTCTCCCCTCCTGCAGTGCCCTATTGGCCCTCAAATAACGAATGATTTCATTTACCATTTTTCATCCAAGAACAGCCTAAGTTGCTACTGCTGCTGACCTTCAGGCAGCTTTCACAGTAACTTCATTGCAGTGTTAATGTAAGTCTTACTTATGACTAATAAATAAACTTTAGCTTTATGGTTTTCTGGTAGGCTCTTCAGAAAAAAAACGGAATCACAAAGTTGCCTGAACGTTGGAAGCAGCAGTGAAGCAACTCAGTGAAACTGACCAAAAGGTCTGGCTTTAAAAATATCGTAATCATCAGCCTAACAGTTCCGATTTTCTTAAAAGCCGGTCTTTCAGATCTGAACCTCACCTGAAGAAGATGAACTCCATTTAAAATGCTGAGCCCGGGCCCCCCTCGTCTCTCAGCCCAATGGGTTTTGCACCGTCTGTTCCCTTTTCACCAGGTCCCTGGCTTCGCATCCAAATCAAAGTGGAAACCATTTTGTGGACAGCAAGTTTCCACAAACTACCGTGAGAAGTTCAAAAAATTGCAGTTTGCAACCATTTCCCTGATACTACATGCATGGCAGAGGTTAGAAGAATCACACCTGGTTGCAAACAGAGAACCTTCCTCCCATGTCTTATATCAGAAGAATCAAAAAATGTGCTATACTCTGTACACTTAGTGCTTGAATGTCACAATGAACTTTTAAAATATCTGATTAACGAACTATCAGCCCCATAGGTGTAGAACAATGGAGTTTGATGCACCCCTTAAACTGAACAATGAAAACAGTCTGTTCAGATAATAACTGAGTATTATTGTTATAGATTGTTTGTGATATGGTTTTAGTAACTTATGAGTGCCACTGATCTCTGTCGAGTTTCTTCATCATCGATACTAAATTTCATTTTTAAAATTCATTGGCCATGAAATTAGATTCCTTCGTGTTATTCGCACAGACGCTGCAGAAGTAATGAAGTGAAACACACTTCTGGCCATCTCTTTGGCATCTCCTGTGACTTGCACTGACTGACGGGCTACCAGAATGGGAGTAACATGTATGTTGGAAGCATTAAGAGTAGGAAAATAGTGAAGTTGCACAGTCTGCCATTTTGGACCATGTAGGTGTGGTGGACCTCAGTTGTGCCTTTGTCCTATATGGATCACCGTTGTGTGTGCTTGTCATACCTGGACACACCCCCTTCCAGTTTGGTTCCTCCCCTCGGCACCTAGTATAAAGGTGGCTGTCTCCTCCCCCTTGTTTAGTCCAGGTCGGTTACTTGTTGGGATCTGCTCCTTATTCTGTTGTGAATAAAAGCCTACACTTGTATTGGCACACCGGTAGTCTTTCGCCTTATTGATAGCGCATCAGTAGGTCTGGTTAACATCCTCTCTTCAACATTTGTGAAATCCATTACCCAAGCCCACCTACACAGCGCAATCCCAGTGACTGCAGCATGGCTGATGGAAGACTGTTGATTTTCACTGAGGGAGATTGCAGATTGCCTTGCAGGGCTATGTCAAGCTGCTTGGGGTCTTGTGGAGCTAACTTCAGATTACACCACCTCAGCATGGATACCAGCAGCCTGGACTGGCTGTCTGAGAGGCAACAGTAAAAGCTCCTGTGGAGTGGCAGTATATAAATGTATTGTCATAACAGTAAAAAGCAGACTAATATGCATGATAGCACCATTCATTTATTTTTCTGTGGAAGCACAGGCATAGGTTTAATGTGAGAGGGGAGAGATACAAAAGTGGCCAGAGGGGAAGTTTTTTTACACAGAGGGTTGTGACTGTCTGGGACAAGCTGCCAGAGGTAGTAATAGAGACAGGTACAATTTTGTCTTTTAAAAAGCATTTTGACAGTTACATGGGTAAGATGGGTATAGAGGGATGTGGGCCAAATGCAGGCAATTGGGATTAGTTTAGGGGTTTAAAAAAAAGGGCGGCATGGACAAATTGGGCCGAAGGGCCTGTTTCCATGCTGTAAACCTCTATGACTCTAAGTACGTGCTTGTTCACTTCAAACAAAAGGCAGTGGTAGAAGCATGAATGCTGTCATCCTGAGAAAGGACAGCAGGCTTTTATTTAAGGAAACATTGCTACTCCACCAGAGTGAGGCAATCAGTAATCCTAGTAATCTGCTGAAGGATCGATTGCATTATTGTGAGAACCTTTGAGCATTGGTATTGGCAGCCATGGATGGCAGCATTCTGAGCCTGCATGGCAGTAGCATGGATCTCATGACCACAGTCTGACAATTGCAACACAGTAAGAAGTTTAACAACACCAGGTTAAAGTCCAACAGGTTTATTTGGTAGCAAATGCCACTAGCTTTCGGAGCGCTGCCCCTTCATCAGGTGGAGTGGAGAAATGCTCACAAACAGGGCACACAGAGACACAAACTCAATTCACAGAATAATGATTGGAATGCAGTCTTTACAGATAATCAAGTCTTAAAGGTACAAACAATGTGAGTGGAGAGAGCATTAAGCTCAGGTTAAAGAGATGTGTATTGTCTCCAGGCAGGACAGCCAGTGAGATTCTGCAAGTCCAGGCAAGTTGTGGGGGTTACAGATAGTGTGACATGAACCCAAGAACCCGGTTGAGGCCATCCTCATGTGTGCGGAACTTGGCTATCAGTTTCTGCTCAGCGACTCTGCGCTGTTGTGTGTCGTGAAGGCCGCCTTGGAGAACGCTTACCCGAAGATCAGAGGCCGAATGCCCGTGACCGCTGAAGTGCTCCCCAACAAGAAGAGAACACTCTTGCCTGGTGATTGTCGAGCAGTGTTCGTTCATCCGTTGTCGTAGCGTCTGCATGGTCTCCCCAATGTACCATGCCTCGGGACATCCTTTCTTGCAGCACAGGGGGGTTGGGCATCTGGGGTTTCAGACACCCTGCATCCACCCTGCAAGCTGGATGAGGGAACCCATTAAGGAGGAATCCCATCTCTTCCCATCACCAGTCCTTGCAAG